>NC_135356.1:15407292-15733125 GCF_051622035.1 Arctopsyche grandis
ATGTTTCAGAATTTCGCTACGTTTTGATTGCTTTGGTCTTTAGACTGCTTGTTAATTAAAATGTTATATTGAAATTGCTATTGAAATAAATTGAAATTTATAAATTATAAATTGTTTGATATTTGGAATTATTCAGAATTAATGTTGAAAACAAATACTTTATGTAACAAATACAAATACAATTAGCTGTAATATAATTGGGTCGTGACATTGAACGGTACCGTTATCTTAAATCATATTGAAAGTTGATACTTTTACTGATTAATTGATTGTATTTTATGTTCTGAGTATAAATTTTGTATTTTTTTTATACATAGTTTATTATATTTGCTCTATTTCCATTGATTTATTTATCACGGAAAAAATATTTTTATATTTTCATAATTATTGGGATTTGTTCTGCCGGTGTGTTTGTGTAAACGATCTTTGTATTAGATTTATAAAAGTTGGCGTAATACTTATGTAGATAAGTTATATATCATTCCAAAGAGCAAAAACCAGTTTTTGAAAAGTGTTTGAACATCTTAGGATGCTGTATTGTTTGTGAAATTCTTTGAAAACCCACAATTTGCCATGTGAAAAACACATTTTGTCAATTTAACATGATTTAATTAAAGTTTCCGACATTTCTAGATACATTTTAACGTATATAACGGGATAAATACACACTAGACTCTAGTGACTAGAGTTATAATAGCAAACAACAAAAAAATAAAGATACTACCGTTAATTATTTTTTTACCATCGTATAATTACAAAAGTAAGTGTGGATAGATATGTAGCTTCTAAGTGACCTCTTCTATGTAAAGGTTTGCATCGATCTGCAGTGCATATACATATGTATGTATGTACATATGTATATATGGTAAACATATATTACATGTACATATATTACATTGATTACATGTACAAAAAAATTACCATGAATCTTCTTCTAAAGGTATGTTCTTCTTATGGGAAATTTGACAAAAGTCACGTCTTTAAACTATAAAACATGATAAACATTAATCCTTCGTTGCCACATTGCAACTATAACCATTTTTTTTTATAATCATTTTTATTCTCAAATTACAGATTTTTGATACAGGAAAAAACGTTAACCTCACTAATAATATATGCCTATAGATATCAAACGTAATTTAGTATCATTTCTTGTTCGATCTTGCACAATCACATTTTAAAGATAGCACTACTGAATTATATCGGAAAATAGTTCAGAATAAATAGTCCAGATAACAAATAATAAAATCAAGATAATGAACATGTCATTTTTAGAATATTCGACTATCTTTTCTTGTACCCAACGATACATACATACATATGATATAAATGAGTAGGTACAGTTTTTTTTGCATCCAGTGTATTATTGATATTAAGGCTTAACAGATTCTTTTCACGTACCTCATTTTACGAACGGCTGCTACATACAAACATACATATGTATATAATGTGTATGTAACACTATTGATACTGATATGGTCGAGTGAGGGGTTCGCTGAAAATAACAATATTGAAATTTTCCGCACGGCTCATCCATCACAATAGTCCGTGTTGACGTTCCAATATTTAATTTACAAATATTGCAAATTTTCGGTCAAATTTTATTATCAAACGTTTTGTATGTACATATATTTATTCATTGCGTGCTAATAGTGCGAAACTGTATTTATTACAATTTCGGAAATTAAACGATTGTGTATATATGAATTGGAATTAAATATTTAATTCATTGAAATAAATATGTATCAACCTATACCGCAATAATATGTAAATATTGAGGTTTGCCTAATGGAATCGACTTGCATTTTGTCAGTATGTTTTTTATATGACACCATTAAAGGGCAAATCTAGAAAATCATTTTTTCTAGGGCATGATCTAGAAAAAATGTGTGTGTGTGTGTGTGTGTGTGTGTGTGTGTGTCTGTGTGTGTCTGTGTGTGTGTCTGTGTGTGTGTCTGTGTGTGTGTCTGTGTGTGTTTGTGTGTGTCTGTGTGTGTCTGTGTGTGTCTGTGTGTCTGTGTATTTTGGGGATTTTTTGAACACCGTTAGTCCTATCGAACTGAAATTTAGTATCGGTTACTGAATTTTTATCGACATGACGTAAATTTTTATCAAATTTTTAAGTTGACCGGAAATGGTACCTCCCCTTATAGGTGTCCTCTTTTTTTTAAGTGTTTGAATTCAATTATCTCCTAAACCACTAACTGAATCGGACTGAAATTTTTTTACCTATGATAGAAATAATAATCTTTATAGCCCTATAGTTTTTGAATATTTTTATCTGAACCGGAAGTAGTACTTTTATTCTAGATAATCAAAGTTTTTTATGTTTTTCTCAGAAACCTTTTGGTTTATTGAACTGAAATTTCATATCTAGAAGTTTAAGTGCAATAACAAGTTATGTATAAGATTTGGTAAGCATCCTTCAAGCGGAAGTGGCAGTTTACTCTTGTTCGATTTTTCTTCCACTATTTTTTTCGACCCTTTAAACACGTGTACTCATCTCGAAAAAATTCAAGTATACTTCTTGTATCAATGTGATGAAAATAAAAAAATCATTAAATTTTATAAACCGGAAGTGGAATTTCTTCCTCTTATAAAGGTCAAAAATGTTGTGCCCACTACTCTGTCCACACCCCTGAACTTATTAAGCTGAAAATTTATATTTCTATTCTTTATGTACTTACTTAGAGCTGCTAAGGTTTTGGTTAGAATTCATAAACCGAAAGTAGTATTTTTTTTTAAAACAATTTTTCATTATTTTTTAATTATTTTATTTTGACCTTTTAAACTGTTTTAATCTTCTTGATATTTATTTTGTATAATAAAGATAGTGATTTTAAGTAAAAATAAAAAAAAAATCAATAAATTTAATGAACCGGAAGTGAAATTTTTTCCTCTTAGAAAGGTCAAAAATGTTGTAGTCACTACTCTGTCCACACTCGTGAATGTATCAAGTTGAAAATTTATATTTGTATTCTTAATGTACTAACTTAGACCTGATAAGGTTTTGGTCAGAAGTCGTAAACCGGAAGTATTATTTTTTTTTAAAGCAATATTTTGACCTTTTAAATTATTTTTATTTTCTTGATATTTAATGAGTATAATACTGATAGTGATTTTAAGTAATAAAACAAAATCTGACAACCGGAAGTAGAACTTTTGTCTTGTGCAAGTTTCCATACACTTGCGCTCAATTTGTGTCGAAAATGCTGTCATAGTTATTAGTATTTCATAATCTGTTTGTACGGTTCAATATCGAATTTTGTTTTGTAACCTTCTTATATTCCTCAAATACATAGTAAAGTCATGGGTTGGTCACACCCGAGTTTATTATTATTATTATACATTTAAATTTATTTTAATTCATGTATTAATTCCATTTGTGAAACCACCAGTTGAAATATCAATGGGCACAACACTAGTGACCATATAATAATTTTTTCCCAAAGTATTTGAAACCCAAACGAGTAACTTTTTAGCATTCGCAATTTCACGAATTTTATAACAGAAAACTTAACATTTTATTGTTATTTACAAATCATTATATTTAACGAACTCCAATGTATCTACTGATTCAAAAGAGATTCACGAAATTGAAATAAAAAATGACTTACATGTACATGTTGGTTTGTTTTATAAGGCTTTAATAAGGCATTGAATGCATTATTAAAGCCATACAATAAGTCTGTAAATCAGGTTAAAAATCTAAAATTAAAATGTGCTTCGGATATTTAATAACATGATAATATGCGAAGCATGCATAGCGTGTGTAGAATTATGTAAGAAAAATCGTATGAGATTGTAATTCAACAGGATGAGCTGAGGAAATTAAGAATATGTTCTCGACTTCCTGATTTGAGGCCTCGGGCCTACAGACTAAATGAAAAGCAATTTCTTAGTTGGCGGTAATCTTCTCTTGGGCGGGAGTTTAGCTCAAAATTACGGGACAATTATTTCGCCGCATTAATTGTCTCGGGGAGAGTGGGAAATTTTGCATTTAAAATTAAACCAATCTCGAGAATATCGGCAATAAGGAAACTTTTTTAAAAAAACCTGCCACGAGACAGCCTCTTTCGTAATCAATTAACGATCCTTTTCGACCTTGCCGTTTGATTACTTATTATTATTATCGGCTTAATTGAAAGACCCAGTATGTACGAATAAAATGTTGATTTTTTCATAAAAATAACTGGAGAAACATGTAAATATTATATATTCAAGACCTCAATACCATATCTCACTTGTGTGAAACGCTTAATATGTAATTTATTAATTTTTATACATCTGTATAACTATATACATATATATGTATTATGATTGTACAAATGGCGTGACATGCCTATTTCCACAATTTTCTAATTTTAAATATTTCCACAAACGTTTCTAATATAAATTTTCTTATCCTCCTATTGTTTTAATCAGTTGATTATACCCTTCTATCATAGTAGGCACTATCGATGGCTTTGATTGTAAGAACGGTTCTTAATTTTCAAATTTGATGACAATGGCGGTGAAAGGATTATCACTGATTTCTGCACAGAATCATTTAATTATATGTACCTATGCTGAAATAATTAAAATTGGTCAGTAACTATACATTTGAATACTAAAGATTTTCATCAAAATGTTCATTCTATAAATTGGAAAAATCACTCACGTGTTATGGGCTCCAAAAATCATTTCATTATGCACAATAAAACTTCATATGTCTTAATTAAGACGAACCAACTGAACATTTAATTAAAATATCGAACAATAGATATGTATATATATGTACATTGATTTTATACAATGTCTTGTGGCTATAACTAATCGATATATCTCGATAAAAATTTCGAAAAAGAATCTATTTTTCTCTTTTTCGAGAATAGTTTGTATCTTTACAATTAAAAAAAAATAAACAATCAGTATCAATTTTGACTAATTAACGAGAATTCAAAGTTGCCGCTTCACTCGAGAGTACCCATACAAAAGTGCGCTACGCTTACAATGGGTGTTTGTATGGGGGAAGCGTTTTTTTACAGAAAATTGCCATTTTTTTCATGTTCCTGTGATTATTTTGAAAATAAAAGTAATTGAGAGCCACTTTAGGCATATATGTAGCTTTAGTTTGAATAGAAAAAGTTTCGAAAAACATTACGAATTTTACGAAAAGTAAGGAGGCCAAAATGATCAGTTTCAACGTAATGCATGATGTATTGCGTTAAAATAAAACTGATGCAATAAGTAAAATGCGATTTTCTAGATGCGGATTGCGCACGACACGCTCGAGTGCATAATGCAGTACTTCCATTCAAGTTTTTAACCAGATTTTTCCCATCGCTGCAGAATTCTTGCGCATCCCTCGTCATATTTCATCGACAAAATTTATCGAGTGCGACCCGTAATGTGGTCGTTGTTCTGGCGGGATGCACTTTTTAAAAACTCGGCTCGTGTACCCCGTCGTTAGAGACGATTTATCCCGGTCCTGAGGGACGCGTTAAAGAAAACTGCACCACGATAAAATTGCTCCACGGTCGAACGTATTCCAGAAAAAAATAAAAAAATAAATGTTTGTAAAGCGAGTCATGCAACTTATTTTTGTATTTTTTATTGCATTGAATTTTGCATAAGTTCATGCCTAATTTTCATAAACGGCGGTAATGTAAGCGAGCATGAATTTTATCGTAGTGCAGTTTTCTTTAATAGCTAGTTGACCTTGCTTAAATTATATAATAGTTGCAAGGTCAACTAGTTATTTTTAGACTAGGCGTTTTCGCTTTAATTGTGATTTAAAGCGATTTTCTTGGATCGCGTCTGGCTTACTAATAAATGTTAATAAAAAACGTACTCAACAACAACAGATGAAATTTTATGATCATGCAAAAATTCTAATTTAAGATTTTGACTGATTCAAACTCATAATCGATCACTGATCACGTTTTCATAATGTAGAAAAAAAATGTGTATGTGTGTGTATTTTGGGGATTTTTTGAACACTATTAGTCCTATCAAAATGACTTGTATCGGTCACCGAAATTCTTATCGATAAGACGTGAATTTTTTTCAAATTCTTAAGTTGACTGGAAATGGTACCCCCCCCCCTTTTAGGTGTCCTATTTTTTAAGCTTTTGGAATCAAATATCTTCCAAACCGATCAATGGATCAGACTGAAACTTTTTTACGTGGTACTTTAATCTAGAGAAATGAGGTTTTTTTGTTATAGAAAAAAATTAAACAAAATCCGACAACTGGATGTAGAACTTTTGTCTTGTTTAAATATAGGATTCCGGCATTTGACAGCATATGTGGTGTAGTTCTCGGTCATGTCAAAGTGACTCTATAATATGATAATATGTTCATTAATATCAGAATGTTAACTGAAATTGAGCAAGTCTTCTAAGTCAAGCCTACTGGACAAACTTTTCGTTGATTCAAATAATATATTAAATTGATATTTGTAATCAACGGGTACAATTCTATTATTCGCAGTGTCACGTTCGCATTTTCCACTACACAATGGCGTGAAAGCGTCTTAATCGTTCACACACGCAGGCAAATTTGTATGTATATGTATGTAAATACATTCACACAAGGAAGTTCATTGCGATTACAGTCTATGAAACTGTTTATACCGAAGATTACTCTCGGTTGGAATTAGTTAGGGTGGCAAAGGGGAGGTGTAACGAAAAGACCCGATCCGACCCCCTCCGGTTAATTGTCGCCTCGTGTTTGGCTCAAGTCGCTCGAAAACAATTTCCCGTAGTGCTCTCGTGTATTCAGTGAATAATCTCGCAGGTGCTTAATCAGTTTCCAGACAGGTATGAGCTCATTAACGCTAAAGTTCCCAGTCTAATTACCGTCAGATGCACTTAACGTCGCTCGCCTTTTAATGCTGCCCCCCCCCCCCTCTTCCACCTCTTCCTGTCATCTCCTTCGCACCTTCCCTTTCTTTCTCTTCCCGTTCAAGATTCTGAACATAAAAAGGTACCCGTTTATCTCTTATTAAAAGTTTTAATTTCGGCCAAAAGCTCGCGACGGCAGTTTGCGTTTAAGTTTTTACTTTTTTCATTCTTAAAGTTTTCTTTTGTTATACACATAGTTGACGAATTGAAAGTTTAATTAAAGCGAAACGATTATTCATCACAGTTTTTTTTCCAGAATTCGAAGAACGGGATGATGCAATTTTGCAACAGATGACTGCTCGATTTTACAATGGGTAAGTAAATCTTGTCGGTAATGTTTATAGATTTAGTAAAAAAATACTCTCATTTATCTATTACACCCATACCTTGATTTATACGGTTGATATCTTTGATAAAAATCTTGAAATTTTTACCTTATCTACATTTTTTAATAGCTATTAATCTACTGACCTTTTTCTTATATACATATATATTTTTTCTAAGTAATTATAGTATTATCATATTTTAACGTTAATTTATAAACATAAGAGGAGAAAAAACTCAAAGCCCTATTTACAATTATTATAAATGGTCGTAACACATTTTATACAAAATATTAATTAAAAACTCACTAAAGTCGACGATCTAAAGCTTGGTAATCTATGTACATATATCAGTATATGAAGTATTGTGATCTTGAGAAAATTCGACCTCAAGATTTTGACTGATTTGTACTCAAAATTGAGCACTGATAACATTTTGTTGCCTGAGCAAATAAAGAGATAAATGTTGTTTGGAACAGTTTGTCGATACAGAAAATTCAATTAGGATCACCGAAGAGCAAAGTAATTTTGAATAGAAGGACAGATTAAAGACATACATATTAATAATACTTTTATAATACACATGTTCCTTTCACGTTTGATAAGAAGCGTGCAGTTGCATGAAGATATATGGTATACTTTAACATTTTACAGGAGATCCAAATAAAAAAGGACTAATGCACTTAATAAAACAATAACACAACACATATATCTTTATTCTACTGAGAAATTCATTCCTAATCACGAGGCATTTTTAATCCCTTCCACTTACATTTCAGAAAAACTGTGAATTCAGATCGGCAGATGATGATACGTGTATTATTAATCAATAAAAAAACAGTTTTGTAAATCATAAACGTTGTATCTTTATTCAGCCGCACGCTTCAATTGAAAATAATGTAACAATGTGATTGTAGGATATTTTAAAGATTATTTAATTTTCAGAAATAGCATCAACAACTACGTGGACTTTCCGATGACGGAGCTAGAGAATTTGGTCGATCGCGCAGATTTTTCCACTTCACGGAAAACTGTGTTCATAATTCACGGCTATACGGAAAATTTGGTCCAGCCGAGCGTGGTCACTATGGTGAACGCCTATTTGGCGGTCCAGAGCGATGTAAATCTAGTCGGAGTCGACTGGTCGAATTTGTCCGACGGCGATTACTTAACCGTAGCAGTTGCCAACACCAGAAAAGTAATTTTGACCTTTAAATTGATCAATTTTTCATTTAGAAAACGAGACGAAAACAAACAGAAAGCGCAAGAGAAATGTTTTAAAGTTGCGACGCTTTTACAATTTTACAGGTCGGCAGATCTCTGGCCATTAAAATAAAGCAGATGGTGGATAAAGGTTTGAAAATGTCTCTGCTGCATTTAGTGGGACACTCTTTGGGTGGTCAGTTGTCCGGATTTATAGGCAAAAATCTGCAGAGTGCATACAATCTGAAACCCAACAGGTAACGAATAAATCGTCGATTCACATCATTAAAATCTTCATAAAATAATTCGACATTCATGAAAAGAATCATAGGAATAGGTGGAAGCTTAGAAAGGATTTATTAATAATAATAAATCTTATCTAAACTTTAAAAAGTTAAGGTATAAACTTTTAAAATTGATATATGTATGTATGTATATATTTTTTATTTTTATATTTTTATTCAAATAATTATGCACATTCGTCATTACATATCGCTTCAATGCGGGGAATGTACTATATATGGAGATTAAGAAATATCGATTACAAAACCATGATTATAGTAATTTTTTATATTTAACACGAAATTTATTGTCAAACATTATACGGATTATACAAGGAAAATACGACCAACATCGACAGAGACATCTATGAATACATTTGTGGCATTTATAGAAATAAGCGAAAAATTAAGATGCTGAATAGTTCGAATTTTTGCGAGATAGGACAGGGATACTAATTTGTAGGAACCGTTTCAATGAAAATCAGGTAAATTGGCAAATTCTGTTTTTAACAAATCGATCTGAAGTCACGTATCCAAGGTCTGGCCAGCAGCAATCGGTGGGATCGAACCGTGACCGCTTTGTTCGAAAGCATTATATGGTAGCCACTAGTCTATGCTGCTGGTTTATATGCTATATATGTATATATATTCCGTAATAATTTATTTACATATACATATCTCTCAATGTATGTACAACACAGTATATAATTTGCAAGGCTTACGAAACATTTGATGTAATATATATCATATGTATATAATTTTATAACTATTTGGAAGAAAATTTATGTCGGCTCACCATTTTTTGGAGTGGTAAGAGTTTCTCAAATATTCTATTTACGACCAACTCAAAGATTGGATCTTGTTGAAACTAGCCAAATTGTTAACTTGACCGTTTTTGTTATTTATTTTGTTTTGTTAATTCGTCCGTACTTCACAGCTTGGTAATGTATGTACATATGTACGTTACATGTAATGTAACACATAATTTTAAATTATAAAATGCTTAGTTCAAGGACGATCCAGCTGTTGCTTTTTTATAAAATTATAATACAGATATTCAAATGCAATATATCCCTATATCATTCTGGCCATCACCAATAAAGGCAAATTTTAAATCATCCATAACTTTTTAGACTATTCATATCATTTAATTGTATTTTGTAAAAACATATTTTCTTAAATTAAATCATTCATTCAATAGTTCAATGTTTTATGTTCTATTTGAATATCATTTAGGATATCTGCGTTGGATCCGGCCGGTCCAGGATTTTATCCATTGTCTGCTTCGAATCGTTTGGACGCTGCCGACGCCATCATTGTTGACTCCATATTGACGAATCCTTATCTATACGGATATCCGCTATCGATAGGATCGGCCACATTTTGGCCCAATCCTGGAACTAACCTACAGCCAGGATGCCCTGATGTACCGGTTACCGATACTGGTGAGAGAATCAAAGCATCGCTAAAATTGTTGCAATATTAATTTTGCATTCGTAGTTAGAATGTGAGAACGTTATAGAGGAAATTAAGTTGCTATATCGCAGTGCAGAAACATAAAAAAAAATAATATGTATCCAAATTAATTGCTTTACTTTTTAATGAGGTTGGGTCTGCAGTTAAATGAACTCAGTGTTTCCTAAAGCGAAGCTTAATAACTTACTCGCTCTTTAAATATAAAAAAAAAACACGCAACAACAACAACACGTACACGAAACAAACGGAAGCATAAAACAAAACAAGTACATTATAACTTGGACGACACGAATGGTGCATTATAATAGCAAAAGTTCGAGACAATTTTTTTTTTGCCGTTGTTCGCAAGCGACGTAAGCTAAGTACAAACTGTGCTCATATTTCACTTAATAATACTCTCACAATTTTGTTTTTTTACATCTGAACATTTGTTGTGAAACTGTAAAAATGTTGCTTTTGCGCAAACTATGTAATTCGCGTTGGTATAGCGAAAATTCTCGATAATGCTGAAATGTTTTCCAAATAGTTCATATTTCCATGGCTGCATAAAGAAATGAATTGATTTGGAAAATATTTACATTCATTTATTTATTTTTAAGTGATATCAAATTCATAACGACATAACACGTACTATCACTTCAAAAATTCATTATACTTTTCACCGATTTTCTAGATAATTTGTAAATTTTAATCTGATTTGTCATTATTTAAAATTCATTACTCTTTCCCAACTTTTTAATCATAAAAATAAAATTTTAATTGGCAACTGGTATATTCACTTCTGCCTTTGAAAATTGAGTTATGGTGCGTTATTGGGGATAATTAAATTTGTTGAATGCCAAATATTTTGGTGCATACATTATACATACATATTATAAAACCTTGCGCGAACAAAAATGAGTAATTAATTGTATCAAATGCCATAACTAATGTTTCTTTTTTTACTTTTAGAATCCTTCTGTAGTCACCGAAGATCTTGGATGTATTGGGCAGAATCTTTAAGGACCCCGGACATATTTCAAGCTTATAATAAAGACCAAAAGACATACGCTACCATGGGCGATAAATATGACGGAATGTATGAAAATTTCTATATTTTAATCTTTTTTAAAATTTTTTCTATATCAAAGTAAAAAGACTTATTTATATATCGATTAATTCAATTTTTAGAAATAAAGGAGATTTTAGACTGAAGACTGATTCAAAATCGCCTTTCGGCTTGGGACCCGGAGGTATCATTAGTTAGATGTTGATTTTTTTTGCAAAAATAATATACATATGTTTTCTTTGTAATAAATCTGTTTTTTTTTCTGAAATGTTTCTTGTACGTTACATGATTTATAATGAACACAATTCCCAAATTGATAGTATAACATGGCCAGCGGATACAACCTCATTAGCTATTTGCTCTTTCATATACTCTTAGATACATACATACCTACATATAATAAATATATATGTATATATGTATATATACATATGTGTGTACTATAATAGTAAAAATCGAATGTTGGCAAGTGACAGCTTTAAGATTAAAACTTGTATAGGGAATAAAATGTAGAAAAAACTTAAATTACAATTAAATTACTATTTAAAAATTGGGCCTTTTGTCATTTTTGAAACACCATATGTATAAATAAAAAAGTAAAAAAGAAGTACCGTTTTTAGTTGAAAACCACATGAACTGAAATTTTATTAGTATTAATATATGTATATACATACATACGTATGAATGTATGTATGACATTAAACTAGCTTGAGAACCTCGTGAACCAAACTTTGGTTGGAAATCAATATGCTTAAGTTACATTTAGAACTATTCCAAATCCAGCTTTATATAAAGATAAAAATATAATTTTTGATTCACATGTTTTACAAGTTAGTATACCGAGAAAGTTTCAGTAAGACAGGATTGATGATTTTACATATATTTTACGAAGAAAAATCATCATTGTAACAATATCTGATATATGCATAATATTTGACTGGAGCGAGAATTCAAAATTTCAACTTTATGGTACATATCAATTTTAATCAAAAAAGTGTTTCGACAACAAATCGTTCACAGATCGTTCGATAGAAAATCAATTCGTATTATTTGCGAATACACTGCGCGGAAAATACACAGCTATTTATTCACCAAACTACACTTCGCAAAAAAAGTGCTGTGTTGTACCGAAATTGGTCGTAAATCGCGAACACGACGCAATAACGAAAGCATGTTAACCGAGGGGGTAAGCGCTAACTGGGGAATCGTTATATTCATCACGAAATTTTCCTATTTCATATTTTTATACACGCCCCTAGGAGATTAGGCCCGATCGCTGAACCCTTAAACAAAACGAGGAAACAGAATAGCGACGAAAAAAATATCATCGGAATCATGAGTTTAATTTGGTTTGTATGTATGTATATCTAGTATAACGAGCGTCCGCCAGATCTCGCCAGGGCCAGGTTTTGAATTTTTAACGAGACTTTGCCCTCAAGGCAAGTGCGCACTCGTGGGATAGGCTTTGTGCAAAAACCTCAAAAGCGTTGCGGTCCACGCGACTTATTTAACCCCACGAGTGGCCAACGGGTTAAAACCCCACCGTTCATCTTTGGTCTCTGCGCAAAGATTAGTTCAATTTTGTCTAGGGGTTTCAACGCGTCTACCCACTTATTTTACTATATAACGGAGATTTTCAACCTTTTTGGGCAAGGAATTCCTTCTATATAAAACTGAATCGAATTTGAATGTACATTCTTACATTGAGGAAACAATCTATTTGAATTCAAGGCGACTAATAGCTGTCTTAATTGATGAACGTTCGTCAATTTATCTATACTTATTTATTTTGTTTAAAATTAAGAAATTTTTGTAAAATACATACGTCAAAGAATTATATAAACATACGTATATACATATACTAGCATATATTTCGCATACGTTTTGTGATCATGCGAAAATTCTACCTCAACATTTTGACTGATTTCACTGATCACGTT
The DNA here is from genome assembly GCF_051622035.1 of Arctopsyche grandis. Taxonomy (NCBI): domain Eukaryota; kingdom Metazoa; phylum Arthropoda; class Insecta; order Trichoptera; family Hydropsychidae; genus Arctopsyche; species Arctopsyche grandis. Next base: position 15,420,451 of record NC_135356.1, read on the forward strand.
TCCATGGTTTTTATAAAATAGTCCACTGAGAAGTATTTACATTTCCATCATGTGTGACTTACATATACGTACATACAAAGGTACTTAAGTTCATTTTTTCAAACACCACCTTGATTCCAAAATTGCATTATATAACTAGAAGATTTGTCACTACCATATATTTCGTAGCCAAGAATTTATAGTCTATGACTACATACATACATATGTATAACGATAGTTGCATCGTTCAAAAAAAGTGTAAGTTAGTTGTTTACTGTTTTCTACAAGTATATAAATCCACCATAAACAACACATACGTACGTACAGAGTGTTGAATTAGAAAGATTACCAACCGTTTCCTGTAAGGGAGACGACAGGGAGGTTGAGGTGGAGGGTCGGTCGGCTTTGGTACACTCGTCGGAAATGTAAATACGGCTCGTTACGACCGCTCCGACGCAATATCCACCAGGAAATATAACTTTGTTTTTAAAGCCAAGCAATTGGGTCGGTCGTTTGCAGGGGGAGGAGGGTGGGTGGGCGGGAGAGAGAGATCGTGGAATGGGGATGCGAGCTTTCCGTCATCGCCAACCCCTAACTCTTAGCCCTCTTAGAAATCTTTATCGCGCTGTCAATAATGATTGCGACAAGTTTTACGTCTCACTTCTCCAGCGGGCGCCAAAATAAATTTTATTGCGGTCCCAATTGCACTCTCTCCCTCCTCGTAAAATATATTTAGATTTTCTCGGTTAGTCTGTCGTCGGTCGGGGCTTTAAACCGTTTTGATCCGAATTTTATGATAATGCGAGTGAAGATCGCGCGACGCGAGGCGCGTAAATCACGACGATTTGGTAGGCGGGGGCGAGGCGGCTTTTCGTGGCTTTGACGCTTTATTTGTTTTCGATTCGCGGTTAAATGTGACGATGCGAATGCGCTTGCAGTGCCCAGCCATACTACGGCTGAATCAGAGTGGTATGTAATTTGATGAAATTTTTTGTTCATATAATTATCATATTGACAACATTTTTGAGCGACCTTTACTATTACTAAAACATTCAGTAAATAATATTTTTATTCTTTGAATGACAGTATGCATACTTTTTTTTGTGAAGAAAAGCCTTATATGTAAGTTGGTATACAAATTGTTCGTCATCAGTGATGAATAGTTTCCAAATAATCGACTTCATCAACCATCCGAGTGTCGAGTAGTAAAAATTAAACCGAGTATCCGGTTATATTCGACTAATGTTAATTAAAAAAAAAATGCGACTGAATTGAGTACAATTAGAAGTTTTAAAAAAATAATAGAATTATCGTAAAATCCAATTTATAATATTTCCATTTCAGAACAAAAATATAAAATCATCCTTCAATTAAATTTATTTCAATTAAAAAATATATATGTATACATACATATATCCAAAAAAATAATAAAAACTTCATATAATTACATTTATAATCTTATATATAATTTCGAAAGAGACTTTGTATGTAAGTATGTATGTATATACATATGTATGTATGTAAGTATTTTTGGTTGAGAATTTCGTAAACAAAACAAAGATTCTATGACGACAATTCATTTGGTTAAATTTATTATATTTTTTTCGATTCAAATAAATTTAATAAAAAAAAACAAATGAATATTTACTATTAGATTCGCCATAAGCTGTTTATATTAAAAATACTAAGCGAAGCCGGGTAAAACAACTAGTTTATAATAATGAAAATTTTTTTAAATAGAATGTGCAACACTTGTTTACTTGAATGTCTTATTTTGAAAGTTTCCAAATTTTTATATTATTTTGTTTTATTGGACCTTTGCAAGTCTCAATAAATGATATTGCAACTTGTATTTCTTCCTGCAATTGAAGTTCTTGTCGTTGACATATTTCTTCAATTATAATTATTGATTGATTCTTCGAAGAATTAGAATCATCCGAGCAAAAAAAATTGAACAAACTATTTAGATGACTTTTTGTACAAAATCGATTACTGTATATTACCCCGAGTATTTGGCTGAAATATCTGGTTATCGATTAGCCTAAAAAAGGTCGACTATATCCGAGTATTGAGTACTCGAATACTCGGATTGGAAACTATATACACATCACTAGTAGTAATTTGTTGACAAAAAAATCAAGAGATAAATGAGATGCATTGGAATTTGAGATAATTCTAGATTTAAGGCCTAGTACGTCAAATATCTTTTTAAGGTTCTTTGAATAGCATGGAATATCAATCAGGATTGACATTTACATAAAAATGGAAAAATATGACATTGCAGATTGTCTCCTCACTAAAAGGCAGTTGATAGATGAGGTTAAACTTAAACGAAAAATTCTGGCTAGCCAAGTTATGGCTAGACGTTATAATTTCCAGCTAAAATAAACTTTGAATAATCATTTTTTTATAACGGAATTCAGAAGAAGAAAATAATTTTTCTCAAAACAACTTTAAATGGCAGGGCAAGGGGTAGATATCCACAACAAGGACCATCAAATAGAACAACTAAGCTCAGAATTGCAGAATGAACAGGTATAGTTAGAAAATGAATGGAAGTGAATATTATTAAAATCAGATTTGTCATTTTAATTATATCTTTAGCAAAACAGCTAATTGGCGTTCTTGGTTTGGAGGGATTGTGAAACTGAGATGAGGCATTCAAGATTTATTGCAACTCCACAATGAGTTATGCAAAGACTACTTAGTATTTTCATCTCATTATTCGTGCAAATTTCCAGGAACCTAACCTCTGCAGTCGGCGAGGATTTACTTTAATATGAACCTGACATCAGAAGCAAGCAAACATAACATTGGGCTATTATGATTGTACTCATTAAAAACCCACAACGTGTTAATTATGCAAGTGTACGGATATATTGCTTATTTTGCTTCGGGGTAATCAGTTTGTTTGCAATGCATATTGCACAACGTCAGTGTTGTATTTCAAACTCCCACAGGAACAATTGGGGAGCATTACAAACAATGAAATTCGACGCGGGAAACGGGGAACGGAAACAACTACGTAACTTATCGTCGTTGTAGACGTTGCAGCTTTTGTAAATTGCGAATTCAATACTAGTTCCAAAGAATAGTTTAATATTTGATGAAAATTTTTAAATTACCTACGAGATAAGACATTTTCTATCAATCTGTTTAAGGAAACATTTGATAAATATATCTGGGGTAATGTCTGTATTCTCATTACTCAAAATCAAAGTAAATGGTTTCTGTCATCTACGTGCCTACTGCAAAATATATTGGATGTTGCATAAGTTTGTGTAATTTTCGATGAAAAGTTACCTAGTACCCCCTATCCCTATCCCTAAAAATAATTTATAATACACCCATATATACTAACTTGAAAAAACTGCATGCCATATATATGTAATATTCCGTTTGTTACAGACATTACTAACAAACTAACCAGTAGATTCTATGACAGAATCACTAATAACCATACTAACACACTTGTGAAGAGGCTCGGTGATTACAACAAAATGTCTATACCCTTCAGGTATAAACACAGATTACCTAAACACAATCTGCTTTAGGTCATTGACTTTAGAGAGTCTTTAATTAATATTATTTATTAGATGTATTATGAGCATTTCCAAGAATTGTAAATAGGTTTTTGAACTCTTTTTCCTATTATACTGTAGATTAACATTTGAATAATATAATACTATGATTACTAACCAAATTAAATTGAATTGTAAAATAGAAAATGATCAGTAGATCAGTAGCTATTAAAATATATATGAGATGTATTGTGAACATAATTTCGTACTAATAAAAAGCATTTAAAAATCAAAAAAAAAAACCCCTTCTGCTGTATCACGGGGTAGCATCTCTTAAGGGTTTTTTGCATGTTTGGAAAACTCTAGACTAATTAAAAAGAGTATTAAGCTTTGGACTTACGGTTCATATTGAGTGTGACCGCACTGGAAATCGGTGGACTCAGATCTGAGTTTCCAGCCAAGCACATCAGAACTGCATGGAGATGCTGTCTTCCTAATGATTCCAGTTTCAGCAAGTTTTGAACTCTTCGCTCGGGTATGACTCCGAACGATTCATCCAGTAGAGTGTTGTCTTGCCACCATGTTACTCGAGGAGGTGGACTGCCTGCAAATGGAAATAAATTTCAATTAGGTCAATAAATTCACAATTAGATATGTACATACGTATGACGGGGAGATTTGGAACCGACTCGATCCAGTTTTATAAAATCTGCGCTGCTTTTTTGTCAAATATAATCAAACCAAGAAAATTGACTCAATAAATAACACTTCGAATGCATTTGAAGTTATTAACTTTAGTTCAGTTGTTTATTTTTATTCAATTTCAGTTGACGTAAACACGGATGAGGCTCACATTGGGCAAAAATTGTACGCGAATATATAACGTTTCAATTAATTATTAAAAATATCGCGCATAAAGCTGAATATTTCCAAGAAAATTAATCGCAATTCAAGTGTCAACTCAAGTGTTATTGAATATTATCCACTGTGAATCTGTATTTCATGGGCGTCATGCGTGTATTTTATTTAGATAAATCATCATTCGCACCTGTTACTAGTGACTGTTAGATACGTGGTGTGATTCAAAGTGTTTTCAGTGCGCATTTTTCATAATAGTTTTAGTTGTTTACTTATGTTGAAATTTTCCTTCACGTGTAAAAATTAATTTCATTTGTTTTTATATAAAGTAAATTCAAATTAAAAAAAAAATTAATATAATTCAAAACGGCATCAAAAGTAAATATCAGTGTTCGTTAAATAATGTGCAATAATTTTAAATGTAAACATATTGAAGTAGATGAATGGCGCTTAAACTATTGCTATGGAGACTACTACATACATACATACAGCTGGTGAATTTTCACACACACATATATATATATATATATATATATATATATATATATATATATATATATATATATATATATATATATATATATATATATATTATTAATACAAGCATGTTAATTTAAAAAAATACCTTTAACTTTTAATGTTGCAGAGAAGGTAGGAGATTTAATTTAATCTGCGGAGCTTTTTTTTATCTGTGAGCACATTTTATTTATTTTCATACGTACATAAACAGTTTAAATCGTATAGCGAAATTGAAAAACGATCAACCTTAAAAGTGAAATATATTTATTTACTTCTTTTATTTTGATTTGATTGTACATATATAATATAATATTATTTCAATTATGGAAAAAAAAATCACATTTACATAAGATGTTTGAGATAATACATATGGTGTTTAGTTAAAGGTATTGAGATAATACCTTTAACTTTTAAGGTTGCAGAGAAGGTAGGAGATTTAATTTAATCTGCGGAGCTTTTTTTTATCTGTGAGCACATTTTATTTATTTTCATACGTACATAAACAGTTTAAATCGTACAGCGAAATTGAAAAACGATCAACCTTAAAAGTGAAATATATTTATTTACTTCTTTTATTTTGATTTGATTGTACATATATAATATTATTTCAATTATGGAAAAAAAAATCACATTTACATAAGATGTTTGAGAAAATACATATGGTGTTTACATACTTTCGACAAAATTATCAATTGAAAATCAATTTTCCTTTTATAATTGTACGATTCTTACATCTTTGCCATACTGTGATGGATAACGAGCGACTAAGACTTGTATTTTTTTTATTTATCCAAATATACTGATTTCAGTGTATTCATATTCTATGTATTCCTCATCAAAACCCCTATGATCCGAATTACGTCATTACGAAATAAAAGCATTGATCAATATCAACTGCAATAATTATTTTCGCGGGAAGCCTCTTGTTCACGTGCCTCACAGCAAGAGAGAGGGGGAATTCAGTACGCGCCGCACTCAACAGTCAATGTGAGAATGATACCGTCTTGGAATGCATCTTAGCTTCAGCCGTCATTTTTGTCGTTTCGTGTACTCATTTTATGTTATTCGACGTTTAATACATGATAATATTATTCTTATAGCTAATTACAATAATTTACGTCGTAAATTTTGCATTATTTTAACTTAAAACATTTTTAATTGGACAATTGGAGTTCAGCACAGTGGGTAGCGGATTGTTTTACCATGCAATTGTGTATTTAATATTTGAAAAGTTATTATGAAATAATTACATAATTTGACGAAATTGAATATGTATGTACAAACATTATTTAATAAATTGGGTTTAGTGGGTCGTGCATATATGTAAAAGTACTTCTGTATATGTAAGTATAGTAAGTTTATAATTTACTGTGATCGTAAAAATCTTCAAATATGAGCTATTTTACCGAAAGCGAATTTATTATTAAAATATGCTTATAAATACCTACAATACATGTATGCGCGTTTTTGTCTTGTATTATAAAAATACAATATTAAATCTTATATAACGTAATTACGTTCTGATAAAATATTTTCATGGCATTTTATATGCTACGATGAATTATTAAAGGCCCGCCTATACATATAAAACACACACGTACATATATATTTTTTGTTTTTCGCAAAAAACAACGCCGAGATAAAGGCGATGGTAGGATTTTTTTATAGCTCTGTTCCATTCGCATGCAATATTTACAAAGTAAGTACGTATTATACATACATATACATACCTACGAATATATATATATATATATATATATATATATATATATATATATATATACATATATATAAACATATATATATATTTAAGCGCATATAATATACATATGTACATAGGATACAACCGCCGAGATTGATTTTGATATATTACATATCTATAAAGATTATATTAATTTTTAAGTACAGACATACATACATACATATATTTACACATGGGTATATGAAATCAATTTTGGATGTAACCTCTTATCGTCTGAAGTAGATTAAATATAAAACAAGGGCGCAGGGAAGCTCGTCGATTGAGTGATTGTTCATCAGTAGAGAAAATGTGAGAACCATCGAGAAAATTGAAAATTGGGGCGTGCAGCCGAATATTTTATTTTTTTTATTTAAGTTTGGACCATTGTGGCATTACAGGAATTTCTAGTGGTCGCCACAATGGTCAAAAATATAACAGAAAAAATATTTATACATCTAATACATAATTTATAAAAAGTGATTTTGTATGTATTTATGTATGTATGTTTTTTTGTTTGGTTTAAATTTAATAAAAAAACAAATGAATATTTAAATAAACTTGAATAAAATAAAACTATAAATTTAATCAAATGTTTACATACAAATACCGAGTTTATAATACGGTTTATAATACAAATAGCGAGCTAAGCCTTGTAAAAAACTAGTAATTCACAACAAAAAAAAAAATAGCAGCAAAATTTCAAACAATTATAGAAATAGTCACTATAATGGTAAAATATAATGAGAAAAATAGAAAATGGGAATGTCTTGCATCAACAGTCAGCAAAATATATTTATCTCTCATAAATCACATCCAATTATGAGCGCAGTCTGTCAGACAAATAGGTTAATATAATCTGAGACAAACTATGCTCACTGAGGTGTAAAATATCGCATTCAGGCACGGCAGCAACAATTTAATTGAGAAGTCGGAAATTTCTTAGAATAGGAGCCATTCTAGGATCAGAAATAGGAAAACTACATCAAACGATGTAGTTTTCCACGCAAATGATTATTAGGGACATAAAATCCAAAATATTTCGACAACGACGGGCATAACGTTTTATGTACTGCGTTGAAACTGGAGAACAAAACAAATTGATGATAAGTTTATCCAAAGTTCAAGAGAATTATACCCAAGCATGTCCAAAAGGAAAGGAGTAGGATAGAGCTGTGAATAATACTCATACTCTTTCCTACATAGGAAACGAAGAAATTTCTCGGTCACTAGATATTAATATGCTTCATGCGGATTCCACATAAATAGCGTTATACACTAGCTTGCTTATCACAAGCGAGTTGAAAAGCAAGCGAGAAGACAAAGGGTTGGAGAATAATATTGCATATCTCAAGACAAATCCGTCTTGAGATATGCAATCAACTAAAGAAAATGCCAGTGACTGTCTTGATGTGTTTGTGATAGGTGAGTTGAGGATCAAAAGAACCATAGATTCCACACGCTTCAAAAATCCGGATTCAATGGATTATCCGTGATAATAAAGCGAATGTGCACGTTCATAATTCACAATTGCACGTTTATTAATATAATTAGTTCTAGACCTCAAATATAACTGAACTCCATAAAGTAGAGTAAGTAGAGTAAGTAAGTATATAACATAGTATATAGTATATAACATATATAACATAGTTGTAAGTAGAGTAAGAAAGAATAAGACGGCTGGGGGTGTTTTTCACAGGGGTGTGCTCATGTATAATGCCCTCCCTGAGTGCGTCAGGTCTGCTAAAAACATGGATGCATTCCTGCGAGGTGCGAAGAGACACCTCTGTGAGGGACAGTACATATAAGTTAATTATAAATTTTAGAGTTAAGTATAATAATTAAGATGTATTTTTTTTTAAAATTAGCTTGATAGCTAAAATATATATAAATAAATAAATAAAGGCGTAAATATCAGATTGAAGAAGGGAGCCTTGCCTCTCATCCTTGAGATAGGACTTTTGGGAGATTATTTACATATAAGAATGGTAAATAGTAAGGGACCTAAAGTGGACCCCTGAGTTAAAAAAAAAAATCTAGTAAAATATGAAGGAGATTCAAAAATACCATATTTAACAAAATCCTTCGTATCACTAAGATAATAAGCAAATAGTTTAAGAAGGCGTGATGAAAATCCCTTTTCGGGTAACCTGATCAGAAGAGCGTCATTACTGACACTACCAAAGGCTTTGCAAAAGTCAAAGTAGACTACATCCACTTTTGACCCACGTCAACTTTAGACATGATTCAATTTGTTAAGCAGGCGAGATTAGTGGTGGTGGAACGACATGGTGTAAAGCTATGTTGCCCATCACACAACAATATTTTGTACTGCAGAAGAGTCAAACGGTGAAGAATGATGTAAAAAATCTTGGGAATAGCCGAGATGATAGCAATAGGTCTAAAATTTTCAATCTCATTTTTAGAGCAACCTCTGTGAATAGGATTGACTCTAAGTAGATAATTTCCATTTTTTCAGGATAATTACCAAAACCAAGTATAGGGTTAAAAATAAACTGAAGAAACTCTAAAACCACACCGTCGGATACATGTTTTACATTAGAGACAAATAACAAAAGTGGTACGGCAGTCTGTGATGAATGATAAAACAATAACGCAACACATATCTATATTCCACTTACGATATTATTTACTCACGACATAGCGGCCAAAGAAATATGTCTTTTTCTACTGATAATTTCATTCCCAATCACGAAGCTTCACTCGAAAATCCACTTATGTACATTTGAGACAAATTGTGAGTGCAGATCGGTAGAGCATGATACGAGCAGTTGTAAAATTTTATCTTTTGTATACATGTATCTTTATTCGGCTGCACGTTTCAATTTATTCGATTTTTACGAGGTTGTAATTAGTTTCACCTAGGGCATTCGCAAGACATTCTAATCTTAACTCTTCCAATCGCTTTGAAACTTTTCTATTTTGCGAGGTTTGGCCCCCGATAGAGATTTCCGCTATTAGATTTGGATTAGATTACATATATTAGATTTCCAGATTGTGTCCGCTAAGTTGATAGTGAAATATTATCGTAATAAACACAATTAAAAATTCAAAAATGTTGGTGTCAGTGACAGCTAACCCTTTACCATTAGCCTGTAGCCTTATATGTATGGTTGACTTTCCGCCCCCCACTCGTTTTGTCAGATTTTAATCGTTTATCGCCTATAACTTTATGTTTTTCACACTACATATGTCTTTTAAAATTTCTTTCGTTGCTTTCGAAGTCTTTCGTTGCTGGCATAATCGAGATGGTTATGAAATAAATATAGATTAACCGTTTGCCAATTGTATTTAATTTGATCGTTGTATTGGTTTCCAACTGAAGATTTTCCCAGAAAATCAAATTGTCTAATTTTGTTGAATTATGTAACACATTATATGTTTGTGGCATGATTGTAATTTCCATAAAGTCAACCCTCATATAACGTACTGGATAATTTTAGTAGTACTGCGTATGGCACTGTGAAGTCCGTCATGAAATTCGATTCTTAATATAAATATGTAGCTCTAAATTTACTGAACCGGAAAAAAAACTATATATGGAGATGAAATCAATCAAATAATGCGAAAAAAATCATACAAAACACACGTACACGAGTACTGTGATATAAAGTCGAATATTTAGTACAGGGTCGCACTTGGAGATCGCCCGGAGGCCCGTGCGCCACCGCCCTCTCTAATTTCTCAGTAATGATGAAAATTACGTATTCTTTATGAAGTAATTTCAAGTTTTTTTTCTCCCATTTTTTGCCACCGCTGGTAATTTGTTCTTTTTCTCAGTCAGTCGAGTGAGAAAGGAGTGCGTCCGACGTGCTGGGGAGTCTTCTCGCCTGCGAGGAAAAGCTCGCCAACTTTTAAGGCGGACTTTAAAATGAATTTACTCAAAGGTGACTCGGAAATGCCCCCGTTTTATATTCCGTACATAAAAAGTATAAATAATATGCATGAATATTTTTTGCCACGAAGAAATAAGCTTTAGGTTACCAAATATAATTCTTACAATCTGACGAATGTCGCGGCTTATCAATTATATTAAATAGTATTTTGAATGTCACGTTTACGTACATTATATATTTTTATGTTGAAGGACATCGAAAATGATGAATTTCAAACACAACCGAAATTAAAAAATATTCGATTTTTTACAAGCGTTTTACTAGCTTCACTTTGTTAGTTCAGCGACATTCCTGCCCGTCAAAAAATTGGGGACTGATTTTGAACCACTTCCACTTTTTTTCACCAACATACCGGGGGGGTTAGCTAACGTTGAAGTAACCTAATTTGTCCGACATGTAGATGAATGAATTTAATCATTAATGAACTCATTGAAATTTATATCTTTGTTTTGGACGTAAATTTCTTTTTACATATAAATTTTTAATACTAGTTTATTCCTTCTGAAATACAATTTGAATAAATATTTTACGGTTTATTATTCGTATGTATTATTTATAAAAATATTGTAGCATATGCGAAAAGGATTTTTCCGTTTTTTTTCCGATTTTTCCGCCGTTTTAATTGGTTTTCGAGGATTATCTCCAGGATTAAGTGCAGTCGGATAGCAATGGAGACCCCCAATTGACTTAGTGGTCGATAACGGCACACCCGCTAGAGTTCTCAGAATTGACAGCACGAAAGTGTGGGACTGCGTGCCGATACCATGGGACTGCATATCTGGTACGTGACTATTATAATAGGTAAACAATCATTTCGAGGAAGATGCATTGAGCGACCTGCCCTTTATAAGCAGGTACTTAGGCCATACCAAGGCATTCTGGGCGGAGCATTGGCAGTGCGTGGATCTCCTTAATTACCCACTAAATGCTGTCTACCGACTTTGGCCTTTTATTTGGATCCTCCACCCACCCCTACGCAACAATATTTATTTGTATTCGAATAGTCGTTACTTTTTTGAAAAGTTTACATAGATTTCTTTTTTGTTTTTCAAATAGTAAGTATTTTAATAGTAAGTATTTTCTATAATGAAATTCTCGTATAATAATGTATATTGGGCGTAATAATTAATACATATATAATGTCTTCATTCGAATCGTTTTCTTATATAATTTAAAAGTTTGTACTAAGAGACTTAATCCTATTTACGTATGATAAAAGTGAATCTTTGGGGTTCTTGAAAGCTAGGGGTGTGGTATGGCAACGACTTGACAAATAGCACTATAAAATCAAGGAATTTCGATAAAATGAGGATTTTCCTAATTTTACATATAAATATAAATATTTTTGAATTTTCATGAAACAGTTTGTATAAAGCCAAACATTTCAATAGCCATATGTACATACAATGTTGAAAATCATAATAATTATATACATAGTTGTAGTAGTGTGGGTAAATTAGTGAGATTTCCTTGAACGACTCACCGCTATGAAATTTAACGGTTGGGTCGTTAAATCTTAACGATTCCTCATTGCGGTTCATCATTATCGTCCATGTATAATATGAAATTGCAATAGCGCTAAATTCTACAAATAAATTCAACATTTTCAATTTATATCTAAACAACAATGAAACGACCGACTGGCCCAGATTGAAGATTGTATGAACTATCTATTTTATAAAAAGAACAATTTTCAACATCACGTTTGTGCTCAGTGGATCCGAATAATGCAATGAAAATCTTTGTCCAGGATAATCGACATATGCTACCATATAGAAATTCGTTCTCTCAAAGGAAATTGGTTTTGGTTTTTGTGTAATTTTAATTTTTTTTGTAGGTGATACAAAAAAATGTATCCGCTAAGTTTGAAAGGTTAAGCACCCTGGCTCAAAACATCAACCCGCGCCACATCAATCAAAGCCTTCAGAAAATAAATGCTCGGTGGCTCCGGCAAAATAAATTAAGCCGACGTGATAATTACAAATTTTCAATCTCAGTGACGAAAAAAATCTAATTAAACGATCATACAAAAATATATCAACATAATAAAATCTTTGATGGCTTCTTTATCTTAAAAAATACTAGTCCAATTTCAAGTTCATAGAATTAAATCAAGTCGAAGTCATTAACAGAAAAACTTCGACTCGAACTATCAATATATTATATAATATAATCGATTGCTAAAATTTTCGTTTTTGTATGTATGTATTATATATATGTATGTACATTAGACTAGTGACACTAGCCTAGTCCCTCAAATTATTTTACATTAAATTAAAAAATATCAATGATTCGATTACAATAAATTCAAATCGTTGTTCATATTGATATTTTTCACTCTGATTAGCGAGGTTCAGAAACTAAAATCGGCCCTACCCGAGGTAATGGTAGTGGTAGTAAATTTTTATGGTATTGTCCGCCACGTCGTTCGCTTGCACGGACTTGCCGTCTCAATTATATTCCCTTCGCGGTACTGGCAAATCGTTATGTATAGGCGTTCCGTCGAAGAAAAAACCATTTATTAATTTACTCGACTTTTCAAGCATTTCTGGAATTTTCACGAAGATTATTCTGTTTTGAGTCTATTTTTGATAAAATAACACATATTTACACGGAAATTCATGAGTCGAAATATGGCAAGGGGCTCGGCTCACGAAACGATTCCTCCACAAGGAATCAGTTCAAACAAATAACGAGGCCTTGGAATGTTGCTCGATTAATTTTTCGACAAATCATTCAGAATATAAGTTATGAAGACAAACAAGATGTGATTAAGGAAGGTAAGCTACTTAAGGTATTTTTGTTTGCACAAAAATGAAAAATTATACTCATTACTTCAAGTCAGATTATTATAATTAAAAAAATTAAAAATATTTTTATCTCCATACCTAGTACCCTGTTTTAAAAGTCACGGCACGCTACTGATGCATTTATATGCATGATGCAGTTATACATACGAGTATATACACGAGTAGCGTGTATTATATATAACATATTACATTGGTATGTTCATCTTTGAAACTATACGTAAAAGGAGCAAAATGCACTTTTACCACGCCATTCAGAGTACAATATCCCCCGGAGACCGCCCGCATTCCATGATACCTTATCGACAACCAGGGGTGTTATCAGTTCAAAGTGTGTGGGCGAGTTTGGGGGTGGTAGGGGTTGGGTGGGTGGGTGGGTGGTCGGGTGTTGGGCAGTTTAGGGGTACACGCGTTTGCTCTCACCTGGGTGCGCGTTTAATTTGAATAGATTGCTTTGTTTTCATCGCGTAATTAAGTTAATCTAATAAACGGGCGCGGTCGCCGGTAAAAATACGCGCAGCAGCGGTCCGCAACTTGTGTAAACATCCGCGGCTCGTTTTTCATAATAAGCGAGATCGCGAAAGAGAAAAAGAGAGAGCCAGGGGTTTGTAAAATGCGGCCGCGGCCCCGTCAATTAAAACGTGAGAAAAAATGATAAAAAAATAAATAAACACCCGGTTGAAAATTGACCTCACTTCGGGGGTACGAGCGAAGTGTGGACACCTTTGATCTGTATATATACATATGTACATATATGCATGTACTAGGGAGTCCATTATTGGTAAACCGGTTTACTGGTTTATTGATAAATGGCCCGAAAAATAGCTCGGTAAATTATTACTATTACCAGTTATCAACAAAACATATTCGCTGCGTTTTATCACATTCTTTTCCTTTATTTTATCTTCTGGCAATACTTGTTCGACCCGGTGCTTCATCCAGAAGATAAGTATATGTACGTACGAGTAGAACGGATTTACAATAAATAAGAAGTACATCAATTTCAGATTCCGATGTTGATACTGCAGTCCTTTCATTTACGACTAAATGTGCGTTATCAGTGTTGGAAATAAAACTGTAAAAAAACACTGGCAAAAAAATCAGTTTGGGAAAAGAAACTACCCAGAAGAAAAAAATAAAAATATTGTGAGAATTGAAATGACGTTTTTGATGGTATGAAATAAAACTGAAAAAATTAGAATACAACTATCAGATGATGGTGTATTTATGTACATTATGTTTTCTTCACTGCTATTTTTTTTATAAACCATGATTAACGTATTCGTCCGCCAAAGACTGGTTATGAGTAACATCCGGGTGACTAAATTGGCGGACTCGGTCCGAGTGCATTCATATGGTGTCAACCTGGTATAGTAGAATAAACTAAGTAAAAATTTTGGTTGTATTTTGGATAGTACATTAGTCTTTAGAAGTGATTTCAAAAAGGTTTACAAAGTCATTTTTATCGAAACAACCCACCGAGATTTTTAATATGTATGTATGTACATATCGGAAAAATGTTTTCACACATACACAACATACATATGTATGTACAATCGCCAATATATGTATGTATGTATGTAGTCAGAGGTCGCACTTTATTTGTTGATGTGTGTATGTACATATATATGTAGTTGCCTGTAGTGTAGTTGGGCTAGTTGCCTACAGAAGAAGTGCAGTATCACGTCTCCATATTTATTCAAGGAAAATCCAACTTGTAACACATTCGTCCTACTGCACACAAAGGACTTGACTGAGGGCTCAAACAAAGTAGCTCGCGCAAAAGTGGTGGCCGCAACTTAATTGAGATACTCGAGTATTTATCTTTAGATTTGAATTAGAACCGAAACTCGAAAGCGAGTACCGCAACATCACTACCGCCCATCCCACGGTCCATTCACCCCTTTTCTAGACTCATTCAAGTCGTAAAACGCTATAAACTTATCGAAACAATATTGATATATCGAAACGATTGAATTGACGATGCAATCAATTGAGTATTACTCCCGTTGTGTACGTTTGATGAAATATTAATTATTTCGTGAAGCATTTCGCATACTGTACATACATATGCTTTGAATTTGTAAGATTTGAATAGAACGTGAATTGAAGCATTTCAATTCAATAATGCACATTGACGTTCACGTTAATAACGAAAAGAGTATAACAATAATGCACATGTGAGATATTATTTAACATATTATAAAAAATGAATTATTTTTCACGTCTTCATGACTTATTTTGTTAAACATGGCTAAATAATTTGATAGTGATGTGCTTCAAACTATGAAAAACTATTTGGGAAGAAAATCAGAAGGTATACCTATGTATGTATATGTAATTCCCTGAATCAAAAAGTATGGATAAGAAATCTTTTCCTCGTCGGAATTCAATTATTGCCGAATAATTTCTAAAATTTAGAAAACTAATAAGCTCATAGAAAATACTCGAAAATATTATTTTGCTTTATTGTAATTTTAGTCGGTTTTAATACGAAAAAATTCGGATGTGACCAAACCATAACTTTATCTATGTACCTACCTATTTGAGGAATATAAGATGTATAAAAATTCGATAATGACGCATGAGAGCATCTTCGCTTTGAGAGTTTCGAGTGCATTTTCGAAGTTTGACCGCCAATGTAGGAAAACCCACACTAGACATAAGTTCTACTTCCGGATGTTGGATTTTGTTCAAAATTTTTTTATTACTTAATATTACCATAAATATTATAAGAGTAAAAGATCAAGAAGATAAAAATAATTAAAAAGGTCAAAATAAAATAATGAAATATTGTTGTAGAAAAATATATTACTTCTGGTTTACGAATTTTAACCAAAACCTTATAAATTCTAAGTTAGTACCTAAATAATACAAATATAAATTTTAAGCTTGATACGATCAGTGTTGTGGAAAAAATTGTGTGGTCACAACAATTTTGACTTTTCTAAGCGTTCGAATCAGTCAAATTCTCGAGTTAGAATTGGGCGAAAGCCCAATTTTCAGTTCCAAATAAATTATTTCTGTTTAGGTTAATTCACAAATTATTTTCACTTCGTTCGATTCGATACGTCCAGAATCTCGGAAAAGCAGAATAAACGTATTATAGGCCACCGATGTTTTTAAATATTGTTACAAAACATTATATTTAATGTCTTGTGAGATTTTCCTCGAAATGAAGAAAAGTGGACTTATACCATTTTCAATTATAACGGCTCATTTATTAAGTTGACAAACTTACCACTTTATATTATGGGTATATAAATATGATTGTTTATTTTGTACCACTTGGTTTGGACGATTTTCCAAAGTAAGTGGAAGCCTGGCGACAGCTTTATATCAATCAAAAATATTTTCAATGTAACGGAGTATAACGGATACCAAACGGTTTCAAAGTTTCGATTTATCAAATTTTGGACGTTGGCAAAGTGACAAAAACAATCGAAACCTCATCAGAGAAAACAAAGGGATACGATTGCAATGCAATGGGACGTTTGAATTCGTTGTGTTCGCTAACGGGAAAACTGAGTTTTCCGCTTTCACTGTTAGGGGACAGTGAAAAGTTTGCGAAATTTCCAATAATTTACAAAATGAAAAGCGTTCCAATAGTATACCATTTGGTCGGTGATGGTACGGTTTCGTTCAATTCAATTTGATATCGTATATTTTAATATAATATATGACGTTGTAAAATTTGGATCGCGCTAGTGACGAGCGGCGCCATTTTCAATTTTCAATCGCCTCTGACCAAATAAATAAAAAATATATTTTTCTGATTCTGTTTATGATACAACGATGACAAATAGTAAAGTCGATAAAACGGATCGCCATTCTTCGAATTGAATATTTTCGGTGAGAAATGTGCGAAAGAAGAAGAAGAAAAGAATGAGAAATTTTGTGAATATTGGAAAAAAGGGTCTTGATGTACTTTAAGGATCTGTTCATTCACATAAATCAAATTGAAAAAAAAACTGGAACGAGTTCTTTCCAACTTCGAGCATTTTTTACATTTACACCGCACACACACACAGATAATATATGTACATATATACATACATGGAAAATCTTCGCAAGCTAAAACAAATTCTAGCTTAACAATTTTTATATGTTGAAATATAAAGTAATGCATGACAAGCGTAACAAAATAAAAATATCACAAATAGGTAATAAATCGAGTATGATTTAGCGTAAAAATATTTTAAAGGAGTATAAATATGTAGGCACACACTTGATCGATGGGGCATATCAGCACTATCAATATTATCACACGATCCAAGCCTATCACGATCTATATTGATGGTGTAATTAATTAGTATCTTGATAATCAGTAGTGTGTCTGGCCTGTTTTGAACTCCACGGTACTAGAATTACGATCCGTATTGACAGCGTAATACCCACTAATTAATTGGTACACCTTTGCAGCTAAAGATATTGTACAGTAATGAAATAATGTATAATGTATTAGTATTGAAGTCGTTGCTGCTGTGCCTGAATGTGATATTTTCCACCTCAGTGAGCGTAGGTTATCGGAGATTGTTTTAACTTATTTGTCTGGGAGCCTGCGCTCATCATTATTTTTATAATTGAATGTGATGCATGAATGGAATTTTGATTTTCTCTCTTCCATTTGGGGATGTTTTGTATTTGCGGCTGTTTTATATTGGTGCTGACTGTAGATGCAAGACATATCTTGTAGATGCAAGACATCCCTACTATATATTTTGTTATTTGATATTTTTTCTCTTTCTACTATTTGAATAATGATATTGTTTTTTTTATTTGTAAATATATATATATTATTTTTAATTATTCTTATCTCTGTATTTTTTCGATCATCGTGGCGCATTAGGGACCCATGTGATGCCACAATGGTCCAAACTTAAACTTAAATAAATAAATAATAATATTATATGGATAATGTACATCCAGCAGTATAGCTTGGTGGTTGCGTTAATGCTAATCACTGTGATGTTTCCGAGTTCAAGCCCTGAGTTGACCTTGATTGAAAATAATTTATCCGGAAGTACATACATATAGTACTGCTGGCCAGATTTTGATATTTTTGACTCCAAGTCAATAATTTCCTATGAGAGTTTTCCTATTTATTTGATTTCATTGTCAAACGGTTCCTCGTCAAATTGGCAAAAACTATCCGATCCACCATGTCACCAATATTTTAATATGATTTAAAATTCAAAATCTAAAAATTTATATGAGTACTAACTGAACCCGGCATGCGTTGCAATTCCCGTTCCCGTTCCCATTTCAAGTGATGGTTGGAGCTCAAATAACGTCTCTTCAAAGGCCGTGTCGTCATAAGCCAACTGGTAACGTGGTTACCAACGTACACATTTCCTTGACTACACAATGGTGCTTCATACTTGTGCGTCCGTAAAATCAAAATAACGAATATTATTATCGGGAGGTTTTTTCACGGTAAGCTTCCCGGACATGCATATAATAAATCCTGAAAGTTCCATCGTAATTGATTGAGTGGTTTAGGAGCCTATACAAGACAGACAGACATACATGTATAGATTAGTTTATACCATAGCTGTCACTCAGGGGCAACCCGTAATGGCATTACGAGAAAATATAATTATTTTTGTAATAATAAATAAATAGTACAAACCCGCATAGTATGCACGTACATACATATACATATAGAGCGCACTTTTAGTTGCATATTTGACTATTGAAAGATGCGGCGAAAATTTCATGTCGAGTACCATAGCTGTGGAACGAAGCTCGCGGAGCACATGTCCCATTACAAAGTTGGCCAGCAGCAGGAGCATTACAATAAATCTCCTAGAGCGTGTAAATTATCTCCGAGAGAAAGGCAAACCTGGGTAGTAGCAAATGGTTAGGTTGAGGGGGGGGGAGGAGGCATGACTTGAGCCCTTGTGTTGGCAAACTTTAATACCTCCCACTCCCCCATCTAGATATTTACCCAGTGCCGCCAACTTCTTAACTATATTACCGAACCGGACCCCAAATTGCTATAATGAAATCTTTCATGGGCGAGGAATCGCTCTGATGCAAGTCTTTGAAACGAAAGTTTCTAATCTGGTAGATCTACGGCACATAATTATTCACAATTAATATACGGACAGATTATTTCGACACTAAATTACTCACCTTCACCTCAACAAATGACAGGATTATGAAAGTATTGTACGGAAATAAAGCGCCCTGAAAGGATTATCTCCATGGATACGCCCCGGATTGATTGCCGAACTGGAAGATTTCACATGTGACAGTCAATTACGAACGCAACTTGAAATTATAACTGTAGATTTCGATTCGATAACTCCAGATCTTGATTTGCATTGGTCGACGAGCTTTATTGTGAACGTTAAGCATACGCGAAATTTTAAATATTACCTATACATACATATATTTATGTCCTGACAAAGCAGGTGCTTTCCATTACATAGTAAGAAAAACGATCGATATAAATTTATCGTGCCTACAAGTTTTATACTAACTTCACTCTGATAGTTTAATGAAATTCCTGCACGTCAAAAGATTTGTGATTTGATTTTGAACCACTTCCACTCTTTAGGTCGCTTTGATATTTTACCGACATACGAAGATTAGCTAACATTAAAGTAAGCTATTGTTTTCAACATGAAGCTAGATGATTTTCACCATTAATGAACTCATTAAAATTGACATCGGAATTTTGTGTCAGTTCGAAGCGATGTCTGCTAGCTATCCATTCCTCATCTCATATAAACCAGCCCTTTGCAACCAGCCCTTTGCCCTTTGCAAACCAGCCCTTTGCAACTCAATTGAACAGTAATAAAAGCTATTTTTTCTATCACTCCTATTTACTCTCATCTCATATAAACGTAATATTTACAAACTTTTAAATTTTCTCATATATATTTTTTTATATAGATTAAATATATATTAATATATTGGTGAATTTCATGGCCCAATTTTTGAAGTGCTTTAGCCAAATCATATCCTGTACGTAGCTGTCACTTTTACATAGCTGTAAAGCTTCTTTGGTGGCTACTTTTCAGTCACCGAAGACGCCAAGTACTTCAAATGGGAAATTCTATGAAAATCGCATTAAAATGATACTATAAACGAATCGTTTGAATAGGGGGAAACTGAATCGGCTGTCATAAAGCAACGATGTTCGATTGGACAGAAATGGTCCGGAACGTCCACACTCCTCATTGGAGGGCTAATTTATGTCATGATCCTTAAATATAAGGATATCGACAAGAATATGTGTAGAAGATCAAGACTCTTTGCTGCCGGGCAAGCCTAAGGAGACATTAGCAAGGTGAAATGACTAAATGTACTGTGCATTGAAGAATTAGACTGCTCTAAATTAAGCGTCTAAACATAAAATTTTCAAAAAATGATATGTAATGATATATATATATATATATATATATATATATATATATATATATATATATATATATATATATATATATATATATATATATATATATATATATATATGCTTACTGCCTACATATTAAACATATGTACATATGTTTAATATATAGGTAGTAAGCATGCGTTGATTTTAGACCAAAGCAACCGAAATTTTATTTAATACAAATATGTAGTTATGTTTTATTTG
Organism: Arctopsyche grandis; assembly: GCF_051622035.1. Taxonomy (NCBI): domain Eukaryota; kingdom Metazoa; phylum Arthropoda; class Insecta; order Trichoptera; family Hydropsychidae; genus Arctopsyche; species Arctopsyche grandis. The sequence goes on from NC_135356.1 coordinate 15,441,399, forward strand.
AAAGCATTGAAAGCGTGTTTTCCATATGATGATTAATAAAAAATGGATTCTGTGAGTAGTATTCCTCTTTTTATGGAAAAGATCTGTTTTTGAAAAGTTGTCCGTAAATCGAATTTTGTTTATCGTACGATTCTGTTTGAAAGCTCTCTCTAAAATAAATATTTCTTCAGTGATTCAAATGGGCGTTTTGACACTTCTTGGATCTGTACTTCTTATTTGCATACGATGGTGATTGTTATCTACTATTTTGTATATTAATTATGTGAAGCTTTCAGTTTTTTTTGCTGCGCTAAAAAAAATCCGCTACTCACTATCCTGAACTCCAACTATCCAGTTAAAATGTATGTTTTAACTTTAAAATAATGTCTACGAGGTAAATTATTGTTATTAGGTATAAAAATCATTTTATGATGTGTTTAACGTCTAATAACGTATAATATAAAATAAATGCAAGAAATGAAAAAAATGACGACTGAAGCAAAGTCGCGATTCCACGGCGGAGGCACGTATTCAAGGGGCTTCTCGGGAAAATAATTAATTCTGTTGATATTGATCAATGTTTTTATTTCGTAATGAATATTCTTCAACAATTAATTAATTAATTTCATAATTCAAATAATACAGGGTTTTGATGAGGTACATAAAATATGAAGACGTCATTAATATCTCAATTTATTTTTAAAACGTATATTACATACGTACAAACATATATAAAGAAATTATTAAAAATATGACTAAACGTTTATAAGTATATTATCAAGCAACTCTTGTAAAGCTCGCAGTCTATTTAGTAAATATGGCGGATAAGAAGTTCGTCTATGTACATATAATGCGGCACACCTGTAAGGTATGATTGATTGCCCCCTCGCTTCGTCTGAAACTCACTATACAGGTAAACTTTTACGTGTATCAACATCAGTCTTAAAAGTCATTTTCGATAGGCATTTATCCTGTTCTAGTCCATAGTAATATTATATTTACATCTTTAGATATACAATATAATGTAAATATTGCACGCTGTGATTATCGATTCGATTACTGTGTATATTGTAATACAAGGTTGTGGTGAAAGTTCTTTATAATACGATTTGAAAAAAAAAATCTTTTTGCTTTTAAATTATTTCTGATGTTCCTTTTTTATTTGCGGATATTTTTGGATATACGTTTTAGTTCAGTTTAATCATCAAATTTGTATTCTTGGTACTGTAAGATAATTCATATATTGTAAATATGCAGAGAGGATTTTCGAGATTTCATGACATTAAAACTGCACCATCACAACTAAGAGTTTATACACTAGGGACTTAATAAAGCTCAGTTCCATATAGGAACAATTCGGTGAATATCAGAAGTTACATTATGATAGATATTGGAAAACTCCATGAAAAGTTCAAATAATCATGTCTCACATTAACTTGATATATTACGTATAGGGTTGCAAAGGGACCTTGTAAAATGGCTGTTATATGTATTTATAAGGTGATGTTTGTTTTCGCGACGTGAAATAAAAATCATTCCTTCGTGTAGATAGTACAAAGTATCCTTTCTCACATTTCAAAGTGAAATGGTGTGTTTTACTTAATTAAATTCAGATAATTTATTGTGAGTGTCATCATCGACGGTATACTCGACACGTCATTAATTAAATTAGAACGTTGTATTAAATACGGCTAAGATATGTAAGTGCTACTTTTCTTTTTCTATGTATATATGTATGTAATGTACATCATATATATAATATATACATATGTATGTATATTACTAAATATCGACGGATATTGTTTTTTAATCAAATTTTCAATTAATCACTCTGAATCATTGTAGGAAATAATTAAGGAACTCGAGAGTAAACATTATACAGTTATATGTATCTATATACACACATACATATGTATATGTTATAGTTGAAATGCATCTTCTACTTGTAATACATTTTGACTAGTTGGAATATATTCCGTCTAACCTGATATCAACTACCGTTATAGTTGAAGTGTATTTTCAGTTGTAATATATTCCATCTTAACCAACGTAAGTTGATTCATATGGCGAATAACATTCCAACGGCTCAAAGTATATTATTGCTGAAAATACAGTTGATCTATAAGTTGACATCAGGTTGGATGGAGAGGTTAGGTTTTCGCGAAAACGTCACTCTACTTGTAAATTGAGTTGGAAAGTCACATTTTTGTTTTGAACACATTCTTAGAGTTATCCTGATACGATTCTTATTATCATAATTTATAATCCCTAGCAAATATTAACATATTATTGAGTTTCAAAGCATTCGTATAAACAGAGCTGTGTCAAACTCAACTGTTATATAACAACTGGCGCATATGATATAATTTGCTAGTTGAACTGTATTTGAATATGAATGACCTAAAACATTAGAAAATACATACATTTTAAGAATTAAAAAATACAACATAATTTTTGTTCCTTAAATGTAATTTTTTTTTCCTTTTTATATTAAAATATTAAGTAGTTGATTAATGAATTATTGTTTTTATTATATTATGCCTATATATGTATGTACCATGAAATAAAACTCAAAAATATTTACTGCTGGCTAAACGATGTTTCTAGCGGTATATAATTTACATACATTTGCTTCCAGAATATACACAAGTTATTTATAGATAAGACTTCGTCAAATGAAAAACATATACATATAATGACTATTTTTACCTTAAAATTTGGCCACGTTAAAAAATTATGGCTTTGTGAAAAATTCGTCATTTGAAGCGTATAAATCGTCGAGGGACATTAGTCCGTATTGAAATAATATAAAAAGAAGTTTCAAATGTCTGTAAAAATAGGGGGAAACGTTGAAGGCTCTTTAGACAATTTCGTTGGTGGTGAACAGCAGATATCAGCAGGTGTTTTTGTCATGATTGAAAAGCATCTTTATCCACACCCATTAATCTCTTGTCCAATATTCTTTTTTTCTTTTTCATGATTTATTTGTCCATCACGCTCACTATTAAAGTTGGAGAAGAAAAATGAAACGACTTCCCATCCTCCCCTCTTCGTCCTCCATCCCTTCTTTTTCATCATTTATATACAATCAGACCATAGACTCGAAGACATATTTTTAATTTAAAAACACGCATGCTCGTCTATTATTAAAATAACTGTCTGAAATTTATGTTGTCATTAACTACGGAATAAATTGATCATTTTTCATTGTGTACGTTATTAAAAAAACCTGTCAAATAATAATTATTTAATATATGCAAAAGACAGTAAAGCTAATTTGTCACAGTAGAGCCAACAATATTTCTGATAATATTTCAGTATTTTTAATTTTCTCGGGTATATGTATGTATTTAAAACTGTATTAAATTATTTGAAACTAGACTAGTACTTCTTATATTAGCATTAAAAGTGTGATAATTGACAACTGGTATATATAACGTTATTGATTTAATCTTAATTGCGTTTGAAACTGTAATGAAAACCTGTTTAAATTAATTTCGGTAATATAAGACGACGTATTATATTATACAACGTGAGAAATTTTTCAAATCCTTTTATTTACATGGACGTACATACATACATATGTACGTATGTATATCTTTGAGGGAAAATGTTTTGCTACACGCATGCGAATTACTAAACAGCAAGTATGAATGTACATATATACGCAAACGTATACGCCTATGCGTATATACTGAAGTAATAAAAAAAACTTCAACGCAGAAATTTGCCCCGTGTAATTTTTCCATAAGCAGTTTATGACCCATAAAACAGATGTCTCCAACCGTCTACTGGCCAGGCGGATTAAGCTGTTGCAAAGCTCCTCTGAATAACTAACTTTTTGTGTATATTCATATGCGTACATATTTACTTATATGAATATATACAAATATGAAATATTCACGTCCGATCAACTAGAATCGTAAAATAAGGAAATTTAATCTATTTTATTTAACAATGGCAAAGATAAAATTTTGATGCACCTTATATAGTGGCCGTTATCGAATATTAAACTGTTTTAGTTGGTTCAATTGCTGTTGGTTAGAAATATACTTGGTATAGTACGATATTTAAGTATATACCCATTAATAAAAAATATTTGTGTAATACGTACATACATACATTACATCGGTCTCCGTGACGAGCCAGAATGTTAAATTATAGAAAACGCAAAAATCGGAAGGCAAAGATCGAAAATCGAAAGATCTTAAGTCGAAAGATCAAAAAAAGGGTGAATGGTAAACGGTACATACTCACTAAATTTGCGCGAGCAGGATACAACAGGAACAAGAGGAACAGGCTTTTCCTCCCGTATTAATGTGCGCGCGCAGAATATTAATTCGAAAGATCAAAAAAAGGGTGAATGGTAAACGGTACATACTCACTAAATTTGCGGGAGCAGGATACAACAGGAACAAGAGGAACAGGCTTTTCCTCCCGTATTAATGTGCGCGCGCAGAATACGGGAGGAAAATCCTGTTCCTCTTGTCCCTGTTGTACCCTGCTCGGGCAAATTAAGTCAGTATGTACGTGAGTATGTACCGTTTACCATGCACCATTTTTTTTTGACTTTCGACTTAAGATCTTTCGATTTTCGATCTTTGCCTTCCGATATTTGTGTTATCTGTAATTTAACATTCTGGCTCGTCCGTAGACCCTCATTACATACATATGTGTATTTACATAATGTGAATGCTCATTGTGTATAGGTATGAATTGAGCATAATGTACAAAGTGCATACCTATGTATTGTATATTGCACAGTGCATGCATAAATGGCTTTTGTCATTTTGTCTTTTGTCAACTAACAATTCATGGGTTTTGTCATTGTTAGTTGTTGAAATCATTTCAAACGTTGGTGTATTATAATTAATTTAATAATTTTTTCACTAGAGGAATACGGCTGAGTGTGATAATTATTTGTTAATTTATTCGGGTGTGATAAACGTACAGTCAAAATTTACTACTTGGTAATATAGAATTATATTAAATTTATACTAGACAAGTTGAAGGAACGAAAATATATTTTTAATTGTATTGGTTTCTTATGAATGTAATGATATATTTCATTTATAAACTTATATTTATATTTAATTTGTAGACTGGGACATGTTTTATTGATCTGTGTCCCCGTGTCCTGGTTAATTAATCAGTTGTCCCGGTATTATATCTAGCAGTCTGTTTCTAATGCCAAATCCGTATTCGGACGTACATAGATGATTAACATGGGTAAGCATTATCATGGGCATGAACAATCTTTGAATTCCGAGTCCCATCCATGACCCGATGTTCCGGAGCTAAGAGAGTCTCTTTTTTCCAAGGCACTGTTTGCTACTACTTTCCCATCTATTATTGTTTGTGTAAGGCAATACTTGGGGCCACGAATAACGTGGCCAAAATATTACATTTCACGGCGCTTTACCGTGTCAAGAAGCTCTCTCTCTCTTTTTATGAAGAAGCTGGAAAACAGTTTTATTTCTTACATGCTCATTTCAACAGACTGGTGGTTGGTGCAGGGCTCGAAATGGAAATTTTCACTAATGGGAGCGCTTGATAATTTTCAATACATGATTATCTGATCGTACATAACAGAGCCATTAGATTATCTGATCATCTGAGGCAAAAGGAAAAATTTTCAACAATTATTAATGAGTTTTTTTAATTTACGAAAGGCTACGGAAATACCAGCCCTGGGAATGTAATGGCGAGAGTAAAGAAATTCAAATGACAATGAGTGGGTCACGTAGCTAGAAGAACCGACGGATGAAAGAAGTGATCGAACGGTACTCAAGAGAATGTAAAAAGGTGCAAGAAGGCCACAGAGATGAAATATGGAAAGTGTGTGGGGTGAGATGGGTGAGATTTGCTTAAAACAGAGACGAATGGAGACGTGTTGAAGAGGACTTCATCCAGCTGTGAACGATGATGATGATATGTCTATAATATTACTACTTCTCCCCTACACGTTGGTAGATGGCATTGATTGTATTGACAGAAGTACATAGATCACAACTACAAAAAGGTTGAGCTGCCCTGAGTATGTTATTTCACCCATAGGAATAAAGTTTCACTATAATATAATATTTTTTATATTAATTTTGTGTCAGAATAATATGTTTCGTGTCGTAGCGATAGATCCATACGTAAGCATGTTTATATGTATGTATGTACGTATAGATGTTTTTTCTCAAATTGAAAATACGTAATATGAAAATAAATATAATATTTCGTCGAACGAGCGACGATGTCGATATTACGAAACGGGAGTCACGTAATAATTTTATCTTTTATAATTTTTTTCAGTCGTTTCCAAATGTCCGTAATTCAAATGTCGATATTAAATTATGTGTTCGTTAATGCATGTAGAGTTTTCAATTTGGCCGGCGGGAGCGTCGGGGCCGAAATTGGACTACCCTATATATGTATACATATGTATATATGTATATTAAAGGGTGGGTACGTGTTTGTGTGTATGTACGTGTGTATAAGGGCAAGAAATTTGTATGAGCAAATGATTTGTGGTACACACTGTGATTGCAATACGGACGGCGAGGGCTACAGGGGGCCTGTAAACAAGTTAACCTGATATTGCGAGAGAGGATCCCTGTGGACTGGAACACTGCGTCGATTTTCTCTTGGATTTTTTTTATTATTATTTAATAAACGAAATTGTGCAATTTCTATGAATTCTCTTTTTTTGTGTGTAAATGCATATGTATGTATGTATGTACATATGTTTGGCGTATACAATATCGAATTTTTCACTTTTTCGTTCTCTACTATTGCGAATGTTTTATATATTTCTACATACATACATACTGTGTCCATATAAAATAACCCTTTTGTATATTGATTGAAAAGAATAAAAGTTTAATTTAGTATAAAGCAGCCTATCTATATACATATACATATAAAAGTAAATATAAATATACATATACATATAAACGTAATAAAGTAAAGTAAATTAAAATGAAGTAAAATTAACAATTTTTTTAATGTTTGATATCTTTTAAAAATATCATAATTTAATTGTGATTCTAGCGGTGCGCTTTGCTTTGCGCGGGGTGTTTTTATACTTGAAGCATACGATTTCGAAATTATATTCTAATCTTGATTTAAAATGATTGAATAGGGAATAATTTGCTTCATCAAATTCTAATTTAATTTGATTATATGAATATATATTTGTGTCGTAACGGCTTTGATAAAAAATGTGATTGTACTTACATATGTGACGTTAAAGTCTATGATAAAAGTCAGACAGAGAGCACTATGTATAAGCAGCTTCCCTGCAGCGACGGGCAAATGTTCGCAATAAAATATTTTGTTTTCCTCGATTTATTTTTGCTGTATTATATACTCCATTATGGTGTAATAAAATTGTGGGCAAACATACTTGTATGGATGTAATGTGTATACGAAGTCCCAGAATCCCATGAAATTCTTAGGAAATCTATAGTATTACATTTCAAAAATTTAATATCATACACTCGAGTGTAATGAATATTTACTAAAAATTCATTTAGAAATAAAATCAAATAAATTTTCGAGATTGTCGTTATGACATGAAAAATAAAATATTTTAAAGTGGGCTTCAATATAAATATTAAAGATATAAATATAAGATATATGTATGTACGTACAAACATCGTATAAGAAAAATAATAGCTCTTTTAAAAATTCAATGGTCTCTAATATTAATTAGATATTAATTTATTTTCATGTGTAGATATGTACGTTTTAATTACATATGCATACATGTGTTTGGAAATACATACATATATTTTAAAAACAGATTATTCAGTATTAATTTTATGAATAATATACAGTACATATGTACAGACATACATATATCTAAAAGCGTATTTTATAGAAATAAAAATAAAAACATAGACCAATGATACGATATGAAAAAAAGAAAATATTGAAAGTGGGGCGGGGGAAAGTGAAAGCTAGGAAAAATGTTGCAGAGAGACGTACAAAAAATGCGAAAGGGAATTTCAAGAAATTGCTCGATTGTACGAGAAAATGTAGGTCTCCAATTATGAATTTACAAAACATCGAACAATTTTTTCCATCAATACCAAACGATAAAAAAGGAAACTCGCTATTTCTTCCTGGAGAATTGAAAGAGAAAGCCTACTATGTAAAAAAAAAACCAACAAAAGTAAAATGTTGAAATAAGCATTGATGAAATTGAAAGCTACGACGGGTAAATTTGAGGAATATAATTAGCAAGATGAAATGATCCATTTTTCTTTCCTTCTTTAACATGGAATTAAATTAAAATACCTTCATTCATTTTTTAAAAGCCCATTCATATTTTATTTATATTCTTAAGCGAATTCTATTTGAAATACGTAATAATATATGTATATATACGGTACAAAGTATATATAATAAATGGTAGCCTGGAAAATTAATTCCTTTGCAAAAGTGAATTCTCGGAACGCTATAAAATCTTCACTTATTAACTCGTTGAACAAGTTAAATTAAATTAAATTATATTTCATATTATGTACATACATATATACAGAAAATTAAAGTGATGAAAACTATACATTTAATATTTTAAATGAAAATATTACAAACATATAGTTTATATACGTATCTATTACACACTTATAAATAATGGAATATGAGATTGTATGTATAGTTGAGTTAATATTTATAGTTTGATGTACATAAAATATGATACTTTATAAATTACATTCAGTAGCTAGTGGAACGAATTAAATGCTAAATAAATTTTCCAATTTCAAACAGCTTAAATTCCATTGAAATTTAAATGTGTTTGAAATATTTCAGATCATTATTTTGTGAAGTTTAATTAATCGAAAAATAATCAATTATCATTTTTATATTATTTAACGATAAAAACAAGGGCACGTCGTCCTTTCTCATTAATTAATGGAAGGCGGAGAGAATTTTTTTTAGTAGCAGTGGCTTTGTCCTTATTTCGTTCTCTTCTGTTACCATCAAGGAGACTAATATGATTTAATGACGATAAAAAAGCTAACGAAACACTAAAAAGACGAACTTTGCGAGTTTGGGGTCCGTGACGAAAGTATGCGCAGCATTTCAATAAGCTTTTGCCACTGGCTTGATAGAAAACGGGGTTGGAGATTTTTCGATCCGAAAATTCTTCCCTTAAAGGGAACGATGGGCAGGGGTAGCCTTTTTGTGTGTCACAAAAGGTGAACATTTGCTAACACGTGATACTGGATCTAATTGTTGTATCGGGATTCGAATATTTAAACCCTAAAACAGTTTTAGTTGAAAAACAAAAATTGTTTCGTAGAGAAATTCTATAGATCCCATATTACCTATATAAATATAGAGAGTAGCGATGCGGAGTCTATGGCACACGTGCCAAACGTGGCATGCGGGAGAATTCCTTATTCACACGAATAGTTTCCGACAATTACGGATATATTTTCATATAATTTAATGGATTTTCTAAAAATAAAATTAAAACCATTCAATTTGTTATTATTCAAACGAGGATTTTTATAGGTTTTTGAGCTCTTTTTCCTATTTTGCTGTACATTAACATTAGAATAATATACATAATACTATGATTACTAACAAAATTAAATTAAAATTGTAAAATAGAAAATGTTCAGTAGATAAGTAGCTATTAAAATAGATATAAGATGTATTTGAATATAATTTAGTAATAATAAAAAGTATTTAAAAAAAAAATGAGAACTAAGCAAAATATCGGTGTATTCACACGTATATGTAGAACAAAATATATCAATTTAAAATCAGATACAAATTTAATGTGTGCATACTTAAAATATGTGTAGAATAACAAATTTTGCGAATTGTTACTTGCATTTGCATCCATCCAGCTATTTACATGGGTATATTATTTTGAATTCACAGATTTTTATCTTACGAATTCTATAGAATTCAAATATGTGAATAATGAAACTGTATTAGTGACCAATCGTTGTGAAAACATTTTATATTATACATATATAAAAATTTATTTATATTTTGGACAAATAGCATTTTGGAAAAATAATGGCATTTGGACGAATGAATGCCGTTTTAAATAAAAAATGCCACTTTGCCTGAAAAAAATGATCTTCGGATCAATGTGTTTTGCCAGTGACGACATATGAATGTGAAACTTGGATGACATATGAATGTGACATTGAACGCCAATATACTACACAAAGTCCAATGCACTCAAGGAATGGCAGTGGATATACTGCATCGATAGAGTGATATATTGAAATGGAAGTGGATGGGCCACGTGGCTAGAAAAATGGACCAAAGGTGGACAAACGAAGTGCTAGGATGGTACCCGAGAGAAATCAAAAGGGTAAAAGGAAGAGCGCAGGGAAAATGGGCAGATGAAATTAGGAAAATTTGTGGTTTGAGATGAATGAGATTTGCGCAAAACAGACACGAGTGAAAGCGTGTTGGAAAGGCTTTCATCCAGCAGTTGTATATGTGATGATGATACAAATTTTAGTTCTATTTTCGAGGGGAGAAAATACGTTAATTTTTCTAGTGTGAATTGTGATATAAAATCGTCATTGGGAGAAAATAACACTATTCCCAAGTTGTTATAAATTGTTTCTTATGTACCGTTGGCTATTTTTTACTTTGGATTTCGGATTATCAGTCATTATAAGAAGTGGTAAGAGATCAAAGATTTGTTTGTTGACCAATTAGCGGGCAATTCAAGCGGAAAATTCAGAAGCATGATTATAAAACTGCAAATTTTTTTTTTTTTTTTTTTTCCAATCTCAACATATTGGCAGTAAATATATCAATATATTCTGCTGTTTTGATAATAATAAAGCGAGTTCATAGGAATATGGGAAAAGTTTTCGAGAGCGAGATGTTTTATTACGATTGGGACCAAAAATTTAATACTTCGAGTCAATAGAGAGATTGTGTACTTAATCCCTCTAAATCTTTAAGCAGCGTTTCAAGAGAAAGGAAGTTTAGAAATAAGAGAGTCGAATCCCAATGTTCTTAACGAAAAAGGCACTATTATACATATATGCACATATACATATATGGGGCTATAATCAATTCCATATTTCTTCAGACTGACCGTTTTGTTTCCTTACAATCTACATAGGAGATTTTATGATTTATGTTTTTTGTTTAAGCTTTTGAAGCATATAATTGATCGTCCTTATTTTTTAAGTAAGATCTTATTCCAATGTCCAATTTGATCCTTCGTAATTGTTCATTATTTCACATTAATCCCTGTTCCACCAACTATTCTTGTAATTACTTTTTATATAAATTCCTTGCTTTTCTTTTAACAATATTCCCCTTCATATTGATCCTTTTATTTTTACTTTTCTAGCTTTAAATTTATATTATTTGATTATTACTTTATCTATGTACATATGTACGTAGTAACAATAGATGTAGATTTGTGATCATGCGAAAATTCGAACTCGAGATTTAGACTGATTCGAAATCAGAATATATCACTGATCACGTTTTCATGAAAAAATGTGTGTGTGTGTGTCTGTGTATTTTGGGGATTTTTTGAATACTGTTAGTTCTATCGAACTGAAATTTAATAATTAATTCACGATTAAAAAAATGACGATTTTCCATACAAATTAATGACTAACTAGGTTAAATAATACGCCAGAACATTCACTTAGCACTCTTAACACATCAATTCATTTTGATTGTCTATTAATATAAAGATCAAGGAGAACATTAAATCAAAACACAATTCGATATGATCACACGATTAACATCAGTTTTTGTCTTACACTGTGTAATACAATAATAACAATAGCAACAACAAGATTACAGGCAAATTAACCCGCTCGACTCTTAATTAAATAATCGTACAGATTTTCCCACCGAAATCCAGCAAGGTTTATCTTAGAACCCGACCGGTCGCACAGCACAACCTATATCAAGATATTATCGGGATTTCGCTAAATAACCTTCGAGCGAAGTTCAACAGTAGCGGTTCGTCCAAATTAACGGCCTGCCGTTTTCCGTTTTTGCGCCGCATTTCCGGTGTTTGCTATGCGGTATGTGTGCGATTTGCTTTTTTTCTGATACCAGTATCCAGCATACGTATGAAAATACGTTCATATTGTACATATGTATATAGAACTCATAGTCGATTAAATGCGAATCGAATGCTGTGTGCGGTCATATACCACGATTGAATATTGGCATTCGGATTGGCAGTTTGAGTCATTTATCGCTCGGGACAAAATGCATTCAGTGTGCTATAAATTTTACGATGTCATTTTGGTTGTTGGCGGAAATTTTAAATCGGCTTATGGAGGTCGTGCGAAATCGATATTTTCGCACTAATAAAGCGAGCTTCTAATAAATAGAGGGGAATGTTTAATTGGTGGTCATTGATAGCTTGGTACTTACTGTTCAATAGATTATGACACTTTGTATCGATGAAATGTGCTATGAACAACGAATATATGTAATATGTACATATGTAAATTGTTTAATGTCAATTGTATAAAGAAATTGGAATATTAATCGTAACAGGAGTCGTTATCTTTGGATCGTCTTTGCAATTGAAATTTATAACGTTCCTTTAATATTGACGTTTTGAACAAAAAAAGAAACAAAATAAAGAAGCGGAGACAATTCAAACTTTACTAAATTATATATTAAAATCTTTAGTAATAATACATATGTACACCCCAAGCTTTTATATAATATTTAGTCATATAAACAAACTTTTTTTTTAATTACGTTATTTTGTAGATTAAAATGAAAACTCCTTATTTAATTCTTCATCCATTGTCTAACACACACTTGTCTCGTCTTCATCAGAGTTTAAAAGAATTTCTTCCATTGTGAAATCGTCAATACGAGAAGGATAAACTTCAAAATAGTTTTATCGTAGGATATACATACATACATACATATATTCGTGTTTATTCTTACGATTAAAAAACGTTTTGTTTGATAAAATCTTCTCGGGATCCGAGATGAGAATTCCTAGGACACGGGACATCACAAATTCCGCGATTCCTCGGGAATTTTCATCCCGGGTCTACCCGGGTCAGAAACCCTACTACGTATATACATGTGTATGCAGATAAAACAATGGTATAACAAAAATACGATTTTTGAGATCAACATCAATACATCAAGAAGATCCATATATTATTGAATTAAAAAAAAGCAAACGAGGGTAATTTCAAATATTCAAGAAATGCATTTGAACTTATTGAAATTAATGAACCATTTCATTACAGGTTATTCTTCTGAATAGAGGATTTCTGTTATTTTTTACTCTTTTTACTAGATTTTCCTATGTGTTATTTTTTAATAATATATTACGTTAATATATGTATAAGTTACAAATATTTTACTTGGGTACAACAACGTAAAGTGAAAGTGCGATGACGACAACCGTTTTAGGGTAATGGGGCGCTTATGACGACATTTTAATTGGCTTCGTTGAGAAAGTTTGAGAAGCACCAGTCCGAACGAAGATGAGTCAAATTAGCGCTGCATACTACGTACATACATATATAGTTTATACGTATATTAAAATCATATTCTCTTAATAATTTGAAAGTTCTCAACTATGTGTAATACGTGCATTATTATTCATATGTCTATTTATTACGTGAATTCAAGTCTCTTCCCTTTATTTGCTTTCACTGTAATATATGTACAACTAATTACGCACGGTTTGTTGACTAAAATTAGTGTGTATCTAGTACGTTTACGAGTCAAAAATACGTGTATTCAATAAAAACATCGAATGAACCACATTCAAAAAATTGGACCAAATTGACTTTGAGCTCGAGCTAAACGTGTCATAGGAAACGTCATATAAATTCGATTTGCTTTATATTCATATTCGACAGCTGTCAGACATGTCACTTATAATTAACCACCGAGATTTTTCTCAATTAATCCCAGTCACAATCACAATCTCACATTGGAGAAAGAGTTAAATGAAAACATTTGCGATAAGTATAATACATACATGTATAATGTACATACTTATTATGATTTAATCTTCAGGATATTTTTATTTTTTGGGTGGAATAGAGTATACAATAATAACAAGATAGATCGTTGCTATTTTCTGCTGGAAATAATTCAGACATTTTTTTTATTTGATACATATACTTGTTTTTATTACCATTCTAGAATCTAATATATAATTTGGAAAGAGACTTTGTATGTACCCTTGGTTCGTTCGATCGTTCGTTCGTCCGTAGATCCGTGACGTCATCGAACAAATGATTCGATTTATTTTTTTTCGATTCATAGGCGCCGATTCGATTTTTTTCGAGTCAATGGATTCAAAGTCCCCACAGGGGACGCAAGGGGCGCAGTTCCATGGGGCCCCGCCCGGGGGCGCCATAGGGGGCGCAGCCCCATGGGGCCACGCTGGGGGTGCTAGAGGGGGCGCAGCCTTATCGAACAAATGATTCGATTTTTTTTTTCGATTCATAGGCGCCGATTCGATTTTTTTCGATTCAATGGATTCAAAGTCCCTGTGGGGGGCGCAAGGGGTGCAGGGGGCGTAGTCGTCATTTTCAATTCATAGGCGCCGATTCGATTTTTTTTTTAAAGGAAAAAGGCTTAGGGGGGCGCTAAGGGCGAAGCCCTAGAAGGCAAAGGCTCAGGAGGGCGCTGAGGGCGAAGCCCTTGAAGGCAAAGGCTCAGGGGGGCGCCGAGGGCGAAGCCCTATAAGGTAAAGGCTCAGGGGAGTTGCCGAGGGCGAAGCCCTAGAAGGCAAAGGCTCAGGAGGGGGGGGGGGCAAAGCCAAAAAAGCAAAAAAATGTTGTGCCCACTACTGTGTCCACACCCCTGAACGTATTAAGCTGAAAATTTATATTTCTATTCTTTATGTACTAACTTAGAGCTGCTAAGGTTTTGGTCAGAATTCGTAAACCAAAAGTAGTATTTTTTTTAACACAATATTTCATTATTTTATTTTGACCTTTTAAATTATTTTAATTTTCTTGATATTTTTGTACATTATTATATAATATAAGTATAATACAAGTCCTAGTCCTATATAAATATGTACATACATATGCAATTCAACTGTGACTATGTTCTATGTATGTAGGTAGTGTTAATTGGATTTTGCATTCATTGTTAGCATGCTAGTTTGGGTTAAACCAAAAAAAACCAAGCGATTTTTTTTTATAATGTGACGATTCTCATTAAAAAAAAACATTCAAAACCAATTCCGTAGAGAAAATTTAATCGGTCCGGAAACTTTGTGAGCGTACGTCGCAGGAGCGCTTAACGACTTGACTGCGGCGATCCGCGAAATGCAGTGGTTGCCAAACTTTTCGAATCGTGACCTGAATTTTAAGCGTTCGATGTGAGAAAATTGGCGAAAAAGTATTGTTCGGGGGCTGAACTATGGAACTTTCCTAGGGAGTTTTCTCCGTCACATGCCATTTGGTACAGAAGATAAAAATTTTCGACCGGAGGCGAAAAAAAGACCTACAAGCGACCTTCCGATTCTACAGTAGACGCCAAAAAGTAATAAATGTTTTTTTTTTTTCATTATTAACTTTAGACACCGATCAATTCTGACACGTTTGTCATACATACTGAATATTTACCGGAAGAGTCGACCATGAACCAGACTAATTGAGAAAATGCCTCAAAACATTGATATTAGTATGTATGTACATATGTATGTACATATCGATGGGTTAGGTCACATATATAATATGACAATGTTCAATGGTCCTTGCGGCCGTATATGTAAAGTAAATAAATAAATGTCCAGTTGTGAATTTGTATCGAATTTTAAGTATGTAAATGCTGGGATAATTTAGGTTTTTCCTTTCAAGGTAATTTATAT
Organism: Arctopsyche grandis; assembly: GCF_051622035.1. Lineage (NCBI taxonomy): Eukaryota > Metazoa > Arthropoda > Insecta > Trichoptera > Hydropsychidae > Arctopsyche > Arctopsyche grandis. Next base: position 15,457,210 of record NC_135356.1, read on the forward strand.
ACATATAATATACCATGTAAATTATCTCGAAAGGAAAAATCTGAATTATTCCAGCATCTACATACTTTAAATTCGATACAAATTTAAAAATGGACATACAATATCCGTGCACTAACCCATCGATATGTATAGAAGGAGACGTTTATATGTACATATATATTATATAAGGAGATGTATATATTTGGGTATATATACATAGATATCGTATATGTTTATGTAATTGTTATTGGCCAGGAAGGCGCATTGGGTTCACCTGTTAGGCATTACTGGTATAAATAAAAAATAAAATAAAAATAACTCCCGTGTTGATTTAAAAATTTCAGTTGACTAGACTAGGAAGGTCAAGTATGGGTAAGATAAAACTAGGTAGATGGATTTAGAACTCAAGAGTGAATTTGAATTCAACGGGTTCTGAGAATCAAAAATGACCACCATCCATTTATTGCATCACTTTTGCAAATATTTGTAAAATTTTCACACAAAATGTTTATAACAAGTTTAAACATTTTAAGATGTATAATACTTAGTCAGTGACGCAGCTAACTGCAAATATATTGTATGTAATTGAAACTCACTGTGTAACGAAGCCAATAGAAAATGAAGGCTTTTATAAGTTTCAGTATATCAAAAACAAAAAATTTCCTGTTAGGTATGTTTTATGTTAACAGATTGTTTTCAAGTTAAAATAAAGAAGAAAATAAGATTAATTTGATTTTATTTTTAATTAAATAAAACTGAATTTATTTCAATTATAAACTTCAAGAGTCCACTATACATGAATAAATTGGAAAACACTAGTTAGCGATGATTGGGTGGATGAAAGTTGAAAAAAGCCTTCAAAGGAATCCAACCCCTTTCAAATGCTATCATCTACAGTCTAAGTTTGGTTATTATGAGATGGTATACCAACTTTGGATAAACATTAATTTATATATGTATGTACATATGTACATATATATAGATAGATATTTGACTGATTTTTGATGCGCACATGTGATGTACTTATGTATGTACATACATGTATAGTATATGTATGTATAACAACGTCATAAGTAGGGAGAGAGATATTACGTAGGAATTTCGTAATAAGGAGTTGAATGTTCGCGTTTGTGTACCATCTTTGTAATTATGCGACAATGCAAATAGACCGGAAGAGCAAAAGACGTGTATACCGCCCTTCGTTTCCTTTTCGGGGCAAAAAGAACAAGGTCAACTAAGGGGAGAGAAAAGCGAGAGGCTTTGAAGTGTACATTATTGTATAAATAAACATTTTTTTTGTTTTATATTAGAAATAAAATTAAATAAAAAAGCTTATGTAATTTCTGTGATTTCCAATTCTACAATTAATATTAATCAAAAAATGTGGAAAATGCATCTTAAAATTATGATTAACCGAGTTTTAATAATAGTCTATGATCTGTATGATCTCTTCACAAAATGGTATGCTATTATAACATCAACATCATCATCTACAGTCATTTACAAAACCAATAACCACCCCAACACGTATCCAATCGTTTCTCTCATTCAACTCAGCCCACACATTTTCCTTATTTCGTCTACTCATTTTCCCTACGGTATTCTTTTTATCCTTTTTAATTCTCTCGGATACCATTCTAGCACTTCTTTTGTCCACATTTCGTCCATTATTTTAGTCACGTGGCCCGCCCACTGCCATTTCAATCTCTTCACCCTCTTCACTATATCCACTACCCTTGTCATACTTCTCGACCACGTATTTCGTTGCTGTCTTTCCTCGTTATGCCATACTTCATACGTCATCATTAGTAAAACGCATTGATCGAAGATCTTGTTCTTCGGGCAAATTGTCATTTTTTTTTAAATTTAAAACGGTATTCATTCGTCCAAATGCACTCTATCCTAATTTCATCCGTCTCTTTATTTCTTCTTCTTCTTTCATAGTATCTATGCATATCTATCTTGGTATATTTTCTAATGATATCTTAACCAAGACAAGTCTCAGTAGGTTTCGGAATTCAAAATTTAAGGGTTTTTATAAAAAATAAAACAACCAGGATAAAGGCTTCAAATATATGTACATAATACGAAATTCGGTATACCAAATTTCGTTTTCGATTTAAATTTCAAATTTTGTAGCATTCAATTTAGATTCAAATTAGGTTTGGAAAAAGGTTAGAGCACGAGGTCCATACGTGTAAATTACATACGTTTTCTTTAAAAATACCATGTTATAAATACACAAATTGATATAGTACCGTGGAATATAACTCGCACTTCTGCTGGAAGACCTCTTATATGGAATATGGTAAAAACGGAGGAAAACGCACCGAGGGGGTTCAAATATTTGTACACAATATACAGCTTTTTGCTTTGTTGACACTTAAAGTACGACAGATGCGAAGAAGACGAGGGGGGGGGGGGGGGGGGTTAGGATCGGAGAGTTTTGCTTAGCGATGGAAAATACCGGAAAACTGAGTTGATGTGTGATTTTGTCAGAATAGAGAGTTCGATCATAGTTTTGCTATAACGTTCTTTCTTTTCATAACGATCGATCGGTTTTGCAAGATAAATCTTACATTATGTAATGAAAACATGTGCAGTTCATAGTGTGAAAGTCGCTTAGAGGTCGCACTGTACATACATATGTATCTTTGTCGTGTCGTAGAATTTTATAAAGGAATACAGCAGCTATTTTTTTTATCTTAATAATATTAAACCTCAATCGGAAATTGGATACAATGATTTTAAACTTATTTATGGCAATCGATTATCTCTATGTGAAATATAAAATATTGAAATAAATATGTTCATTGCCAATTTTGAAGATTGTTTTCAACCCACTCTTCTTAGCCGTTAAAAGATATTGTTTTGTTTATATTTGCTGTCTCGTTATTTATGAAATCTGATTTTACCATGTTTATTATATATTACAAAGTATTATTATTTCCAATTTCGTTTAAGTATAATATTGTAAGCCTCGAATAGATCGCATCTTATTATTCTCGTCTCCAATGTGGATTTATTCATTATTTTCAATCTCATACAGTATGATATTGAAAAGAATATCAGTATGAGTCATACTGATATTCTTGGAATCACTTTATACACCCGAAAGATAAACACATGTTTCGCGCAATGGTGGTCCGGTATTGTGACAAAAGAAATGATCTTTGAATGACTAGTCGATTTAAAGTTATATTTTATTGAATAAAAACAAGATAAAAATGCGTATAACTTGAAATACGTGACATAAATCGTTCGTTTCTTTTGACACATTATTTATTTATTTAAAGTTTGGACGATTGTACCATTACAAAAATATCTAATGCACCACAACGGTCAAAAATTATACATGACATAAACAAAACATATATATATATATATATATATATATATATATATATATATATATATATATATATATATATATATATATATACATATATATATATATATATATATATATATATATATATATATATATATATATATATATATATATAAATATATATATTTATATATATATATATATATATATATATATATATATATATATATATATATATATATATATATATATATATATATATATATATATATAAATATATATATTTATATATATATATATATATATATATATATATATATATATATATATATATATATATATATATATATATATATATATATATATATATATATATATATATATATATATATATATATATATATATATATATATATATATATATATATATATATATATATATATATATATATATATATATATATATATATATATATATATATATATATATATATATATATATATATATATATATATATATATATATATATATATATATATATATATATATATTGCCTTTTGGTTATTTATTTTAATAAACAATCAATGATTCTTATAAACAATCAGTAACTACAATTATATATAAATCATTTGAGATTGACATATACATACAATTCTATTTTACGCATTATGAACGTTAGTGATTTTCTCAAATCATTGATTGAACATTTCGATGAATCCAATAAAAGTATTTACTGACAAACTTATGAAATAACTTGCCAAATCGACTACTACATGTGTACGGGCAAATACATCTGTTGAATATACATTCTGGCTAGTTGATTCTGATTCTGGTCGGATTCAGCGTTGACTTTAATTCCTTCAGTTTGATATTAAGATATATTATATGACATCCTGACCTGTAAATATGTATAGTTATTTTGAAACATATCTGGAAGAAAGACATATCCAATAAAGTACGACTATCACCGATGATACTACTCTCATAGCCAACTCCGAAGAGGAAATGGCGGATCTACTCCGTCGACTGAAATACGAACGCAGAATACTAGGACTCGAGATAAACAGAGCAAAAACAAAGATTATGATTGTGAATCTACACAATTTGGTCTTTCTGGAAAGCGTTAAGTGAAGATTAGGAAGAGGATGATTCCCAACAAGAAGGAATGACCAGGTCAAAGCTGCCACTAGGACAACTATGTATGTATAGTTGATTCACTGCGAGTTGCGGGGTATCAAGAGAGGTATCCATGACGGACGGCATTATGGTAGTCAGAAGATGAGATAGTCACGATCCTCAGACATACAAAAAGCGACGGGAAATTAGAAAACATATAAAAAATTCATTACACCAGCATTACACATAAAATTTTATTCAATGTTCCATCAATAAATCATGGATCAAACTGTTCAAAAGGATTTAACAAAGTGCCATCAGTATTCATCACTTGAAAACCAAAACAAACCGCTTCCCTTGTTTGTGAGAATCTGGAATTACAATATCGGCGACAGAATTGCTGGACTATAAGAAACAACGTGTTGCTTTCGCTGTCGATGAATCATAAATTGAGAAGCCGTGTGCTTTGTAAGATTGCTTATCAAAAAAAAAAAACGCCATTTAAAACTTGCTGAATATTCTATCAAGTTTCCCCAGTGTTTATTTACTTATAATAAATGTTTGCATTCTTATCGCAATGCATGGTCAGCATCGCGATTCTTAAAAATTCAATTGTTTACCACTTTGATTCACAAAAGTTTAATTTTTCAATTGTACATATGTATTTACATATGCTATCGCAAGACTGCATTGACACGGGTAATATGATTTCGCATTCAATCTTCAGTGCGTGCAGGGACATCAAACTACTTTATTAACGGTCCGATAAATTATCATTTAATCCAAAACGTTATTAAAATCCCAATCTGATTGTAATTGTATGATCTATTATATTTTCAATTCACACCCATACTACAAGATATATCTTATTCTTTCTCGTTTGCTCAATGCTGAGCGCCGTGGTCATTTAAATTTGATGGAAGATCCACCCCCACTCTTCCCAGTTATGTGCCAAGTTAAAGGCAGAGTTAAGAGACGATCTGATTTATAATGTTTTCATTCAATGTAAATAATAATTAATATATTTTATAAATAAAACAATGAGAAGAAATCAGCGGTCAAGTTGACTGCCACTGCGAGCTTTGCAGATCGTGCAAGTTCTCTTGTTGATCAAATGTGATAACATTATCGTTTCTCTTATAAAGCATGAGACAAATTAAATCGCTTGCATTAGTGTCGACTCTTCCGAGACTCCCGGTAGTTATAATCATCTTTGGAATTATATATTTTTATTTTATATTTGCCTGTTTTATCTAACGATTTGTCCTTTTATTATTTCAAACGTAATCAAGCCTGTGTATTGCCATTTGTCTAGTGTGTTACAATGCATACAATTGACGAGATGGGATCCATTCGGAACTTATATTTCCTTGATGGTCCGATTCGTCCTATTCGTCCTCATCCTCCACCAAGACCATTGACACCCCCGATACCACCACGGCCAACGTCACCACCGACACCACCACCGATACCACCACGGCCACCGGCGCCACCAGTTCAATGAGCTCAAATTTACAATATGAACGTAAATACGATATGTAAATACGTAAAAGGATGTTATGTCAGGCGGATGTATGAAATAAAAAAATCTGATAAATACTATTTTCTTTTATTTTTGGATTGTTTAATACATGCATATATCCTTACACATTTTTTATAATTTTTGTATTGCATACATTTTCCCATACATACATACAACAAATACAATTAAAACTGAACTAATTGAGATTGACGCAACAGTAATGATTGTTGTGATATATAAATGCACACAATACACACATAAAATGTAAATCAAAGAAGCGACCAAAATTTAGTTTAAATTATGATGAATTAATGATGTCATATTTAAATTCCATATACATATGTACATACATACATACGATGTCCCGTCATTTCGTAACAACGGAATTTTGGCATAACGTTATTTGTAATGAATAATCCGAACTATTTGTTTTAAGTTCGTTTTAAAACATTTTTACAGATTTTTAAATCCGATTAAAATTGTAATACTTACAAGATTTCGGTTTAAAGAGACTTTTAGCAATATTTTAGTTTCAATACGAATTTCCCTAAAAACAAATTATATTTTAATCCATATTGGTCGATAAACACATGTAATTGTCACGGATATTCCATTGGATCCGTCTTGTTGAAGCGTGTAGAATCTATGGTCAATTTGGGTATCACTTTTGATCCTCAACTCACCTTTCACAACCACATCAAGACAGTCGCTGACGTTTCCTTTCGTCGACTTGGATTTGTCTTGAGATATGCTAGGTTATTCTCCAACCCCATGTCTTCTCGCTTGCTTTTCAACTCGCTTGTGAGAAGTAAGCTAGTGTATAATGCGATTGTGTGGAATCCGCATGAAACAAATTACTCTCTGATGATTGAGAAAGTGCAAAAAGCATTTCTTCGTTTCCTATATAGGAAAGAATATGAGTATTACCCATATCTCTACCCTACTCCTTCCTTTTGGGCATGCTTGGGTATAATTCCATTGAACTTCGGAGCAACTTCTCATTAATTCGTTTTGTTCTACAGCTACAACGTGGTAATACGTCATGCCCGTTATTGCTGAAACAGTTGGGTCTTTATGTCCCAACATCATCATTTGATGGTTGTACCTCCTACTCGTACAGTTGATTTTCGAATGGCTCCTATTCCAAGAGCTATTCGACTTCTAAATGAAATCGTTGCTGCTGAGCCTGAATGTGACATTTTTCACCTTAATGAGCGTAAATTGTCGGATATTATTCTAACCTATTTGTCTGGTAGTCTGCGCTAATCATTGTTTTCATGATGGATTAAAATATAATTTGTTTTTAGGGAAATTCGTATTGAAACTAAAATATTGCTAAAAGTCTCTTTAAACCGAAATCTTGTAAGTATTACAATTTTAATCGGATTTAAAAATCTGTAAAAATGTTTTAAAACGAACTTAAAACAAATAGTTCGGATTATTCATTACAAATAACGTTATGCCAAAATTCCGTTGTTACGAAATGACGGGACATCGTATGTATGTATGTACATATGTATATGGAATTTAAATATGACATCATTAATTCATCATAATTTAAACTAAATTTTGGTCGCTTCTTTGATTTACATTTTATGTGTGTATTGTGTGCATTTATATATCACAACAATCATTACTGTTGCGTCAATCTCAATTAGTTCAGTTTTAATTGTATTTGTTGTATGTATGTATGGGAAAATGTATGCAATACAAAAATTATAAAAAATGTGTAAGGATATATGCATGTATTAAACAATCCAAAAATAAAAGAAAATAGTATTTATCAGATTTTTTTATTTCATACATCCGCTTGACATAACATCCTTTTACGTATTTACATATCGTATTTACGTTCATATTGTAAATTTGAGCTCATTGAACTGGTGGCGCCGGTGGCCGTGGTGGTATCGGTGGTGGTGTCGGTGGTGACGTTGGCCGTGGTGGTATCGGGGGTGTCAATGGTCTTGGTGGAGGATGAGGACGAATAGGACGAATCGGACCATCAAGAAAACATAAGTTCCGAATGGATCCCATCTCGTCAATTGTATGCATTGTAACACACTAGACAAATGGCAGTACACAGGCTTGATTACGTTTGAAATAATAAAAGGACAAATCGTTAGATAAAACAGGCAAATATAAAATAAAAATATATAATTCCAAAGATGATTATAACTACCGGGAGTCTCGGAAGAGTCGACACTAATGCAAGCGATTTAATTTGTCTCATGCTTTATAAGAGAAACGATAATGTTATCACATTTGATCAACAAGAGAACTTGCACGATCTGCAAAGCTCGCAGTGGCAGTCAACTTGACCGCTGATTTCTTCTCATTGTTTTATTTATAAAATATATTAATTATTATTTACATTGAATGAAAACATTATAAATCAGATCGTCTCTTAACTCTGCCTTTAACTTGGCACATAACTGGGAAGAGTGGGGGTGGATCTTCCATCAAATTTAAATGACCACGGCGCTCAGCATTGAGCAAACGAGAAAGAATAAGATATATCTTGTAGTATGGGTGTGAATTGAAAATATAATAGATCATACAATTACAATCAGATTGGGATTTTAATAACGTTTTGGATTAAATGATAATTTATCGGACCGTTAATAAAGTAGTTTGATGTCCCTGCACGCACTGAAGATTGAATGCGAAATCATATTACCCGTGTCAATGCAGTCTTGCGATAGCATATGTAAATACATATGTACAATTGAAAAATTAAACTTTTGTGAATCAAAGTGGTAAACAATTGCATTTTGAAGAATCGCGATGCTGACCATGCATTGCGATAAGAATGCAAACATTTATTATAAGTAAATAAACACTGGGGAAACTTGATAGAATATTCAGCAAGTTTTAAATGGCGTTTTTTTTTTTTGATAAGCAATCTTACAAAGCACACGGCTTCTCAATTTATGATTCATCGACAGCGAAAGCAACACGTTGTTTCTTATAGTCCAGCAATTCTGTCGCCGATATTGTAATTCCAGATTCTCTCAAACAAGGGAAGCGGTTTGTTTTGGTTTTCAAGTGATGAATACTGATGGCACTTTGTTAAATCCTTTTGAACAGTTTGATCCATGATTTATTGATGGAACATTGAATAAAATTTTATGTGTAATGCTGGTGTAATGAATTTTTTGTATGTTTTCTAATTTCCCGTCGCTTTTTGTATGTCTGAGGATCGTGACTATCTCATCTTCTGACTACCATAATGCCGTCCGTCATGGATACCTCTCTTGATACCCCGCAACTCGCAGTGAATCAACTATACATACATAGTTGTCCTAGTGGCAGCTTTGACCTGGTCATTCCTTCTTGTTGGGAATCATCCTCTTCCTAATCTTCACTTAACGCTTTCCAGAAAGACCAAATTGTGTAGATTCACAATCATAATCTTTGTTTTTGCTCTGTTTATCTCGAGTCCTAGTATTCTGCGTTCGTATTTCAGTCGACGGAGTAGATCCGCCATTTCCTCTTCGGAGTTGGCTATGAGAGTAGTATCATCGGTGATAGTCGTACTTTATTGGATATGTCTTTCTTCCAGATATGTTTCAAAATAACTATACATATTTACAGGTCAGGATGTCATATAATATATCTTAATATCAAACTGAAGGAATTAAAGTCAACGCTGAATCCGACCAGAATCAGAATCAACTAGCCAGAATGTATATTCAACAGATGTATTTGCCCGTACACATGTAGTAGTCGATTTGGCAAGTTATTTCATAAGTTTGTCAGTAAATACTTTTATTGGATTCATCGAAATGTTCAATCAATGATTTGAGAAAATCACTGACGTTCATAATGCGTAAAATAGAATTGTATGTATATGTCAATCTCAAATGATTTATATATAATTGTAGTTACTGATTGTTTATAAGAATCATTGATTGTTTATTAAAATAAATAACCAAAAGGGCCTAAAGTGGTTGATGAGTTAAATAATAATGTTATATCTTGAGTTTGATGGTGACAAGATTTAACAAAAGTAAACATATTAAGTAATATATTTCTTTATAGAAGGGGCAGCCAGCGTGGCCACTTCAATTTTTAGAGAGGCACGACGAAAATAGAAGAAGGGCGTATTATTTGCGAAAAAAGCCATACAAAGAGATTAATGTGACGAAAAATTCGCTGTCAAGTGTTATTGGTTTTTGCTAAGAACCATACATGATGGATTGCGCTCGGAGCGGCCTTTGATTTTGCCGAAATAAGTTTAGTCGCAGATGGCACCTTTCAACTGACGTCGTCGGAAAAACTCGTCGGAAAATTGTCAATTTTTGATTTGCCTCGCGCTCTCTTATGCCCCCCCCCCCCACCTCATCTAAACTACTGCTCTTCTCGCATAAAACGCAAAACCCTGCCCTTTTATAAAATGCTAATGCGCCAATTTCGTGGGCAATAACTCGCGTTTACGGCGCCGGGACGCCGCGCCGCCGACTAGACGCCGTTTTGGGCCCACCGGGGAAAATTCAGGGAAAATACAAGGAAAACAACACGTTGTGCCCACGTGGTCTCTCGCTAATGACCTGCCGTGTGTGTTTCTGGGGAAAAATATTATCTAGTGACTGGCGTTTCTGACATAACGTGTCTAGTCTTGTGATCTAGGTAAAGGCACATAAATACATATGTAGGTACATAATGATACTGTGAGCTCTAAAAACGACATGCTATCTTAAAAGGTGCTTATTTAAAAAACCAAGAATGAAAAAAAAATTTGAGCCTGCCTGTACTAGTGAAATTGTGATTACCAACAATGTTTAAAATAATGAGTTCACCAATCAATCATACCGCAAATACAGTTGATTTTAAATAGAAATTCCTCAAACGAATAAAACGAAATGTACATATCTTTGTTAGAATTCATATTTGAATATATGTACATACATATGAATAATGCAAATAGGTTATTGTGATTTTTTCCCATACTGCCTTAGACACCTTCATTTAAATAATATACATATTTAGTAGCTTTTAAAATAGGTTTCGGATGTATTGTAAATATAATATGTATGTATATGAATAATAAAAATATTTTAACAAACTTTTTGAAGGTTTTTTTTATGAACATTTAACTACACACGTTTATCTGCGTTATTCTGCGCTTTTAAAGTCGTTGTAAATCCGAGATTATCTATCGGATCAAAATGTTACGTTTTTTAAAAGTAATAATCAATTGACGATTTGCAATCAGTTTTCAGTATTGGTTCAAAGCTATGCGACAAATTTATGAAGTCTTGAAAATGACTGCGATAAACGAAAATATTGATTTTCATTAAGCTTGTATTTTACTGGTAAATATTTTAGTCAGTATTTAAATATGAAAAGTAAGTATTTATATTAAATGGCCCGTATTTATATTAAACCAGTATCGTTCAGTATTAATGTTAAATGGTAAGTTTTATTTTGACGAATAGCCAGGAATAATTTTTGATTGGTATCACTACTAGGTTGGTACTATCTTGATAAATAATTCCGTCCAACAGGCATTGCTATTTGTTCTGGCGAATGTACGTCAGATTTTTATACTGCCATTTTTTATTTATATTGACATTTAATAATATAAAACAGACCATTTTGTGAGTAAAATAATGACCGAAAACTGATTTATATACTGGAAATTTAAGTGCATTCGTCAGTGAGCAATAATGACCCCAGATTAGGCTAACGGGACTCAGCAAGTCGCCGAACAAAGGATACGCTGGAGTTCTCACAGACCTGGGCGAGTGCATGCGTAAACAATAGAATCGCCAGGGTAGACCTTTATTTTCATTTACTTCCATTAATATACACATTAATGGAAGCTGTACTGTGCAACTTGTCCTTTATAAGGAGGTATACAGTACACGGTAGATCAATTTATTCTGGCGTGAGCGGTGGTTTCGTGTGGACCTCTCGAATCGTTGGATAGATGCTGTGAATCGATTTTGGCCATTCATTTGGATCTTGAACCTACCCCTACGCGACAGTATAACAAACAGTACGTATACTTTTTACTGTTTTTTGAGTACATACATGAGATGAGAATCCTCTATATTAAATAGGTCGAATCGTAAACATAATATGCCTTCATGAAAAACAATGTACAGGATTAGTCTATATAATTATTTTTACATTTTAAAAGCGATCTTTTAAATGTAACCCGACAAATCTACCAAGAACTAGATGTCCTCGACTTTGCACCGTTGACGATTGACAATCCCTCTGTAACTTGGAAGGAATTGCCAGAGCAAGGATCTAAGTTGGTATCCATTGGCAAAGTTTCGTTGTCTACAAGTCGTCTCGGAGCTTTAAGGGAGGGTGGTTGTTTGTTCGACGACAATTGGGCTTTTCGTTCTTCATTCGTTGTTCCGGAGACACCAGTTTCCGTCATTACGCCCACTACATACCATATATGTACCTATACATACGTACGTATGTATATACCCCCATGGCAGAAAAATCGCTCATTGTTAATTGGCGTTTACTGAGAGAGCTCGTCAAGCTCATTAGGCGCCAAATGAGCCCGCCTAATTGCCCACCGCCTAATGGAATTAATTCCGGCGGATCGATCGCCAAATGTACTGAACGGCGAAACATTACCGGACGACATCTCTTAGACATGAACGAGATGGCCTGTAAAGTGTCTTAATTGTTCTTGCTAAGTTGAGCGGTAAATGTGCATATTTTCCGCCGAAAGTTCGACTGTTTCTAATAATGTATATAAAATATGACATAACAAGTCTTTCAGAGGAAAGTGAGTACTATCTGGTATTTACTGTTTTCTTGTTGTTTTTATTGTTATTATTTTGAATGCTATATTTTTATTTAAAAAGGAATACATATCCTCGTTATTCAATTAAAATTTATTGTCATACATATTAAAAGTTATAATTACTGTTTTGGTATTCTTTCTCATAATACGAACTTTGACAACAGGACAGGCTTTAAGACGAACGAAGCCTTAAAATCATTTTTTTAGTACAGTTTGTTGAATCGATTGAAGTTAAAGAAATTTAATTATGTATTCAGCCGTGGACAAAGGTAGAGACCCAGACTATGTATACTATGAAATAAAGTATAAATGATTTAACGATATCAAAAGAATAAGCCTAGAGTATGTATGGGTGAGTTGAAATGGTGGGGTTGTCCGGCTCTCGTCAGCGATTTTCCAGTGAATATTTTCGATGTTGGAGCCACACAACAATCGGCGTGGCGATTTATGGTGGCCATAGAATACAGGTGGCCCAATAAAGCGACCCCGTGGCCGCTTCCTGCGTATGATTGATGCGATCCCACATATCCACCTCCACGCCCTCTCCAGCCCATCGACCCCCCCTTATGTGCAGCGTCGATGCAGGACCGATTCCAGATCCCAGGTCCAGGGGACTATGGGATCTGGGGGTGAGGGTTTTGACGTCGAAGGTTATTTAGTGCGGAGCCGCCCCGGCCATTGCGCCCCACTAAATATTACTCGCGTGTTGGGGGCGGCTACCTCATAAACACCCCTCACTAGGTACATTGCGGAAAATCTAAACACATCTCAAATTTACTATATTTTTCCTTTGACGAGTTTATATCTTGAATGGTGTTCTCTAACACAATATTATACCTATGCATAATACACACATTTTCTAAAAACCATTAAAACTTAATGATAGATTGAAACCAAGTACATTATGTATATGTACTGATATACGAATGTATATTTTTTGTGTGAGTATTTATGATACATATATACACATGAATGCAAAATGTACAGTGTACGTAGTATATGCACATATTGCACGGTAGATATGCACATCAAGTGACACACATACATACATATGTCATTATTAACTGCTGCTTAAATCAGACCCAATGAAAGAATTTCATATTTTAAATAAATATTCATAATTTAATTTTTATCAGAGGAGTATGAATGCGTGTGATGTTTATTTTTAGACACTGCCATTGTCACTAAATAATGAATTGAAAATATTTTTTGAAAATTTGTCAATTTAAAATATTTCGCTTATTTATTGGAATTTAAAATCTTCATCTGTATATGTTACAGTCCAAGTGTACATTTCGTTCGTTCGTGAACATATTAATTTGTTCATATATGAACCAATCTGAGTAGTTAAAGTGTACAAACAAAACTAAGAGTGAAAATACACTGAGTGGTATGGGACGTCATGTATCCTTGGCTTCCCGCTATGCACGTGCAGAATGAATATGTTTGGGAGGTGGCACATGTATGCATATCCACATGCAACCCACAAGTTTCTCCTACATTTCTTCAAATATGGGATTCACCGTTATCGATCAGTCAAGCAAGGATAAATACAAGAATAAAATATCACCGAAAACACTCCAGAGGGTGATTTTTGGGACTGTGTACTATGAATATGGGCTAGGGGTGCTGCATTTTTTTTTCTCGCATGTTTGAAAGTATCTAACAAATACACGTACCAAGTCCCACTCAGTGTGTTTTCGCCCTAACTTGTTCATGCACAAACTTCATATAAGGCATACAAGTATTCTGAGAGATGGTGGCGAAAAGAGAAAAAAACGACGGGATTAGTGTGGAAAAATGCGACATTGTGGACGATAGACCTTACCAAAAAAGATGTTGGAGTATTTTCAAACGTGTCTGTTATGATTATTTTTGACCATCGTAATGGCGGACGTCATTTCCACATATATTGATGACCAAACCGAGAAAATTGGCCAAATTTGAAAACGATCGGATAAGAACCCAAATTTTGTCACAAGAAAAAATCGACAGTGAAATAAGAAGAGGTTAGTAAAAAATAATCAATATCAAACAGTTGGGATGATTTTGCTTGCCACAGAAGAGACAAAAATATAGCGCCAGACGCGGACTGAAATGATTCAATATCACTTTGTTTTATGTTTTTTGTAAAAGATCTGCCGTTTTTGAGCAGATAATTAATTGTTGAGATTGACGAATTAAATGCTACCGAAAAGTATGTAACTTCAGAATAATCTAATAGCATAGAACTAGCCGACAGTATCGGAAAAAAACTAAGGGATGCTCTCGACCAGGTTGCTGTTGTTATGTAGTATGCAGTATATGCAAACAATTCTTACTTAAATAAAGTAAAAATACTCTTGTATAATGTAAGCGAATAGGTATATATGTAGGTATATGTATTTCCGAAACTCGATTCCAGTACATATGTATGTACATACATACATGTGTATGCACGTTGAAACGTAGAGAACAAAACTACATTTCACACCTAATACTTATGATAATGTAGTGGGGCTGGTACGGAATTATGATATCGCAGAATGTACTAAATTCCGTACCGTGACTCGAATAATACGCGAATTTACGAGCGCGTCACATACACACAAAGCTCGGTACACTTATTGGAGTCTAACTGCTGCTCTTATCGCAAATACATACAAATTTAATCCATTGGCCAACGCGTTAAATTCATTGTTTCCCACTTTGACTATACTATGAACATACATATGAGTATTCACTAACTCGGCAGATTCACTCATTGACGGCTTATATCGATATGTCAAACGAGATTACGAAAAATGAATAAAATTGCATCATTTTCATCCCTTTTCAAAAATTGTACTTTGAATAAGGTACGCTCAAAAGGGAGGGGGGGGGGAGAAGTAAAAAAAATCCAGGCGCCATTTACCCTCGCTACGCCACTATGCAGTTGTATTTAATAATTTCGACGGGTAATTTTGTATATACTTAATATAAATTTGTACATGTCAGATAAAATGCATTGATTATCGTCAATGAAATGAAGAGGCCCGTTGTTTCAGTAATTAAAATGCGAAATTTACGTGTCGTTGCGCAGTATCATTTTTCGCTTTGACAGATAATTATATGCATATTGACAAAAAATTGTTTCCGTTAATTTTTTATTCAATTTCTGCATACTGCATTGTTCTTTTTCAATTTCTAGTATTTGATAATACAGTATATGTATATTATTTATTTAATAAAAATACATTTCGTATATTATTTATTTAATAAAACAGATATTACAAATAGTTAAATAATAATAGTTAACCGTTGGTAAGAATAGTTACCAGTAAAATTTTGTCATTTAGAACTGGAGGCTTCCGAGTCGCATGCGGCTTTTTAGATGTTTAATAAGTGGAACTCTCAACATCAACTACTTTTTTTACTTAGCTTTGAAAGAAGAAAACGACCCGCAAACATTATTTTCTTTCAAGCCAAACGTAAGTAAATATGTACATGTTTGTAAACTTTATTTTTATGGATGAAAGTACATGTGTTATCTTTTTACAAATCACAAAACTTCACCTTAACTACGATTGTAGACAATTTAAAAACGTACTAGGCAGATAATGCAAAACTGTAACTATCAAGTATATATTACTAGTGTTGTGCCCGTTGATTTTAACGGGTGGCTTCAGAAAGAAATTGATACACGAATTAAAATAAAGTTATATGTTTTATACAAATATAGTGTGAAGTAATTTATAGGCGCGCGCGCGTATTGAAACGCTCCCCGTTCACCCTCGCCAAAATGATGAATGAATGTGTGTGTGTGTGTCTTCGTAGATGTGTGTATGTGTATACGCTCCCGCGCATGTTTAGGGGCATCTGACGCTGACCCCACCCGTTTCAACTCGCTCAATATCAGGAGTACATGTCAAACGCTCCACACCCATCCACTTACTCCGCTTCTCCACGTCTCCTCGACACGATCGGTCGTCACGCCACATCCCTATGCATAGCGTAAACTCCTGGTATTTGTTTTTTAAATCTCCATACTTGTCGATGTGTCCGCCACATATCCACGCGTCCGTTTTTATATATATTACAAGCGTTGTACCCGATGAAATATCATCGCATGGGTGTTGGCATATTAAGTTATTAAATAAAAAAAAATAAAAGTAATGTGTCGGTCCTGTGTTCGATCCGCACGCGGTCGAATTTTTTTTCAAATACCTTTTAAATATATTTAATTGTTTAATATGAAAATTAATTAATTAAATAATTTTTCAATAGATGGCGGTAAATTCTCTGCCAAGCGGAAAAATTGGTAGGGAAATGTATATATAGAAGTTTTTAATTTGTTTTGGCAGAAGTTTAGCTGTGACGTATGTACATATGTACATATGTATGTATGTCGAATCGAAACGACTATTATTGTACGGCGAGCGTTATTTCAGAAAGACAGACACACAGACAGAATAGCGATATTATATGTATATATGATACTTTAGACTTATTGTGAACAAAAATTATGAAAAATAAAGTTTGAGAAACTAGTGTTGTTATTAAATTAAAGTAAAATCAATCAAGTTGAGCAAAATGTTTACAATGGAATAAAATTGAATAGAAATAAATTTTCAATTCGAACAAAACAAAAAATTTTCGCTATTGTAAAATTTTATACGTTCTAAGAATGCTATATATAAGTTTTCACACGCCCACATACTTCAATTGTGTCTATTACATGTAATACGTATTATTATTATAGGACACGTGACAAATGCGTATAAAAATGCTCATATTCGTGGGCTTCAGATTTAAATCTGTATTGGAAACACGTCTCCGGTACATTTTCATACGATTGGAAAACATGTTCAATACATATCATATGTATTTGTGTGAGCGTTGCACCGATCGTTTCCCGATACATGCTCACATTTATAAACGTACAATATGTATTTCCTATACTAATACTCGAGATACATATGTACATCCTAAAGAAACATTTCCGAGATTTTTCCGGATAATACACGTGCGGAACGTTTCATCAAATTGTCCTTATGTGAGTATCCATCTGTATTATATTATATATACGTACATCTGTGTTATTAAATAAAGCTCTTTCAGTATCACTGATTGCCATCCCAAACAAACCCTCGACGGGACCGACCTTTATCGTTGCTTTTTTTTATTTTTATATTATATTTATACATACTTCTATGTATATATGTATATGTATACATTTCAAGAAGTAGTGCTTCTTGAATTTTTTCACATTTGGCGATATCTCAACTTAATATTTAAAATTTATATATACCACTTATTTATTTGGCACTAGTTGTTTTACCCGGCTTTGCTCAGTATTTGTAATATAAACAGCTTAAACATGGCGAATCTAATAGTAAATATTCATTTGTTTTTTAATTAAATTGATTTGAATAAAAAAAAAATCTTTAACCATGTCGAATCGTCGTCATAGACACTTTGATTTGTTTTCGATGCTCCCAAAAAACCTTACATAACATTAAAAGTCTCTTTCAAAATTACATATATACATAGGCATATTATATTAGCTGAATCTGGTATGCGTTGCAATGCCAACTCTAAATGGCGCTAATTTTTGTTGAAAAATAATATTTTTCGTAAACAATTAATCACACCTATATTTTTATACTTATACCTTTCGAGGAAAAACAAATTACAAAACTCGCCAAAAGGCTAAGAAAATAACATTTTTCATAAAACATTTATGTTTTATACAATGTGTGTATTTATATACGTCCCCTTAAAAGTATGTAAGCCGTTTTGATTATATTTAGAAATCCATTTAAATTTTATTTACAGCTTTTTATTTACTACTTTATATATATATATATATATATATATATATATATATATATATATATATATATATATATATATATATATATATATATACATATATATATATATAAATATATATTTTTAGAAAAAAATAAGACGTTCAAAGGAACGTTAATATTTTCCAGCAAAGAACGTCACAACACAGTGCCGCATTGCATGGAAAAGACAAGTTCTGTTCATACGATAAAGCACCACCCACTTGTTTTGGACGAGTGCAAGGCAAAATCGGCTTACATATACATTACAAAACTGCATCGTATCGACGAGTCGATATTTTCATACCATGAGATTTCCGAAAATATTCACTTAAACAATTTCTTTAGTACGGGTGCACTCGCCACTACGTAGTCACGTTATGCGTTAATATTTCTACCAGTTGAAGAAAATCAGTTATGCTTGATACGTTTCGGTGACATATTGTACTGTATAGTATGAATTGATCGTGTCGGTTGCTGCTGTTTCGAATACGTCACATACACATTACAGAACATATTAATGCGACCATATATGTAGAATGTACTAAAGAATATTTTTCGTACTACTGTTAACGAGAACTTGCCGGCTTGAGCTGTGCTGGTGTAAACAAATGTCAAATAGTAAATCTGCATGACTTTAGCCATAGACTTTATGTCTACTATATGTCTACTATACATTCATACATCGATATAATAGTGACTTGGGAGCAATATGTAGTTCTAGAATGAAACCCCTTTGAAGAATTCGCGTGCATGTGGATTCGGTCACATTTGAAAACATGGTGAATTTTTCGCTCGTAAGATCGATCGTGCAAATTTTCCTTTCGGGAAAAGCTCGCTCTTTCACATGCGCGCAAACTTTCAGATTTCAACTCTTCTCGTACACGAACATCTATAGAATGTTTTTCCGATTTTTAATATTTGCCGCGAAAGAAGAGCGGCAATTCGATTATTCGCGGTCTCGAGCTTTTCGCGAAGTCGTTTATGCGTACAACCGTAAAAGGAGTGGGTGTGTAAGCGAAAAAAAAATGGCAGAAAATAAATGTTTTATGTAGCGCATAGCTATGATTTAGGATTAAGCGAGTGGTGATTTACGATCCGCCATAATAATTATTACACTGCGTTTTATTTTTAAGGCGTTCCCTTTTTATTATTTTATTTTTTCACACAAACATACAAATACATATGTACGTACATAAACGTGTACTTATATATATATACTATTTTTTTCGTAAATAAGGCCGGAAAAAATACGACGCCGAAAAAGAAAATGTAACATATGACGTGGCGAAATTTTATTCACGTTTCTGACGCACTCGTTTTTTTGCTTTGTTTTTTATCGTCCGTTTTATTTTCGAGACACCCTTTTAATATACCTACAGCTGTAGTGGAATTTTTTGAAATTGCATTTATATGCAATATTATACGCCGGTTGCGTTATTTTATTAATTTTTATGTGTCTGTAGTATAACAATTTACAGTTTCACTCGAACGCAATTTGGCACTGAATTTAATTTTAAAAACAAAACCATAAGATTTCATGAGAATATGTAGAACTTTTCTTTCGATCAGTATTATTATATCAATGGATACAATTGATGGAATTTATTTGGTATAAAAACTCTAAATTTACCAGTTAGTTATATAGTCTCCAAATTATATATATTTAGTTAAAATAAGTCGGAACGAAAAATGTGAATTTTGGTTTTCTCCATTTCTAATGGAGAATCTTTAGATAAAAAATTTAATCGATTTTAAAAATGTCCTGTGCTTCCAAACAATATTTGAAAGTGGCGGAAGTCCAATTGTCGGTTCCGAAAATACTATTTCTTTTTGACTTAATTCACAAATTGTTATCACTTCTTTTAATTCAATATGTTCAGAATCTCGGAAAAGCAGAATAAACGTATTACAGGTCACCAGTATTTTTAAATATTGTTAAACGCAAAACATCGTATTTAATGTTTTGCGAAATATTTCTCGAAATGAAGAAAAGAGGATTTATGCCACTTCAAATATAACGGCTCATATACCTGTGAATTATATGTATAATCTGTTCAAATCTTTGTATTATTGGTATTTCTCTGTATTATTTGTCCTTTGGTAATAATATATATATATATATATATATATATATATATATATATATATATATATATATATATATATATATATTTTAATATTCTCTCTTCCATTTGGGCCTGGCAGGGATGTTTTGCATTTGTAGCTGGTTCTTACATATACATATGTATATTGATGCTGGCTGTCAAAGCAGGACATTTCCTACTATTTATATTGTTATTTGATATTTTTTAATTCTTGTGATATTCAAATAGTACTATTATTTTTTTATCTTAGATTTTTGTATTTTTTCGACCTTTGTGACTCCTGTAACGCCACAATGGTCCAAACATAAACTTAATAACTCTACATACATATATGGTTTGGTGAAGTATTGATGTACGCATGATACTTAGAAGAACATCCGAAATTTCAGCTAATGCCATTTAATATCATCTTTGCTATTATGGAAGTATCATTATAAATGTGTTATTCAATATCAATACACCGAAATTTCATTTATGTACGTCCTTCACCTGGAAACACAATTTAAATTTACACTGAATTGGATAAAACTTGAATTATTTTTACAAACCATATTTTACTTATCGCTATATTTACGATATACTGATTTACGTGCATCTGGATCGCTTACATTTAAATTATAATATATACATAATAGCATTTTGTTCATGTTATTCTTATCTAAACAAATATGCCTACTAATATTATATATATATATTTTTTTTTTTAAATGGCTTCCCCTAAGAAAATATCATGACTTTGACGTTCACAAATCTAAATTTGGCTAATGAGCCTATATTTCTTATGGGAATTGATTTCTACATAATATGTATGTTTACGTAAAATATAATAATTACATTAAATAAAAATTTTTAGCGGCTTCGGAAGGTGTAAAAATTAATTGTTGGCCGACCGCACAAAATTTCTAATTTCTTCGATTGTTTAAATTTGTACAAAACAATTCTTCGACCAAAGTTGAAGCCGCTGTAAAGCTGGGAAACTTTTCCGGTGGCGAGGACGCCTCATTTTAATTACGTTAAACTTTCGGGACCACCTTCAAAGTTGGGTTTTAATCTAGACGAGTGGTTTTGGATATCCACACGCACCTCCCGCCCACTCACTCTGCACAGTGTTAACTTATTATATTATTAATAAGAAAGTGAGCTGCGATACAATTCGTTATTTATGTATGTATGATACATAATATATACCAATTTGCATATGTTGAGGATTTTCTGGACTGTGTTCAAAGACAATCGATGACAGATAATGCTTAGAGTGAACCTCGGAAATGGCTTGAAATTGTTTATGTTTATCACAATGATATGAATTTTGAGGTCAAAATATATAAAAAATAGATTATTTGATTTTTATAAAAGGAAAGCATTTGTTGTTTTTCCAAATAGGCTTTAAATCTCACCTTGTATTTTAAGTACTTGAATACGTATACATATGTACGTATGTACATAGGTGTATTATATATTTTAATAAATATCTATTGCTTGAGGTGTAAATTATACTTTCATTCCAGTATATACGCTTTTTTCTCAGACATCATAAAATTTCGTTTGGTTTGACTTTACGATGCTTTTGCAGCGGCAATACTCTGTTAGTACGTTATACTACATATATTTTATACATACATATACATGTATGTATGTATATATAACCGACAGCATAGAATAGTGGTTAGCATATAATGCTTCGAACAAAGTGGTCACGGGTTCAAATTCCACTGGTTACTGCTGGCCAGACCTTGGATTTGTGATTCCAAGTCGATCGTTTCCTATCAGTGTTTGCCAACTGATCTAATTTTCGTTGAAACGGATCCAACAAATTGTCAACCTTACCGATTTTCTTGCAAATAGAGTTTCTAGCTGAATTTCGCTGAATTGTATAATACTTGTTTCTGGCTAGGAAGGCGCATTGGGTTTACCTGTTAGGCCTTGCTGGTATATAAAAAATAAAAATAAAAATATAATATATACAAAAACATACATATGTATGTATGTATATATTATGTTATATATTCGCGTCACAAACGGTATAACTATTTTTTTTTTAATTCAAAGCGTATTATATGACTATACCACATTTTATATGACTTTTTTGTTTGCTGGATGACCATACATTTTTGTATCCATGACGAATAACTTATTTTATAACCTAATTGATGATTTTGTATATGGTTTTTTAACACGTTTTTTTTTCAAACGATATATGTACATATACATATATGTGTATCGCAATATTGGAGTAAATATAGAGCTTTTTTTTGAAAAAAAAGTGTTGGAACTCACATATTGTCAAGTTTTTTTATTAAAAAATGTAACGTTCAAATTATATTATATGTATATCTAATATATAATTTCGTTATATTATATAGAATATTCGTTTGAAATATATAAAATGCTGAGAAAAAAGGTGCCGAAACGCCATTCCACCACGTTACATGGGAAAAAAGCCCTGAATATATACATATGTAGAATATTATTTTCATATGAAAAACACAAAATAAAATAAAATGGAACTTGTATTATTCATGTTATACATTTGGTATAACATGAAGGTTTTCTAATATGTACATATGTATGTA
Organism: Arctopsyche grandis; assembly: GCF_051622035.1. Taxonomy (NCBI): domain Eukaryota; kingdom Metazoa; phylum Arthropoda; class Insecta; order Trichoptera; family Hydropsychidae; genus Arctopsyche; species Arctopsyche grandis. The sequence goes on from NC_135356.1 coordinate 15,480,425, forward strand.
TAAAAACTATTAATATATATAAACATAAAAATCAGTGATATAACGACGTAATAAAAATAGCGCATTTGTTTAATTTACTTTTTTTATCATATTTTATATGCGTTGAAATAAATCTTTCAACTGGCAAAACCACAAAAAAGAAGGTGAGACGAATCGTTGGAGAGCAATGGAAAATGGTGTAAAAACAAATTATTTTTTGCCTATTTATACATAAATATTATATGGTAAAAAATTATCAAATTACTTCCACTCTCATACAAGAACATAAGAAGAAGGCTCTAGAGAAAGATACAAATACTCTTCAAAGATATGGAAAGTTCATTGTTTGGAAAATTGTAAAAAAGTTAACCGTGTTAGAGCAGCCACGTCTGAAAGCGAATATCCCATACTAGCAAACGACAAAATTATATGTTTGTATACACGTATAATTTTCAATTTTGTCTTGAAAACAGAACCTTATGTTTTTAGATGAAAAATGCAATGAAACCACTTTTTTCTGGTCGAAAAAACAAATTAAATAGACCTCGTCTTTAGGAAAACTCATTTAGAAGGTTTATAAGTCTCTTAATCAAAGAACTGTGGACCTGATTTAATTTAAACAATTGATTTTAACATTTGTAAGCTTAGAAACTTCAGAAATTTGCATCAAGTTCATTGGAATCCAATACATCACTTTTCTACACGTGTGAAATTTTTCTAATCAATAGAATGAATTTTACTGGGATCAATATTGAGCTGCTTCGTATATTTACGTATGCTATAGCTTTCGTATACAATTTTATTAAAAAAAAACACTGGATTAATCCGCACCCAGAAAATCGAAAGGTCATATAGTACATATATTACTCAAAAGAAAAGAGACACCGATTCGAAATGGCCAACTATTTACAAGACAAGCACAAGTTTAAAAAAAAGAGAGTGGCACTTTTGGTGGTCGCCGAGAGCACAAAGCCGCAAACAAGCCGATCAGATTGCACATCGACCGTGCAAAGTTTGCGTTGCGAAACGCCGTAATAACAATTTAGCCCGAAAGCTGTAAAACCGACACATTTCAAAGCTCGTGACTGTACAGAGGGGTTGGGGGTCACTTGATATCCCTTATTTAGGGGCGGTCAACCCCCTCACCCACGTCAGCCATTCAACTCGGACATTTCGAGAGTGTCTCGCCGCCGAAACTGCCATTCATCGCCAAATGGATACTGGATTACGACGAAAGCGGCTTTTCACATACCCCCCCTTCTCAAACGTACGCACTCCTTAATATACTCGTTACGTGTAGGAACCGGCCGTTTTGTATTCGACGGAATTATTATTTGAATTGTTACAATGATACGTTGTTGTTTTGTGATAGCTCTCGACAACTTTTGGGTAGGCCGCAGATCTGAAATTTGTTAGAGATCTTACGATAGAGAGATAAGATTAGAGTAGCTGATTTTGCTGGAGCAAGATTGAAATATCAACTGGAAGAATACGTGGCTTGAAGTGGAGACGGAAGATGTATAATCTCAATCGGTACCCAAGAAATTGTAAAAGGACAAACGAGATGGGATGAAGTATGGAAAATCTGTAATGCTAAGATGGCCATCGACCTAGAGATTTGATCAACGATAGTTGTCGTACAAAGTTAGGATAAATCTTATGAGAGACATCGAGAGATAAATCTCTCGAAATGAATAAATAAAATTTAAATTCACAACCAACTAAATGATGTTGTCATTTATAACAAAATAAGAAATATCATTGCTAGAATAATGTATTGTTTAAAATCCATTATATAACAATACTCTTGAGTTTTCAGAAGGCAGTGATCATTATAAATATGTAAGATCAAACATATTTATTTAATTACAATTAATTACATTGAGACATACATCTATGGATTTAAACTTATACATCAATTTTATTGTACATAAATCAAATTCAGATAGTGGTGACATATGTAGTGGGTGGAATAGTTTTTGACAATTTGAGGGAGGAACCGTTTCAACATTGAAATCAGATAAATTGGCAAACTCTGATGGGAAACGATCGACTTGGAGTCACACATCCCAGTCTGACCAGCAGCATTAAATATAAGCACGGCTGCTGGCTATGTATATTTATATAGATGTATATGTAATCAACAAGAAATAGAATTAAAAAATGATTGAACCGATGATTCTTTATATTCAAAAAACTAATACACTCAAATCGAAAAATAATTATATGATAGCACGAAAATTTTTGGTATACAAAAAAATATTTTTCACTATGATATGATTGTAATATTTAAACGTATTTCTTTTATTATAAACGACCTACCCTATCGCTTTGCGAATCATCCTATACAATAAAAATAAACTTTGCTGAGATGAAATGAAAACTTTCCATCTCCGAGGAAATTTCTTCGTACACGTATCTCGCACATGCGAATGTATGAAAAATAATACAATTCGACAATTCTCGCTATGGAGGAATCGCTTTTCCCGCCAATTTGAGCGAACTTCGCGCCCCAGGGATCATCAATCAATGTGCCATTTGCGCTCATCTTTCGTCTGATTTTGTTAGCATACATTATGAAGCACTTCACCCAACCCATCCAACACACGTGGTTCGTACGACGCGTGTCTTTTGAACCACCCACCCGCCTCCTTAAAAGGGCGCCATTGTGTCGTGTTATCAAAGGCACCACCAACGAGTGGGTGGTCTTCCAAAAGTATCAAATCATTTATATAAATATCCATTTCTATTATTTAAAAAAAAAGGATATGAATTCGTAAACAAAGCTCAGTATTTGTATAATGTCTGTGTGGTGAAATTCACTACTGTGATTCAAACTAGGTTGAATGATGATATTGTATAAAAATAATTTTATAAGTTGCATAGGTTTAAATGTTTCGTTTTTCAACTCAAAACAGTTGGCAAGTACGACATATTCACACGCTGTACACAGTTTGTGCAAGTTTTGAATGTTGACTATTTGATATGCGATAATTAAATAAACATTGTATTCAATTTTACAATATATGCAGCTTCTTTATCTCTCGATTCAAAGACTTTTGATAATATATTGTCATCGGAAATATTGAAAAATGAATAGAAGAAATTGCAATGCCTTAAATTACAAGTTGCAAAATTATCGCGACAAATGATAATCGCATCTATTCACGATTACAAGACAGTTATGAGATTTCAAATTGAACAAGATCGAGTTTGTAATGGAAATGCAATAAAGTAAAAATTTTCCCTCTCACAGAGATGTGCATTCACCATTTCATTACTTTTCCAGATATTGCATTTGTTTTGTTTACACGAGCTTTGCTTTGCTTTGTATCGCTTCGCAACTCTACGAGAAATTAATTTCAGTATCAATGCATTCACATTCAATGAAATCAATCTGATATATTCATAGATGTATGTATGTCCTATCATTAAGTTGAATTTGCATATCCCCACGACGCTGTATCGAATGCTTAATATTTACCTCAACATTAATAACATATACTTCGGTTTCAATAGCGGCTTTATGTATGTATGTATGTATGTTCATATAGTATCTGTATTAATTTGCTTAATTTTAATCGTTGTCACAAATGTTAACACAAATCCTGTGGTTCAACTCTATTCTATTCTATTTGCCATATCTCTATGTATGAGCCGTCATATTTGAAATTAGTGTAAGTCCACTTTTGTTTATTTCGAAAAATATCTCACAAAACATTAAGCCTGTGGTGGCTTGTATTAAATTTATTCTGCCTTTCCCAGATGAAAACAATTTATGAATGTAGTAAAACTGAAATAGTGTTTTTGGAACTTAAAATTGGATTACCGCCACTCTTAAATATATGGATTGTTTAGAGGCACAGGACATTTTTAAAATCGATATATACTATAACTCTCTATAGAACTCTGTTCTATTCAATGTCATATATAGGTATGTATACATACATACATATGTATGTACTGTTATATACCTCGATTCCCACAATAATCGAATTAACTTTCCCACGCGAGTAACACGTCATTCAAATTCCTGTAATGGGATATTCAGATAAGACAGGAATACCTCGCTTATCAATATAGTTTCCACAATAATCAAATTAACTTCCTCACGCGAGTAAAACGTCATCAAAATTCCTGTAATGGGATATTCAGATAAGACAGGAATACCTTCGCTTATCAATATAGTTCCCATAATAATCGAATTCACTTTCTCACGCGAGTAACATGTCATTCAAATTCCTGTAATGGGATATTCAGATAACTCAGGAATTTGCCCCACCCAAAAGATAAGAAATGACGATCACGATCCGATCACATTAGTCAGTCATCATCATCAAGACTCTGAGAGTGACAGTCATTACTAGAGTACGGACCCAAAACTCGCTGCCCATTGTTCAATTGTTGTAAATGCTTTGGAAAAAAGGTTCGGCAAACCTTTAACAATGCATTTACAACATTTGAACAATGAACGGCACCCTGGTTATCCGGGCTTAAATTAAAAATAAATAAATCTTTCATTGGAACGTAGTACATAGACTAGAGCGAAAATGCGATTGAACCCAGTGCAAAAGTTGATCGTATCAAGAAAACGTTCATTAAAAAAAATCGTTAATTTAAACAAGTGGGTTTTTTTTGCATATATCGATTTTTTACTATTTAAAAAATTAACGCTTAAAACTTACCTGTTGGAATTAATTTGGGGCAGTAATGATAAGTTTTGACTAATTAATGAGCATTTTAAGTCGCCGTTTCGTCCAAAAACCCCTATAAAAATCTCAATGAATGTTTGTTTGGGGGAAGCGTTCTTTTCAGAAAATTGTCATTTTTTTATAATCCCGTGATTATTTTGGTGATGAGAGCTTCATTGGGTATTTATATATAAATTGAACACAAAATATACCCAACAACTTGAAAAATAGAAACTTGAACATGAAAAATAAGAACTTGAATATGAAAAATAGACGATTTCCCGAAAAAAGCGCTTCTTCCCATACAAACATATTGCAAGCGTGGTTTTGTATGGGGACTTTCGGGCGAAGCGGTGACTTTGAATTCTCGTTAATCAGCCTAAATTAATCATAAATGATTCATTTCTACTGATATAAATAGCTTCCTATTTACTATTAATTTTTTTTAATAATTAGCGTTTTTAAATTAGAGTTTTTTGCTCCGGCCTAATGTATGTATGTACGTATGTTGATTTGAGTTAGGTTGTACCAAAAATTGTTTTCTCGTCATATTTTGTCTCAATTTAGTATTATATCACCCTATAAAATCTCCTACAGCTACATAAGGACGAAGAAGCGGTCTCTCACGTAATACGAAACCCGAACGCAATCATTTCAATCATCACTATCGGGGTCACTTGTTGCTACCGCGCGGAGATTTTCACCTTTTTCCGACTTAAACAGTATATTTCCAGGGAGCGGGGAGGGAAAATCGTCTGGAAAATGTGGCATATGCGAGGGCCATCCCCTTCCCCGTCACCTCCCCCTATCTCTTGTTTGTTTGCCCAAGTAAGCCGAGCCGATTTCACGGCCCTCGGAAGGCTGCGGGGGCGCACTTCGAATTTAAATGCTGAATAAAGAATTCGGGGATCTGCTCGTCTGTTGGAGCCATCGAGCGTGAATTTATGTGTTTGGCTTAAATTTCGCTCGAATTATTCACGCTTAGATCGACGCTTTTCCGATAAAGCTCCATTAACGCTTTCGCTAAATAAACGCCAAAGCCTGCACAATAACGTACATACTATATAATTGACCTTTTGCTGCCGAGCGATCCGTGAAATATATCGCCCCTGTTTTTAAAAAGTTGGAGTATTGTTGATGCTTTTTTTTTTCAGTTGTGACATTTAGCCAAGACCGTATCGAAGAGGGATGAGTAAATTTTACATTATATGAATATTGTGTCTATTAAAACGTTCTTTTTTTTGTACTTATTGATCGTTTTACATCTGTAGTCTGGTTCTGAGTCGCTAGCTTTGGGACAATCGAACTGTATAATCAACGAGCTTTTTTCTGTACGTGTAAACGGCACTAATATAAATGTGAACAGCTTTGCATAGGTCTACTCATTATAGTACTTTATTTTGAATTACGACTATGCATAAACACGCAATCGCTGTAATAAATCAGTGAGAAGTAAATTTTTTAATTATATTATTAGAATTTTATTACCAAAAAGCACTGGGAATTTTTTACGATTCATTGAAGCTTATAAATAGTATGAAAAGTTAGCGATTTCTGATAAATACAAAATCATAGATTGTGTTATTTATTTTAACAGCGGAAGGCATATTGTAGTTAAACTTTGATAATGTAGTATTTTTCATTAGTTAACATTAATTTAAAAGTAAATAAAACATACATTAAAAATACTTTCAATAGTAACAATTGGCTGAGTAAAATTAATAAAAACCTTGTAAAAATGTATAAAACAGATAATAGTCACTGTAGTAATAGATTTGAGATATATTGTGACTATGTATGAACAATTAAAAGCTTATAAAATTAAAAATAAATGAAATCAACAAATGTTTTATACATATCCAATACAAATGAATACCAACTATATTTTGGTTTTGAATTTTAATATAATAAAGCTCACTCAGATTTATAGTCGAATTGCAACTGTAATGAAAGTTCAATATACAATTTATAATCTGTATGTATATTACAGAGACCTTTTCATATAATAGTATTAATTTGCATTATTACAATCATAATATTGCTTAATTGACATCAAAACAGATTAGAGATTGCAATTTACCGTTAAATTTCATCAACTCGTAAACGGTAATCAATTTGTTCCAAAACCAGTATTCGTGGATACTTTTCCTGAAAACGTGAATTTGATTTGAATCATAAATAACTTGAATTGAATCATAAATAACTTGAACATAAATATATATATATATATATATATATATATATATATATATATATATATATATATATATATATATATATATATATATATATATATATTTATATATATATATATATATATATATATATATATATATATATATATATATATATATATATTTTTTTTTTTTAAGTTTGGATCATAATGAAACAACCATCTCATCGCATTAATTACGATTTGGTTGGTCTGTGTAGCTACTCTTATGTTTTTGGACATTTAATACTGAAAATAAACAAATTCCAGATAACCTAATCCACAATACCCACCCCATTTGCATCGATTTTTAATGCAATATTTCTGCATATGTACTACCGGCAATTACCGATAGCCAAATTTTGCCGATGAAACCGGTAAACCAGATATTAATAAATATGATAAAACAACTAGGCTTTGATTCATTAAGTTGTTTTTATGTCTCAGTACTAACAAATAAACACTGTTCTTTATGCATTACACATATGTACATATATATATAAGTATGTGTCGAAAAGTCAATAAAATAATATACAAAGCATTTGTGCCTATGTACATACATATATACGTCTATACAGACAATTATCTACGAGAAGCAATAAACAAAGTAGAAATTCTCTTGGTAAATATCAAGTAATTCATTTATTTCTGAATCACTTGAAATTAGAGTGAAACCACTCTCGAGTCAATAGCGATTCGACGCGCAAGTTTATAACAGTTTGTATTCATTCAGTGGAAGCGTTCGATATGTATTATATGTACATATGTATATACGGAATATATTTAGGTGTATATCTATGTGGTAGCCCTCCGGATAGGGGGTATAGGGGTGTTTTTCCCTTCACAAAATAACTTTGCTTTTATTGGTTCCATTAAATCGTTTCGCGAGTTAACAAGTTTTCGGTTTACAAGCAATAAATCAATTTGTAAGTGTTCGACGTATATTGTGGAATTGCTGTAAACACGTAACAAACGATAAAGTGTTATCTACTTTTTATTATTTAATTCGATCAAAAACCTAGTATAAATAATACAAAAACTTTTCTTCATACGAGTTGTTCTTTTTGGTAAGTGCATTTTTCATTGTTTTTAAATAATAATTTCGACTTACATATATGGAACTGTCTATTTGCTAAGATATGTACATGCATATTGTATATTGTTAGTCGTGATACGAAAAATAGTCACCTTCAAAAATGGTTATAAATTTGATATTATGTCTTGCATAGCAGTGATACCCGTATCGTTGAATACAGCAAGAATAAAATATTCCAATTATAAAAATTAGTTAACAAATTAATTTACAAGCAGTTCGAAGTATTGCGTCAAAGTTATGCATAAATGTATGAAGTCACACCATAAATTATTGTTAATTTAAATTATGATCACAAAGCAAATGTTCAAGATGATTAATAAATTAATCGGAAATTCTGCTTTTATCAGTCGAAATTTAAAATTTCGACACGTAGTTTTATGTTTAAGTTTTAATATTTTACATTCACATTTAATATTTTACATTTACATTTAATATGACTTACATTTCATATTTATCGAGTAGATAAATATTAAATGTAAGTCATTATTTTTTACTTTAAAATATAGTATACATACCATTCATACTTTTTTGAAAATACATACACTCAATTTAAATCAAAATGAAAGAAAAATGGCAATATCACGAATTTACCAATATAAATCATTCTCATATTTAATACGATAAAATATTAATGTATCATTATATCAATTCAATTAAATTAATCTCCTTAAATTTTATTTAATATTTTAATATCCTTTAGAAATTGTAATATCGCTGTACATTTGATATAATGTTTAATTAACACAAAAATTGTACACGAAGAAATTTATAACAAAATAAACAAACCAAAAGAAATGCATGTAATAAATAGTGGCTAACATAATTTATTTTATAGAAATTTACACACCGTAATATACTAAATACACTGTCTAAAATTCCACTATACATTATTCTATATACATACAATTGAATATTTGAAATCAAGCATATGTATAATAGTTATATTCGTAATGTATTGAGCTATAGAATTTTATTTTATTTATATTATTTTAATTAATTTGTGTTATTTTACACATACACATATGTACTTAAATATTAATAAGAGGCCTTAAAACCAACTATGCATTGAAGTTTTAATTACATATGTATGTCATAAATTGAATTGGTTATAAATTGCTGAAAAAGTTCTCGAACTAATTTGTGAAATTCAATTTCTATTAAATAAAATAGTTAGATATTATCTTAATAATATTATGTAACGAGTCAAAGTGAACAAGAAACTAATGGTAATGAAGACCGCACGTGCATATTCCCGGGTGTCGGTATAAAAATTTCAAGAACTGCGAAGAGTTTTTTTTTTGAATTACGCCAAGATAAACTGAAAGGGTTGAATATTTTATGAACAATCTGAAAATATTCAGTCTGCTCTGAAAACGTTTTAATTTTTCAAATGAACGTCAAAGTTCGTGCGTGCGGCGGGCGCTCGAGCATGGCAAATTGTGAAATAATTTATAAGACAAGTTCCTTCACATCGCGCATAACACAGTTTGTACGACGCGTTGAAAATTTCCAACGCGTTAACGACCCACTGAAAGTCTATTTAAATAAAAATATATACCCACAATATAATAAAGAGCTATAAGGACACATAATCATTCGTAAGAGACGGATTACGAATCATAAGGAATACGAGAGATGGGAATAAACAAGTTTTAACGAGGATGGAGGTACTCAATATGGTTCGGCTTATACGTATAATATTATATTTTATTAATATATTTAAAATGGCGCACATAGAATCGCGGGTACTGAAATCTATTGATTATTTGGCGATATAAATAATACAGTACAAACAAAGACTATAACTTCAAAACACTTTAGGGGGATACTACATTATTCAATCAACCATGCCCACTCGTCTAACAAATTTCTCTAACGCAACGAGTTTCCTATAAAGATTAAGAATTATTAATTAATTATAAAAACAGGTATAAATTCATTTATTAAATACGACATTGTCAAATGATTAACGGCCACAGAGACATATATGGACAAATTTTTGCAGAATTTTTTAGTCAGTGAAAATTGAGATGCTGAATAACTAGAGTTTTTGAAAATGGGATCGAACAGGGTTGCCTATTTGTTGGAGCCGTTTCAATGAAGTCAGATAAATTGGCAAACTCTGAAAGGAAACGATTTTCTTTGGAGTCACATATTCAAAGTTTTGTCAGCAGCATACGGCATAGAACCCGTGACCACACAATTGAAAGCATTACAAAGCACGTTGGTGATTCAATACAATAATGATCATTTTTCAGAACTTATTCCTGTTATCGATCATTCAAATGCAATTTTCTTTGGCTTATGTTTTTGTGCAGTGTTTTGTCCATTGACATAGCAATGGGTGGTTTTGGAAATGAATTGATACTTTATTTAAAAAGATAAAACTCACAAAGTTTGTACATTGCTAAAAAATGGAACATTATTTTGATAATCTAATATACATATAATTTCGAAAGAGACTTTGTAAGTTTGTGTCTTTGGTTGGCAACTTCGTAAACAAAACAAAGTTTCTATTACGACAATTCAATTGGTTTAATATTATATTTATTTCGATTCTAATAAATTTAATAAAAAAAAATGAATATTTACTATTATATTCGCCATGTTTAAGCTGTTTATATTACAAATACTGAGCGAAGCTGGGTAAAACAACGTCTGATATAAACATAAAACAGCACAAATAACTCAATTTAGATAAGTTGAATAATTCTCACTTTTATGGTTGAAGGAATACATTTAACATTTTTTTGTTTAAGTTTATATTATGTAGTAAAACTGTTTTGTCAATCACTCATTTTTGTGATATTTCTAAAAAAAATAAATCTGTTTTTGAGATAGCCACATTTTAACTCATTTATAATTAAGAAAAGATAATATTGTCAAAACAAAGTTTTTAAACGGAAAATTTATTTTATTTATACATATTTATCATATAAAGTTTTAATTATGATAAATACATACAACGTAAAAAGATACGCCTATAATTTTAATATTATTGTTCTAGAATCATTTATTTAGAATCTGAACTAAGTATTCAGACCACCTGCTACTAGTAAATATGAACAAAAAATATAAATCGTTGTATACTTTCAAAACTTTTGCAAAACAATAAATATAAGATTGAGCCTTCGAATTTGTTACGAAAGTAAATGAAAATAAGATAGCCACGATCAATGAAAAGTTGAGAAGCACTACTTGATACTGTGGCTAAGAACAATATTAGTGTTGCATGGAAGACGATTCAAGGATCCTGACAAGACTGCGATGAAGAAAAAAGTTCAGAAAAGAAGACTCGATCCGCACGCGGTCGTAGTTTTTTTTTAATACCTTTTAAATATATTTAATTTAATATTTATATTTAATTGTTTAATATGAAAAAAGGTAAAAACTACTTACGTACCTACATGTAAACAATATAAAACACCGATAGGAAAATTAATTCATTAATTAAATAAATTTTCAATAGATGGCGGTAAATTATCTGCCAAGTTGAAACATTGGTAGCAAATAGTATATACATATATAGAAGTTTTTTCCTTTTGTTATTGTATTCGTATATATGTATGTATGTACATACGATTTGGCTGTGGTTCAGCTGTGACGTACATATGTTTGTATGTATGTATGTCGAATCGAAACTACTATTTAGTTCGGCGAGCGTTATCTAAGACAGACAGACCGATGTTATATAGCGATGATATATATATATATATATATATATATATATATATATATATATATATATATATATATATATATATATATATATATATATATATATATATATGATTAATATGAATCCAAACTTCTATATGCAATTACATATATATTTAGAATACGACATTGATAAATTTATATGAATTACAAAGGATATGCGACTCGTCCCACATTTACAAACGAAGGAATATATATTTAGTGTCAAGTACGTATGTATATGTAATAGGCTCACCACTTTGGAAAGCACTGATTTAAACTGATCAGGGTTCCAACCACCAGACTCCTCTCCTTTCTCTTTCTACATGTGTACATACATATGTATATAAAATTTAATCCCAAACAACAAAGTAAATATGAATACAGAGGAAAATGTACTTACCGCCTGTGGCTACGCACGCGATAGTGACCGTAGCTCCTTCGTTGAACGGACCCAGAATGTAATTAGTAATATGAGATCCTTGCTCGTCGAGGATTGCCACCTTCTCCACTGGCACTGTAAGCACAAATTAAGGACACCGTCACTGGGGATGGAATGTCGTGTAAAAAAGAACCGAAGATAATGCGCTTAAAGCCCGTCCGAATACCGTTCGTTCCTCTCTAATGCGCCCGTTGTGTTTCGCCAATTTGGCTATCGGGACACTCCATTATTCATGACTTTCGTTATTTCATTTATTCATTTATTTTAGTATACATTGCGGGAGTTTTCATTTGATTCTGTGGGGGTTTAAACATTGCGAAAGAATTTGCTACGCTTCTGAAAATTTTATGCGATCAAAGCAGGCCATAATTAATCACTTTCTTTAAAACCAACACAAATTGCGCAAATACCGATTTTATTATTTATTTTAAAACGGTCTATAAAAACTTTAGATTGAGTGAATAATATATATATATATATATACATATACATATATATATATATATATATATATATATATACATATATATATGTATATATATATATATATATATATATATATATATATATATATATCTATATATATATATATATATATATATATATATATATATATATATATATATATATATATATATGTATATATATATATATATATATATATATATATATATATATATATATATATATATATATATATATATATATATATATATATATATATATATATATATTATATATTATACTACACACAAAGATACTATATATAATATTTAAAATATAACAATAGCAAGCGGTATTTACCAGTCCGCGAAGCGAAAAAGTTTGAATAGCACCGGGCTAGGGCACATCGAAAATAGTGGTTTTTTGATTTTGGAAATAGCTTACGTATGTTGAAATACACGTTGCATATCATAAGAAACTCGTGAAAAATAATACAAAAAAAAATGCACTGTCACCAGCCCCTTAATTTTCTTATTAACAAAACGCAAATATTATTTTCAAATAATTTTGTATTTTTATAGAGCGTAAATTACAAGCGTAAATTTTTTTTATAAAAATTAATAATTGTCTATCCACATTATTTAAAACTCCCTAAAAATAGATTCATTGACATTCGGAAACCATCCCTAAATATCATTAAAATTTGATATTTTTGATAAATTTAAGCAATTACAATTTCATTCGGCCAAATGTGGGCCAAATCATTATCTTCATATTTAATATATTACTAAAAATCGACTAGTAAATTTACTTACTTATAACTGTGAGATTGACCATGTGGTTTCTGGTGGGTGACTTTTGGAAATCAACCCTGCATCTATAGGCTCCACCGTCCGTGGATTTGGCCTGCTCCAAAGTCAAGATAGCTGTAGGTTTTATACCGACTTTAAAACTAGCCCTGGTACCCAGGACTTGCTCTTCAGACCAGTGCTTTCCTTTGGACAATTTCGTCTCGCGGGCATCGAAGCTGAAAACAAAATGAAAACAAATTTTACAATTCAATTCCATGTTATAATTGATAAGTACATAATATCATTAATACACTTCATTATAAAAAAAATAGTAAATATAGCATCAGAGAGCCTGCATTTGTCTGTTTGTTTGTTATGCAGGGTTTATCGAGTGATATGCGGAAAAAAAACAGTTATTTAAAAAAACATGGTTTAAAAAGCACATATTAATTTCATTCCGGGTGTAAGTTCAGAAGCAAAATTAATATTAAACTTAAGAAAAGTATACATATTATTTAATAAAGGTGAAATATTCAAGTTTTACGTTATGTATTACATATACCGTTTTAGTTTAGTAAACTGTCTTGAAACAGGTATTGAAAAATAATGAACGTCACTTTAAATATATTATAAATAAAAAAATAAGAGAAAAACTGTGTATTTTTATTATAATATACAATGTTTTCGAATTAGATGAGAAACGGCAGCTCTGAGCTCTCTGGTCTGCTAACGCCGCCATGACAGACATGATTGATTGAAGGATTCTGGGCTGGATTTTAAACTTAATCTTTTTATTTGCACGCCATTTACATATATGATATATGTAGGTATATGAATATCAATATATACATAAATATATGGTTTATCTGAATACCTACATATAAAAATCTGTGTTTTTCAAATACCGATTTCATATATGTACATATGTCAAAGATTTTTATATATATGTATGTATGTATTGTAAAGAAATTAGATTTTAGTGCATACGTACATATTTATATCTAATTATATGAACATTAATTAAATTCACTGTAGATTACAAGCATATTTACTGTACTTAATTGTAGACCGAAGATGATTGGTTTGGATGTACTTTCATCATATTCAAATATAGTAGAACATCTTTTCAAATTTTATCAGGTTTCGAATTTAGTGGATCAGCTTTGAGTAGAACATTTCGCAATAAGTACAAACTGAATAAATGAATAATGGAATAAAGTTTCAACGGAACGAAAATTCATTCGGTATCGTAGTTATCCATTTGTTTTCTGACGCAATCGATGATGATTGGGTAACCTGGATTGCGAAAAAACTAACTTTCATTATTTGACAGCGTGATTAATGGCTTTCGGCCAAGAAAATATTATTTCACTTTTTCGCTTTTGCGAATTGACTGCTCTCACACCCCGCATCGAACCTCTCGAACGCCATAAATAACATTGCAATATTTTCCGTTTCTAATATAATTTATATCGGTAAGTTTTATACATATAATGTGTACAAGTACATTTGCAAACATATAATAAAAATATTTAAATGCTTGCTACATATCCGAGGTTGGTTCACCAAATATGTGTAGTTTTATAAATTATTTATTGTGTAATTAAATTATAAAACTACACATATTTGTATAATTATTAAAAATGAGAAATATTGAAATATATACATACTATGTATATATTTATATATATATATATATATATATATATATATATATATATATATATATATATATATATATATATATATATATATATTTATATAATACATAGACTAAGTATGACAAGGTTGGTGGTTATAGTGGAGAGAGTGAAGAGATTGAATGGGTGTGGTCACGTAGCTAGAAGAATGGACGAAAGGACAAAATAAGTGATAGAATGATACCCGAGAGAGTGTAAAAGGGTGAAAAGAATGTTGCAAGAAGATGGGTAGACGAAATTATGAAAATATGTGGGGTGAGATGAATGACAATTGCGCAAAACAGAGGCAGATGAAAGCGTGTTAGACAGGATTTCATCCAGCTATGAATGGTGAGTGACTAGTAGATGATACCTATACATATGTATATGTATGTACATACTGAGATTTTTAAAAAATATTTACATACATACATATGTACATTAGGTCGGAGCGAAAAATTTGAATTTCGGATTTTTATCAATGGACCTAGAGAAAAATTTTTGTCATATCTACATATGTTGAGAACATTAAAAAATACCATTGATTTTAATAAATGTCTTGTGGCTCCAACCAATCGATTTATCTCGACAAAAATTTCAAAAAAGTGGGTTTTTCATATTTTTTGCGAATAGTTAAGATTTTTCTACTATTAAAAAAACGCTTAATATCCACCTATTAAAGTTTATTTTGGTCGATTATGATAAGTTGAGACTGATTAACGAGAATTCAAAGTCACTGTTTCGCTCAAAAGTCCTCATACAACGCACGCTAACGAGTGTTTGTATGGGGATGCGTTATTTTTAGAAAATCGTCATTTTTTCATGTTCCCGTGATTATTTTGAAAATAAAAGTTATTGAGAGCTTCCTTGAGATATATATCTAGAATTTAAATACAAAATACTACGAATTTTGTGAAATGTTTGGCTACAAGGCCAAAATTACTTGTAGGTCATGACTTCAATAGATGACTATTGAAGATTTATTTTTTTAAATAGTAAAAAAATCAAAACTCTTCTCAAAAAAGATTGAAATTTTTATCAATATAAATCGATTGGTTGGAGGCATTGGTTGTTTGAAATCAATGGAATTTTGTATTTATTGTACCCTTGATATGAAGTAAGTTTTCCTTGATAAGAAAGTCCAAAATTCGCGCTTTTCGCTTTGGCCTAATGTATGTACATACATATATAAGTGAACGCGTCATGAAAATTTGCAATGTTGAAACCCTTCTTCTCCAACTTACTCACTTAATTTTCCTCCCCTCCCCCCCCATTATCTCGCCCCAATAAAATAAAGTAAAATAAAATACGGTTGACTTGTAGACAAAAAGTGAAATAAAACTATGCTTGAACAATTCGGCATATCGCCTGAAGCTTTTGAAATGTCAACTAAATGATAAAGATAAATCGTGTTGTCTTGAGTGATTTTTATGCTCGCTCAAATTTGAACAAATTTCAAAAAATATATACAGATACATTTTTATAATAGGCATACAAAATAAACCACTGTAACTTTTGAAATGATGTATGTATGTATGTATGTACATAGATGTGTGTAAGATTTTTTTTCATACGCACATTTAATCAATATTTAAAAGTTACAGCCAACATTTCGGACGTTTTCGTTCGTTATACATACATACATATTATATGTATGTATGTATGTGCAAATGTAATTGAGTTACGATGCTCGTTGAACCTTCAAACGGAAACGATCCATTAAAGAAGTAACGATTTGCTCAAGGAATGGCCGTCAGCCCGAAGAACAAGTTTAACTGCGAAATTCCAACTATTGCATTTGACTTTGAAGTTGGATTAATCATTCTGTTCATCGGCCATACCCGATCGCTTGAGATCAAAGTGAATTTCAATTTGGCCCGCAAAAACCCCAATCGTATAATCTTATCTTGTATATAAAACATTCATTTTTACGCAAATCTCAAACCATCCATACCTACATATATGAACGAATAATATAGTTCGTTTTTCATATTTACATATATGTATATATGTATATGATGGATTTGATCGAGTTTCCAATTGCATCCGTCATTTTTGACGGGTCACGGTCCACTAGTTGTGATAACTGTCGAATATAACGTTTAGATACGACAGACGGTATGCCCGATGTTGAGTGAGTGGTCCGAGGTGCTCGCCTCAACAAATAATGGTCCGGGGTCTGGAGGACCCCAGGGTCCCCTTTTGCGACGATAAATCAACAATTCCTCGGAACAGAACAGCTTGTGATTCATTTGGACCCATATCACATGTCCTCAACTCTGATATTACACCCTACAAATCATATCGCCCACTCGACCCATACAAATGCGACACACCTAAAGGGGACTCGACGCGTTGCATGCAAATATTATACTTTCTACTAAAAAAAAAAACTCATAAAAGTAGGTCAAAAACTCGAATATTATGCCTATTTTACCGATACCTAGATGAAAATAAATTTCTAAAGTGCTGTACTAAATTTTACAATCAGCGAAATCGATGCTGTGCGGTGGTCAGAACTTTTTGTAACTGAGAGCCAAATCCGATAAAAATGATAAATATTGGGTTTGTCTAAACTAATAACTTTATCTATACATGTGCATGTATATGAAAAATACAAGGAGTAATAAAAATATTCACCTAATTCAAAATGTACTTCGAGATATTGGAAAATATGTTAGTCGAAAAATAGTACAGGTATGTTGGTGAACGTTTCATTGTTTAATATTTAAAGGTGTACCGTAATTACAGTGATTTCGTACAAACAGTGAAAGTATACTTCCACTGGCGTTTTAAGGAATTCATATTCCAAATACTGTACATTTTTTCTGATACTTTTATTAATGATGTTTTCTTCTTCTATCTCTGATAAAAGTTTTTCGATGTCTTCTTCAATGTATAAGTGTTTAATTATATCGGAAGGAAAATATAATGGTGTTAGACCAACTTTTGCGTTTGTCCAAATACAGCTTCTTATAGGTTCCATTTGATTCCTGAATGGACTGCCCTATTTTTCACAAATTTGACAGTCCTCAGTCCTATGCACTCAAAGAAGTATGGAACGTTGTATGTTATCTGGAGAGAAGTATGACAAAGGTAGTGGATAGAGTAAAGAGATTGAAATGGCAATGGGCGGGCCACGTGGCTAGAAGAATGGACGAAAGGTAGACAAAAGAAGAACTAGAATGGTACTCGAGAGAATTCAAAAGGGTAAAAGGAAGACCACAGGGAAGATGGGTAGACGAAATTAGGAAGATGTGTGGGGTGAGATGGATGCGAGTAGGGCAAAACAGAGATGAGTGGAAGCGTGTTGGAGAGGCCTTCATACAGCATGGATGGTGAATGGCTGTAAATGATAATGATGATGATGAAATAAAATAAAAATACTGAAATATTCTGAATCGTCATCATTCTAATCAAGTTTTTAAATAGATAAACAACCCCTGGAGTGTGACAAATTATATAGTATTAAAATTTGCCGTATTTTCACCAAATTTATTTTGATGTACGATCATTATTTGGAGCTTACAAAAATTAATCAGATTATAAATATTGAATCAGAACCACTTACAATTTATTAATTAATTAAATAATTAATCCATTGAGACATCTATGGATTTTGAGATTTTTTTATATATATAAATATATATATATATATATATATATATATATATATATATATATATATATATATATATATATACATATATGTATATACATATATAGTATATAGACAAAGAAAAATTGATTTATTTCAAATATTAGCCTCAAACTTACGACATAAATTATAAATTCATAGATTCAAGCGATTAAATTCCATAGCTTTTTTCTCTTCGCGCATAATTCACCCACTTTGATTAATTAGTATGGTAAAACCTTAATTTAATCCCTTTTAAAATTACCCAAAACCCTCCATTTAACACTTACATAACCACCGCCGCAACTTAAATATACACATACATATATAACAATCTTGTCATACATACGATAATAACATCTCCATTATGTAAAACTACCTAGCAGGCAAACCTTTAAGGAATACGTAAATAATTAATATATACGTATTCCAATTAAATATCACAGCGAACACCCGACCTAAAACCCTAACAATGGTCACAATTTGCTAATTTAGTTGGCCGTTTACGGATTATTCAATGATAAACACTCATCACACACGCTCTCGCGCGCCAACAATTCCCCACGGCTTCTAAAACACAGACGACTTATATGTATATTATACCCAATATTATATTCTAGCATTCTCGCTACCCTGCGGATTATATCCTATTACTGCTATGTAAATTGGTAGCGATCAGTCGAATTGTTAGACACCACTGCATTTATTGCACATTGAATCGTAATATCACAGAGGAAATAGTTTCAAGTGTAAACAACGTTATGTGGAAATTATGCTCAAAGGTGCTTGACGAAAAGTTTAACCGGTACTTTATGTTGTGTATGCTTTATTTTTATGATTTTAATTCAATGTTTCGCTTTGTAAATATTAAACATTTTGTAGCCAAGTCGAGCTTTGAAAGCAATGTATGTATGTATACTTCTCAACGTAAGAGAAGCTAATGAAAGTCCATTTATGTATGTAGGTATATTATCCAGCACTGCACGTTAATGGTTTGGCACAAAACACCACGGAAAAGACGAATTCTTTTCATACTGTACAGCACCGCCTGTTTTCGACAGGTTAATGCTTATTTTGGACTCGTGAAAGACAAAATCGGCTTAAATAAATATATGTACAATACAGAGTGCGACGATACGGCGCAATATTGCTTGCATCATATTCAAAATTTCAAAAATATTCATATGACAGCACTTTCGTTAGTACGGGTGCACTCGTCACTATGAAGATTACTTTCCACAATGGCCGCAAGAAAGTGGTTATGCTTGATACGTTTCAGTGACATGTACTGCTGTGTAGTATGAATAGATCGTGTTGGTTGCTGCTGTTACACATTACGGAACATATTAATGTACCCATATAGAATGTACTGCAGAATATTTTTAGTACCGATGTTTACTTGCAGTTGCCGGTTTGAGCTGTGCTAGTATGAACGAACATTTATTCGTAAGTGCGTTAAAATTTAAAATGAATATGACGTCCTTTTGTGATATTAAATTACAAAGTTTACTAAGAATTTACAGTCGACAGCTATCAAATGAAATCATAGACCAAAATTTAATCTAACTTGTGGCGATGCATGTAATCGTTCTTTAAAACATTTTCATCTGAATGTGCATATATTTATTTGAATGGTCTTCACTCTGCCTTCTTATTTATTTTACTTTATAACACATATGTACCATGACAGAAATTACCCCAATGCGACGTACATATGTGGTTAGATTATTTGCGTACTTAATTAATAAAAAAATTTCATAACAGGATATAGAACACAATAAAATACAATATATTATATGTATGTACATATATAAGAAGAATAAAATTCAAAATTAAACCATAAGGATCGTTGAAAGTATCAACAAGAATCACCATATCAACAAGAGAAAATTAACTGCTTTAGATAGAGGCGAGTTCATTAAAATGTTAGTATGGACTCTTAAAGTTTGAAACATAGTATGATAGCGCAAATCTCTGTGGCGTGCAAGAATTCAAGTGCAGGAGGGATTATGAAGCTGTAAGGAGTGCTTGCCAAGGGCAACGCATCTTCTGCAGGCCAAAGAATCAAAACCCAATTATCCCAGCACAAAAATAGGTTGTTCCAAATCCTTGAAGTAAATATGTATGTCGATGAAATTTGCGTTGCATCCTTTCGACATCCAGAGAGCGAATGGCTTCTGAAGGACTCCAGATATGAGACCTAGATTTTAGAATACTTTTAACCAGGGTGCTATACAAAACGCGCAAAACGGAATAGTTATTCAAATGATGTACGTTCTGAATGACAAAACCACGCATCATCAATGCGCTGGAGCAAATTTCCGAAATAGGATGTAAATCAAACGGGTAAATTTAAATTCTATCGATAATTTAGCAATAACGAATAACATATGTAGATCAGTGTTTGGCGTGCAGTGCTTTCGATTGTATGGTCACGGGTTCTATTCCTGGCTTTGTTGTACGCCAGACCTTGGATATGTGACTTCACGGTGGATCGCTTCTTTTCAGAGTTTGCCAATTTATCTAATTTCACTGGAGACGGTTCCAAAAAATTGGCAATTATGTCCTATTTCTCGCAAAATTAGAATTTAAAACATCTCATAATTTGTTAATATTTTAAAAATTTGATTATATATATTATTATAAAAATTTGATTATATATTATTAATCATAGATGTCTCTATGATGATTGTGATGTTTGTAATTGGCATTGAATAAAACGTATGAACAATGTTGACCACATATGTCGTATTTGTAAAATAAAAATGGGTGTATACATACCTGTATAAATAAAATAAAATATATCTCAATATTTGTGTGGGATTTAGGGAAGAATTTATTTGGCATGTGAATATTTTGAATTTTGAACAATAATATTTCCCTCATATTGATAAGAAATATTTTTTTTAATTTCATCTGCAGTGCGTTTTTTTAATAATGTTCTATATATAGTCTTATTTCTTTAAAAAAATACTTTCCATAAATTCGTTTCATGAAAATACTCGAAAAATATTGAGCCCAGATTATTAAAAAGCGATGTAAAAAAATAAAGTAAAAATGGGAAGCGCTAAAAAGTTTACGCATTTTTAATATTTTATTATATGAATAATTCAGCTAAAATAACATTTCAATAAGAGTATACAAATGTTCTTTTTAAATTGAATAAACAATTATTATATCTATTGTTTCAATGGGAACTTTGATTTCCTAGCGCTTCAAATAATTGAATATATGCACTTTTTATATAACTCTGGATGCGGCCTGCGAATAAAACTTTTTTCATAATACGGACCTCGGGTTACCTACGTTTAATATCTGTACATATGCACATACTTACACATGTACATACTAACAAGTATGAATGCTGGACCACAGCTGCTTCACAATGAAATTGTTTTTACTGTCTAATATGTAGCAATACAATTAATTGCTTGAATTCATTTGAACGTTTAACATTAAATCGAAACGAAGGTCGAAAATTTCACATCGTATGTACATATGTAGGTGCCTACATACATACATACATATTTATGCACATGTGTATATACATATGCATATACGCGTGTAGAAGTTTGAAGAACCCACCCTTACGAATCCGAAAACAATTAGATATTCGAAAAGTTTTAATAACATTTAATTACCAAACAGACCTTTTTGAAATATAATAATACTCTCTGGCATTAATTTTGACGGACAAACTTTTTAAGCTTTAACACATACATACATACATATGTGGTTTTGATCGTTCCCCTTTTCATATTCTCGTCAAAGAGGAGCCTTGATATTTTCTGTTTTTTTCGACGGCCGAAAATATTTTTTACCAACGTTTAATTAATCGAATTAACCGACAGAAAAGGGGAACTATTGATTGGACAAAGCTGGGGGGCAAATTAGGGGCGGCGTCTGAGAGACGCCCGGAGGATTTCCATTTTTGTTAAGCTCGTGGGAAAGAAGCGGGTGTGTTTTTTTCGTTTTTGTTTTTTTTTTTAATTATTTTTTAATTTTGAGCAGGTGGGCGGTAATCGTCTTACCTGTAGATGGGCGACGGGCGACCTTCTCTGTACCAAATTACCAAGGAAACTTTGTCTCCCAACTGTGTGGTGGTTACGTCGCACGGCAGCTTGGCTAGCCCGCCTAGAATCACCTGGGTCGTTGAAGCTGGAAAAACAAAGCAAATATTACAATGAGATTAAATTGAAGTCGAAAGGGTTGTAATTTAGAGGAGTGGTAGAACCGCGGAGTAACTACAAAAAGCCACTGTTGTGGAATACAACTTTTAATACTGCATTTGAACTAATGATACACTTAAATAATAATACAATACGAAAATAAAACAGAAACTGCCTTTAAATGTAAAATTTCAAATAAACGTCTTTCAATTCCGATTTATCTATAGTATAAAATGAGTTTTGTTGTTCATTGAAATCAATATTTATCTGTGATTTTGAATATGCTTCATTTTATAAAAATAGCTTATGAAAAATAGTATAATATAAAGATCGTAAAATATCGTACCAAAATCTAACCAAAAAGTCAATATCAGAAAATTGAAATCAAAGATCCACTGGTTCAAGCAGAGAGACGCTAAAAAGTAGCTCATCGAATTATCAACATTATAATATAAACATTCATTATAAAACCAACTAGTGAAGTAAAAATATATATGAGAGATAATTATTTTCTTTTCTGTTATATTTTTGACCATTGTGGCGCATTAGGAATTCCTGTAATGCTACAATGGTCCAAACTTTAAATAAATAAATAAATAATGAATGCAAATTTTATATGATACTAGCTGAACCCGGCATGCGTTGCAATGCCACAATAACGCATGCAATTTCCGTTCCCGTTCCCGTTTTTTGGCGATTTTTTTCCAGTTTCCGTTCCTGTTCCCATTTGTCAGAAAAACGCAGGCGGTGAACACATTTGAAATTATTCAATTGTTTGTTTAGTTTACCCATGTTACCTTACCCAGGTGGCTTAGGATTTTTTTTACAGAAACTATCGCGGATATACACACAATAACTCTTGTAAGTTTGATCGCAATCGGTTGAATGGTATAGGAACGCATACGTGACAGACAGGCAAACAGATTGACAGAAAACATTGATTATTATATATGTACTATATATTATATATTTTATACATAGTATCAAAAAAAAAGTTATAGGCGCTTAAACAATTAAAATCTGACAAAAAGAGGGGGGGGGGGTGGAAAGTCAAACAAACAAGGCATTGACATTGCGGACCCAATTGAAAATCTCTATCGGCGGACAAACCTCATAAAATGGCAAAATTTCAAAGCAATCGGAAGAGTGTAGAAAGTTTGTCAGATTAATTGACGAAGTGACTAATCTAATAAAAATATAATACAAAGTAAAATAAGTTTTTCTAATATTTGAATGTCACTGAAAAATAGTTTTCATACTGAAAGCTAGAAAAGATAAATTGTGATTTTATAACATGTGTATACATACATATATTCGATGTCTTTTTGATTTTAAATAAATAAAATCTAATAATTTTCTTTATTTTTTGGAAGTGAATGGGTGATGGTGAGTAGACAAAATCCTAGCTAACCTTTTTTTTGGCAAGAATTTTTTTTCAATGAATGGAAGCAAATATTTAAAAGATAATGAATTGATTGATACGGTGAATATTTCTTACTAATTTTACGTAGCTGTCCATATATAGAATTTATATTTTTAAATTTTATTCCACACGGAATAAAATTTAAAAATTTCATAGAAAATAATAGATCAAAAATTTTGATAGAAAATTATTTTGCTTAAACATTTATTATTTTAATTTTTAAAAGCTTTTTATTATTAATCAATTATTTTCACAATGTATCTTATATATATTGTAATAGGTACCGATCTATTGATCATTTTCTATTTTACAACATTATTTTTTTGATAGTAATTATAGTATTATCTTGTTTTAATGTTAATGTACAGCATAAAAGGAAGAAAAGCTCGAAAACCTATACATTCTTTTAAATGCTCATTTTACACATACTATTAATTTTATACATTTTAATTAAAGACTATTTAAAGTCGACGGTCTATAAAAAATTTATTATAGTAAGTCAAAGAGTTAATTAGAATTTTTTTGATGTTGTTTTTAAACTTTTTACAGTATAATAATTTATTCCATGGCACAAGGACGCAAGATGGTCTTATTAATAGTTTCAAAAGCGGAATTAATCGTTTGTCAGAAGAGAGAAAGGCTTGTGGCTTCTGGGACGATGATGGGTCTTAGCAACGTCACCGACAGCTGTACCGGTTAATAATTGCGACCGATTAGCAATCGAGAGAGTAAGAGAGAAGTTTACAAAGACTAGTCTACGAAAGTAGAGAAGAAGAAGAAAGAGAGAGAGAGAGATTCAAAGGGAGATGAAGCTCAAACTTGCCGAGCGCATTAAACGAAATCGACGTTTTTTCAATCGGCGATCGATCGACGGATCTAAAACCCGGTTTTTGCGGCGCAGGGTGTTTTCCACCGCAGCCGGAAAATCCGGAGAAGCCTTTAAGGATTTGCATAAAATCAATTCCGATTCGTTTCGAAGGTGGTGTCGCGCATCAAGCCCGGTGGAAATAATTTTAGCCGTTCCCGGGGAGATGATTGAAAACGCGCCGCTGAGAAATAGAAGGAAATCCGGATATGGTACTCTCGTTTACTTTTCTCCATGCTCATACATAGTGAGCATAAAAATACCATACCTGTCCTTTCAATATTCATTGCGTCGAATCATTCAATTGTTAATCAAAGTAAAAACATTCGAATATAATTTTAATTTTCGTATATCAGTGTTTGGAAAATATTAATAATAATATATATGAAAACGGACGGGATGTCTGTATGTATGTTTGCATGTATGTATGTGCGAGCGCATCGAAATTTCAAAAAAACAAATTTTAGAATACCAGGAGTATACGTTATTACGACTGATCGTCATGAAGAGACGCAGGGTAGCTGGAAATTGGGGGAAGTTGGAGCGTCTGACATGTGCTCCTGATATTGAGCAAGTTGGAACGGGTGGAGTCAGCGTTAGATGCGCTGCGCGGGAGCGTACACACATACACACATCCACGAAGACACACACACATTCATTCATCATTTCAACGCGGGCAAACGGTAGGCATTTAATGAGCGCTCGATAAATATAGTGTAAGGTTGTAAATAACCTTACATTATATTTATATGTATAATAATATATAATTTGATTTTAATTCGTGTATCAATTCCTTTCCGAAGCCATCCGTTGAAATCAACGGGCATAACACTAGTATAATATATATAATATGCAAGGAAGGAAACATGGAAACAATATTTGAACAACTAAATTAACAATATTTGAGCTAAGATATAGACTTAAACTTGTTTATAGACACCGATTTTTAAATCTTAGAAACATGAGTAGTGTTGAGGTTTATCAGGTGAGAGTGTAAAGCTATATAAAAAACTAATATAAATCTTGTAAAAAGACAACACTGGAAATAAAACACCGTAAGATAAATTTGAATCAAATTAAAGATATCTCAAATAAGCTGTCTGGGGAATTTTATAATATATGTACCTTTGTTGCTATGATTTTTAAAAGTCACTTCTAAGAAGAAGTCATTTCTGAATTTCACCAAGAATTCCTCTGAGAAATGGTACAATACATATGTTTATATCTGAAGAAAAATAATTTAAAATCAATAATGATGTTCCATAAGATGCAAACAATGAATAGACGTTCCATCAAAAGACGCCGATTACTCACATATCACTGATAATTTTAATCCACATTTATTGTATCTTATTTTATTTCAAGTGCTAATTGTGTCATCATTAACGACGAGCTTAAAAAAATCGATCACATAAACGATAAGAAAAGCATGTTGACTAAAAATTACATAATATTTCATCTCAAAGTATAGTAATGTAATGAAAATGCAAATGATTTAAACAGGCATCGTTTTTAGCTCACCGTGTACACGTGTATGTATATGTATGTTTTGTACGTAGACATCTCCCTTGTGTCTTTCTGAAAATTCAATTAAAAAATACGCTGAAAAAATGTACACATCGCTGAGGCAAAAAAAGCCACGTAGATATATACCCACGGGTAATCGAATCCTGCCGTAAAAATATGAAAATTCAATATAGGGAAAATTTTGCTCCAGTATGTAATAATCTAGCATCGGCCCTAGAATCTACGCTTTTCATACACGCTCCATACAAATATCACATTTCATACGGGATGTGCTTCGAATTCTCTCTTAAATTTCAATAAACGGGGTCTTTTTAAGTGGATAATCAGTTAGAATTCATCAAATATTACACTTTATTCCATTTAGCTTGGCAGTATAGAAAACTTGTATTTCAATTCTTATTGGTCAATATACAAATTTTGTTATGGATCTCGCGTTATACGCCAAAAGCTGATTCAGGCAAAGTTTATTGCCTGACCGAATAGCGTGCGTATCTACGACAACAGAAGTTTGTAAGAATAAACGTGATGCGTATTCTTATGTTCAAAAATTAATTACAAATAATTTATTCAACAGTTTTTAGGCTGTTTTTCTAGAAACGGAACTATTTTATACAATATAAAGCCTTATAATACTGAGCAAAAAACTATTGCTTATAAACTATTCAAATAATATAAAGAAGGTTGTATCAAAAATACCATTACGTTAAAATACTTCCACACAATATACATATGTAAGCAAAATATTCGACATCTATGTATGGATTATTTTTGATTTTAATCATAGATACAATTCACAACAATGTTAATAACACACATACATACAATGCATACATAGATCAATGGTTAACATGTAATGCTTTCAATTGTGTGGTCATAAGTTCTATCCCGCATGCTGCTGGCCAGACCTTGGATATGTGAATTCAAGCTCGATTATTTCCTATCAGAGTTTGCCAATTCATCTGATTACATTGAAACGGTTCAAATAAATTGGCAACCCCATCCCATCCCTTTGTCAAATATTTGTGTTTTTCAGCATCGATTTTTGCTGATGTCTCAAAGATGTTAATCATTTGGCCATAGATGTCGTGTTTAATAAATGGGTTTATATCTATTTTAATAATAAATAAATAATTTTTAATCTGAACAGTACACTCGTCGCGTGGATGATTAATTGAATCAAAATAAAAATAAAAATAAACAAATACATATAACATTTGACATTTGAGCCACGGTGTGGCTCACTGGTAAATTACTGTTAACCAGCAGAGAAGGTTGTGGGTTCAAATCCCGGTCGAAATCAAGTTTTGATTATACATATATAGGTAAACATTGTCTGCATAGCTGATGCCCGGGGAAAATCTAAATGACATCATAGGAGAATATAAATAAATAAAATAAAAGTGCAGACTTTGCGATTGGGATAATAAAAGAGTGGTAGGCCAATTTTGTCGGGAATGGTCTCGACAGTTAAATCGGATAAACTGGCCATCTCTGATAGGAGTTTTGGGCTTTTGATTCATCAAATCTCACCAGTAAGTATATGAATAATCGAAAATCATCAATAATATGATTTTTTTTCAATCGCAACCAGAGAAAGTTGATCTGATATATTGTTGGTACTAAGACACGTTACTCATTTCTAAATTTCATTTAGCCAATTTTT
Organism: Arctopsyche grandis; assembly: GCF_051622035.1. Lineage (NCBI taxonomy): Eukaryota > Metazoa > Arthropoda > Insecta > Trichoptera > Hydropsychidae > Arctopsyche > Arctopsyche grandis. The sequence goes on from NC_135356.1 coordinate 15,508,739, forward strand.
CTTATCAATTATGAAAAGTATTTTTGCGAGCTGTCTTGATAAAATGGCCAATGGCCAATGGCTCAAGTTTTTAGCAAACAGTTGAACCGTTGTTAAGGACGCTAATGCTTCCGTTACTTACGAACCCGCCCGTGTAGTTTGATAAGGATTTGAGGCCGATTTCGATTTCGCACCAGGAGCGGACTATTAACGTAAACAATTTGCTTATCCGAATATCGCAACCGAAGTGCAAGTAGAAGTCATTATTTTGCCGAAATGCGGAGACACTGATAGTTTGGCCAAAGTGTTGCAGATTGCTCTGAAACCAACTTCCTAATATCCGGGCGCCGTAATCGTCGGTCAGACCAGAAAGCCGCAAATAGTTAAGGACTTGGGGCCGCCTTTAACGGCCTTTGGGTTGAAAACGATTTTGCACCAAATTGACGATCGAGGTTTTCCTCGAATTCATTAATTTCCATGTTTGATTAATAATATTCGAATTACGAGCTTCGTACCGAACCGGCGCGCATAATGGCTTTTCTCTCCAGGGGAATTTACCATATATAAGAAAAATGATTACTCGCACATAAAGCGAATGTAAGAGAAGGAAAAAATCCAAAAAGGGGATTCCGGCACGCTCTCCGGCCATGTGTAACATATAAAATATATCTACCAAACCCTCCCCTACCCCCCATAGTCTGTGTATACTCGATATCAGTATCCCTCACCCTAACAGACAGGGCACATAATAACTTTTACAAGGCTCACAATACACTCCATTGATCATACTATTGAACCAAGTCCACATTTTTCAATGATAAGAAACAAAAGTATAAGTTTTTAGTGTTCGAAATGAATATCATAATCCTCAAGAATGATAGTATTCAATTTGATTAGTAAAAATCTTATTCCTTTTAAGTAAGGTTGTAGAAAATTCCTTAATTGAGACTTTCTTTTTGAGACTCTTATTGAGAAAATTCCTTAAACTCAAATAAATGGAACGACAGTATTCTGAGAGCATCACCCAATTTTTTCCTTTTTGAAAAGCCGTCCACTTTAACTGTAATATATACATAAGGAATATGAGAAAGTATATATGAGATGAGAGTAAATGAAAAAAATAACTTTTTTTACTGTTTAATTGATTTGCAAAGGGTTCGTAGAAAGAGGCTTATGGTAATTGAGCTGTCATCGCCTCGATCTGATTTAAGATTCCGATTTATGGATATTTTGACGACTTCGTTAATGATTGAACTCTTCTAGCTTCATGTCGGAGACATTAGCTTACTCGAATATTAGCTAATCTCGGTAAGTCGGTAAGATGTCAAAGCAACCTAAAAGTGGTCAAAAGAGTGGCTAAAATCAGATCAAAAATTTTTGACAGCAGGAATGTCGCTGAACTAACAAAGTGAAGCTAATAAAGAGCTCGTCTTCAATGTCAATTTTAGACAAGGTAATAATTACATAGTCGAACTATTAAATATGTAGATCCTTTTAAGTTTCCTTAACATTATATATGCGTTATATGTACATACATTATTCGACGTAATTCCAGTATATCTATAGATTTCTCAGATGAAGGATATATTTTTTGGTAACGAAATTTTTACCTACACCATTGTGAAGTTTCAATGAAGTAATCTTAAGTCTTGGAGAATTTCGATGTTGTTCAATCCTATCTATGTACATATGTGTATATGTACATATGTATTTTGCATACTTGTAATAATGAAAACATAAACTTGAAATCGATTACATGCTAGCCAGTAGCATGGCTTGGTGGTTGCGTTAATTTTAATGTTAATGCCACCGAGAGGTTACCGGGTTTGATCCCGTGGGTTGGCCTCGATTGAATAGAATTTATTCCGAATATTATCTGTAGTACTGCTTCTTAGACTTGGATATTTGGAACTTCAAGTTGATCATTTCCCATAAGATTTTGCCAATTTATCTGATTTCATTACTGAAACGGTCCCTCATCAAAATTGGCAAAAACCATCCTATCTACTATGTCACGACTATTTGAAAACCATGAAAAACCATCCTATCTATATTATTTCAAAATGTACATACTATCTATATAATTTAAATACGTTTAAATTTAATATCATAAATGTCACTCAGAGGCAACCCGATAAAGGCATCATGGGAGAATATAAAATTGCATCCTTCGGATATGCCGCCATTCCTAAAGTAAAAATATGTATATAAATATCCAACACGACATGCATGATGCTGCGTCAAATATTACACCGCACTTAAACTTTCTTATCCTTCATTCTACCCTGGCATATCTTAAAAAGATACAACGTTATTATGTCTTATATGTATGTATTATTTGAGTGAATCAGCATTTGAAGCGCAAAAATATCTGAATAGATATTGAAAACGGTCCAGATTTCATTATTTGGGGATAATTTATGTTCATGATAATTTATGTTTGGAGATAATTAAGTTCAATGAATTCAAGACAGCTATACGTGTGACGGATACTTGTACAATAAGTGACATTTATATAAACGGTTTGTAAACAAAATTCCAAATTAATTACAATAAAAGCGAATATATTGAGAATAACCTATAAATATTGAGAATTTCAGCATTTTTTGTCATTTTCGAATGAATTATCATTATAATATACATATTGAAGTATAGTAATATGTGTCTTGGTTCACTTTTTCGTAGAGGAAGCACTCAAAATATCGACGCTTGTTTCTTTAGAGTTTCATCCGGACGCGACGCTCGATGATCCGTCAAAGTGAGAACGCCTCGCCTAGTGAAGGGAGGAGAGTTTTGGGGTTGGGGAAAATCTCGTCGCGGAAAAACTCACGGTGAAAATCCTTAGCTGGAAAAGTAATTTGTTCTCGTTATACGTATACATATATTATAAAGACGTATACCACCATCTACATACATACACACAGAGGCGAGAAGTTTGCGACGTGGGTGAATGGGGAGGCATTGATAGAACGCGCGGTCCGTAAAAATGTACGACTCCAATTAACCTTTTGACATCTATACACGTCAACCGAGAAACGATCCAGTACATATTAGCGTATTATATAAAGAAGTAAATATTGTCATAAGAAAAAAAAATAATGTTCACTATTATATTGTTTTGCCATGTTTAAGCTGTTTATATTACAAATACCTAGCGAAGCCGGGTAAAAACACTAGTGGTAAAATGATCTCTACACTTTTCAAACCCTTCTACGGTCTTATATACCAAATTTTATAACCGTATCAAGTAGATATTTGTATTATGTTGATAACTGTAGATATGGCAAATATACAAACATACTTACACATATATAAATGTAAATATGTATGTACATACATAAAATCATAAATGCGTATATACATAAATACATACATATGTACAAACATATATGCAAATATTCATTTTTAATATTTAAATTCCTATTCAAATTGATATTATAGTTAGCATTTCTTCCAAACAATTCGACCAAATTTAAAAATGCACACAGCTAAAGCTGAGTTATCAATGAGAATATACATATGTAATTTTTTTTTTGATAAATAGACAATAATTATATTTGATTAAATGTATTATTGAAATTGAATTCTTACGTACATATGTACATATGTTGTCATTTTCTAAATATTTTTTATAAAGTTTTTAATCGTTCAAAAAAAAAACTGATTTTGTAACGTTAGGTAGTTCAATCAAATTAAGGGTTTGTTTTTTTTTGTAAAATGCATTCATAAATGATTTTTTTCTTTACCATAATTGTATTAGAAACTCGATATCTAAAATCTATAGACAAATATATTTTTAGGTGGGTAGGAACAACTAATGAAAATTGAGAGAGACGATCCTCTATACCTTTGAAGGTGCTTTATGTAATGGATTTTTTTCAACGCGGAAAAGCTCTTTCAGGAGTTTTGGGCCCCAATTGTGACTGGGGCAAAGCACAAAAAAGTGGAAAAAAAGAAAAGACGAAAAAAGCCGTAGTACCTCTTCGGCTCGGCACGGCTACGGGGGCCCTGTTGAAATAAGACAATTGATTTTTAATGAATAAAGGCACATAATTTCATAAAGGCAGCTAAGTTACGGTATCTCCATCCTTTGGATGCAAATGTACGGGAATAATGGAAAAGTTGTAAAAGACGTTATTAATATAATTAAGTTTCTGGGGGGTGGAGGAAAGACGAGTGAACGCGGGTGGACGTGAGAGGAAGGGATGGGGAGATTTCTCGTTGGCTCCTTCCTTTCTTTACCTCCGGTAATATTTTTCGTTCAGTTACCTTTCAAAGCTTTCACGAATGCCCGAAAAAAGATTTCACCCAATGTATATAAGAAAAACTGAGAAAAAAAAACACACACACACCTCTGTTCTAAAACCAAAGATACATATGCCAAAATTTGGCACATTCAATACCATACATATGAATATTGTAATACTTTACCATATATGAATATTAGCATACAATATACATACATATAATATATGACGTTTTTATATCATTTACCAGATATCATGTTTATAATACAAATCATGTACACTGATGTGTAAACTTCGCGAATTCAATTTGGGTTACAAACACGATTTTTATTTGGAAATGTTGTTCCAAATCCATTTCCTTGGAAAACTTTTTAAAACTACCGTTGAACTGTAAAAACAAGGCTGAAAAGTATCAATTATGTAACAATCGATTTAACATTTTTCATATAACGTTATGTAATGAAATATAAAATTATTTTCCATTTCTACTAGTATTATATGCTACAAAATACTTGCATTTAAAATTTCTGTGCAGTAATACAAATGTACATATATATATAAAGGTTTGTAAATTTTTCTGTTAATTTTTAATTTATTTAATTTCAAATTTGGACCATTGTGGCATTACAGGAGTCCCTAATGCACCACAATGGTTGAAAAAATACAGAGATTTGAAAAGAAAAGAAAAATGAATCAAAATTTCACTCCACAATTATGAAAATGGTGATGAGCGCAGGCTACCAGACAAAGTTAAATAATCTGCAATAACCTACACTCACAAATAGAAACCTAGGTGGAAAATATCACATTTAGGCACAGCGCAACTATTTAATTAATAAGTTGGATAGCTCTTGGAATAAGAGCCATCTACATGTTTAATAAAGAACATTTTAACATGATGACCACGCACATCATTATAAGTTATTAGGCGCTGGAGAAGCACTTATATCTACACATGTATATTTTTAATGAATTAAAAGATATATTGCATATTTTCAATGATTTTTTTTGCTTGAAATCGAAACATGTAAGAAATGGTTTGTATTTAAAATTGTAAAGAAAGCGAAAATTCAAATTTAGTGTAATAGTAATGAAAAAGTAAGCCTTAACTTACATTACATTTCTATCAAGCTACAATCAGTATATGTACATACTATTGTTCTCCTGTAGCGAAATTGAATGTAAGTTTTGCATTGAAGAGGATCTTTGACCTAGTTGAGTTGGTTACTATTTTCATCGAAGCACTCGTGAAAGTGAACAATGAACTGTGGTAAGTTCTTGATAAATAGTCTCTAGCTAAATCGTAATTTATTTATAAGCTTATATTGTATGTATGTATATATGTACATGGATCTACAAAAACTATATAGGTAGCTTGGAAATAGAATAAAAAATCAATATGTAGTTAAAAATTGAATATACCATATTGAAGTCCAATATTCCGATATATTCAATAAAGAAATCTATCCATAAGTTCATCTTGCCAATGTTTGAAAACAAAAAGGAAATAGAAAAACTTGAAACTTGATGTCTAGTGAAGTGTTGGAAACCTGGAAAGATGTTAAAAAAAAGTGGTCGAAACGAAAACGTACAGTTGATCGAGTGGAATAAAAACGCACACAATGTACATATATACATGTGTACATATTTATATATAACCAAATTTCTAGCATTATTACATCCATAGCTCTAACAAACAATTTTTTTTATTTTATTTTATTTATGTTATTTTATATTGGTTCATATAATAGTGACATTATCAGTTATCTATGTATTATTCGTCGTTTAGACGAAATGCAATAATAATTAAAAAAAAAAATCAAATTCCAAATATGTATGTATGTACATACATATGTAGGTATATATGTACACATGATATTTTAGCACCGTTTGTGTATCGAAAAACAACCTGATCTACGAAAAAAGTTTTTAGAATAAATTACAAGAAATATTTTTGAATTATTTTTCTTTACCTTTACAATAACTATGTATGCATACATATGTATGTATGGAACCAATTCATGAAATTGTTTTCCAAAATTGAACCAATTCATGAAACTAATTCTTCGATATATAATATTACATGATACGTAGGTTCATATCATTAATATATACATACATATAGGGGCGGCTCGTGACTTTTAAAACAGGTAAGGGAACAAAGATAACTAAAGCCTCCCCCAAGATATATTTTTTTCTAAAAATCGAACTTCATATATTTTTAGAAAGGAAAATAGCCTTTTTCTAGTAAATTATCGACTGCGTTCATTTGTGTTATAAAAAAGTAAAAATGCAATTAATAACTAATATTTCATGTTAAAAATGAAAGAACTGACATACATATTTTAATTGACACTTTAAGCATATCTTCTAAAATATACATAGTTGAAATGACGAAAAACATGGACAGGATCGTGTATTTTTCGAATTGTATATAAAATAGAGACGACCGGGGCTGGCGTATTCTGCTCCAAAGAGATCTTTCCGCAGCCAACTAAAAGTGACACTTTGTATACAGAAATACAGATAATTTTTTTGTCTCGATTGATTTTCTACACTCTAGCACTCGCAAGTACCAGAGTAGCAGGCAAATCGAAGCTGGTGACCACGGGACCACGGCAGATAAATGACTACCCCGAACTGAACTGACGTGTGGTGAGCGGGATAAAGATATACTTTTTACAAGTAATGAGTCACCAAACAATATCCATTATTTTATTATTTTATTCATTATATTCATTATTTTATTTTTTAATTAGTAGAAATTTGTATGGGGCAGTGCCCCGATCACCCTTAAGTTTCGGTGACATGTACTGTTGTATAATATGGATAGATCTTGTCGGTCACATTACGGAACATTTGAATGCGTCCTTATAAAATGCAGTAAAAATCATTTTTTGTACTGCTGTGTACGTGCAGTTGCCGGCTTGAGCTGTATTGGTATAAACGATCCTTTAAGTGACTGGATAGTATAAAATGATGTATATAATGTTTGCGTATTAAATTCGAACAGTGGACTGGTGGCCTTTTTTGAATGCGATATAAGTTTTGAGAAATCTTCAAACCGGATATTGCGAAATAACGGAGAATATTGCGAGCATCCCCATTCGGACGAGACGAGGAAATACAGTTTAAATACAACGCAAACTCGCCATTATTTAAACTCGATATCGTTATTATCGCGCGAAAGCTTCCGTTCTCAAATATTTGCACGTTTATATCGCACAAAACACAACGCAAGTTTAATGGAGCGAATTTAAAAATGACTCGTAAAATTTACGTTTTTAATTTCATCATCATCATCATCATTATTATGATTATTATAGGAGCGTCTTTTTCTCAAGTCGGGCGATAATGAAAAATTTGACTTAGCGTAATAATGATTTTATGCGATTTTTTTTATTACTATTATATTATTATTAATCGCAAATGCGAAACGGCCCGACTGAAAAAAAGGCTAAGCGTTCCGTTAACGGTTATGATAATTAGTAAATGGTTTTCTGGGGCCTCTCTTTTTTGGCAATGGTGTGTTTAAAAATGAGCTCGTAATTTTAACAACGAACAATTTTCTAATGACGTCCATTTCAAGCAGCATCCTTGAGTCAAACGAGTTCATATAAACGTAAATACGGACTCAATATGATTCTTGTGACGTATTTGAGTTCAAAGGTTCGATTGAATTAGAGCTAGTCTGTAGACCACTAACGATATTATTCAAGCGAATGCAAATCTCCCAGCACGCCAAGTTTTCAGACTTAGTTAAGCGCATTAGAAATTGAATACGAAACGCATGCAATTTCAATATTACTGTTCCTTTGTTATACATTGCATCAACGAATTCAAATACGGAGGCTAGGATAACTGATAAAACTAATGAAATTTTGTATTCAAAAAAGGCATGAATAGTATAAACATCTATAGAATGAATATATATATATATTTTTTTCAAATGTCAAACGCAAATGTAGCTGTCGCATCGAGAGATTCAACAAATCATGACATTATTCGGTTCATTTGGCTTATGATCGGCCAGTGAAAGACATCAAACTAATGGATAATGTATACATATTTAGTTTGACAGTTCAATGTTTTGACAGGAAATTGATAGCTTCAAAAATATTACGAAATAAATACGGAAAAAATGGGCGCTTAAATTCAGCTTCCATAACGAACATAAATTCGTGAAACGTTTTTGTAAATTTGATAAAGCATATTTTGGATAATCTATTCGATTGTAGTATCGTGTATTATGTTGAAACATTATTACTTTGCTTTTACGTTGTTTAAAAAAGATACGGAAAGTCGAACGGTTCGCGGGATTTTTCCCAATTTGCATTGGATGTGAAATTTTATTTAGAAAATTTACTTTGTATAGGAAAAAAGCATTAAAAAGCTCTCGCTATTTTTTCAAAGTTTTTACGTACCTCTTCTTATTTAATTATTTAAACTTAACTTAAACTTAATTTAATTTAAACTCGATTCTCTAGTGTTTAAGTACTACTTCCGGTTGAGGTAAAAATAACTAAACGCACACATGTACATAGATAAAGTAAAAAAATCAACAGTAAAATTTCCTAATGATATGAAGAAAAGAAATTTCACTTTGAAATATTATTGTACAATTGTTGCAGTTGGAAGTGGCGTCATTCCACTTACTATTTTATATGTACATATTTAAGAACCATCGATGAAAATCCAAAATTCACGTTTTTCGCTCTGGTCAATGTACAGCATTATTCTTCGAAATATTTTTAACGTTATATTCACATTTTTAAATTAATTCACATTTTTCGTTCCGGCCTAACGTGGACAAAGATTTTGAGGACACTTTTTTAATGAACTAATTTTAGCTTGTTCATGATTCGATCTACATATTCCGGATTTTGCTCACTTATATTGGACGTTGTCTTTGTTCGATCATCATTGATTTTTTTATAGTACTCGCATCGGCTTCTGGATTAATTTTTTCGGATGATTCTCATTCCAAAACCTTCCCCAATCCTTCTTCTATCTCGCTTTGGAGGAAGTGAGAGGTATGATATTATTAGAGCCGCAGTCCGGTGAAATGAGGCGTGCGCTCGTTTGTCACGTTTTAATAATGTCTCATTGAAAGATGAATTATTATAGTTGTCAATTCACGGCGCGTTAGGCCAGGCTAGACTGGGGTGGTTTCCATGGAGCCTTCCAAAAACGTCACCCACCCTTCCTATTCCTTCTTCCCATGGGAAAACGGTCTTATAAGACCCCCTCCTTCCTTCCCTTTTTCGTCGAGAAGAACATGTGCTGCTCGCTCGCTGTTAGGGCGAAAACTGAAGTGAAATATGAACGCTTGGCACCATCAATCTTGTTCGCGCGCTGCGTTTTAAATACGCCGAGAATTCGTCGAGACCTACCGGGATAATTAATCGGCTCGTTTTCGCACATTTAAATGCAATACGGCGGAATGTAGCTAAAGTGAAATTTTGACAACGAACACGACGACGACAGGATTAAAGTTTCCGGGAAAACTCGCGAAAAACCAAACGCGATTGACGTCACGGAGATGACGGCGTCTAACAAAGTATGCCCGTTATTTTGATCATCTGTATGTCTGATTCCATTTAAATCTGAATATACATACATAGTATATAAAACAGTGATCGAACAGAGAGTCGAAATTGGAAACATATTTAATTTTTATTTTAAGGTTTTTCTTTTTAATCCGAAATGCACCATAATCTTAAGAAAATACACCAAAAACAAGCATTTAATACATTATCATTATATTATACAATATTAAGCTGTTAAATAAATTCATAATTGAAATTTCAACATATTTTCTCAGCTATACAAACTGAATTTTGGACTTTGTATTCGAAATACGACAAATAATAAATACAACCACTTCTCAATTTCTAGAGAAAATTAACAAATATATAAATGACGTAATTTTTGATAAAAGCGACTTATATTATTCATTTAACACGTGTCTATTAAAACAATGTTTCCATTCCATATGTATGTATATATTATTTATATATTACTAGAGTTATGCCCGTTGATATTTCAACGGGTGATTTCGGAAAATGTATTGATACATGCATTCAAAAGTTATACATATGTATAATAATAATAATAATAACAAAAACCGAAAATTGTCGGAATCGAAACTATAATAGGAATTGGGAATCGGAACTGAAATATGCACTGAAATAGGAATCAGGAATCGAACCTGAAATCGGAATCGGAAATCAGAACTGAAATGGGAACGTGAAATCAGAATTGGGAATCAGAACTGAAATCAGAATCGGAAAAAGGAATTGGGAATCGGACCTGAAATCGAAATCAAAATCGTATCGATGTCATAGAAAATTCGATTTTTTCGATGACGTCATGGGTTTACGAACGAAAACGCCAAAACTTATAAACATACAAAGTCTCTTTCAAAATTTTATATGAGATCGAATGTACATTTTATATTTTCAATGTTAGACACGTTAATAATAGGCGAATTTGAGAGCTGCACTTTATTATGTAAAAAGCCTCATACGGCTCCGGCGCCACTTATCACTTACACATGTATAAAATATTATATAAATTCTGATGAAATTCTCATCAATTGAATTTCTCGGTATAGACATAAAGTAAAATGCGATGAGAGTGAAGACGTTCCGAATCGTTCGACCGTTGTCCGATAATTGAATTGTTCTTAGATATAGACGGCTCAGTTATCTTGTGGGGCAGGGGTGTTCAAGTCATCCCGTGTAATAAAATTCTTTCACATATACACGTTTATTATCTATGTATGTACATATGTGTAAGAATAGGGCGAGTTCGACATGTGTATATTTGTGTCTGCCTTGTGCGATATATGTATGAGAAAGGAAAGTGTGTGAACGATTGTATACACAATGAAAAAGCTTGGGGCGTCTTCTATTGATTGAGGATTTGACGATTCAATCTTCCATTATTATTTTCCGTCCCGGAACCGCGCCTGGAAAATCTACAACGGCGAGAAAAATATCTGCGAAGAAAATTCTGTCCGCGCCGGTTTACTCCCTTTGCCATTCAATTAGGTAAACGCAAAGAGAGAAGTAAAGAAAAAAAAGAAGTGAGAAAAGAAAAGCGCCTCAAACACACCATTTTTTTTCACTTTGCCAATCGTCTGTAGATTTTTCACAGCTCCATCTCGATGATTCTTCGAATAATTTATACAGGTCAAAAAAATAATTACAGGCGAACGACCTCGTTTAGATTGGTTTGCGTAAAATAAAATGAAAAAAAAAGATATAAATGAAAGAAAATTGAGGAATTCGCGCAATTTACGTGCGCTGACCGTCAATGGATGTCTGTCGCTCGAGGTTGTAAAGAATTCCAAAAGCAATACGATAAAAAAGTAATGAAATCGATACGAAAATTCGTGAAATATTTTAATGTCTCAAATAATACGTAATAATAATGCAAATATTTATTGTCCTGTCTTCCTGTCCTGTTCCTGTCTTATTTATCTAATAAGACAGGAATTTCAAATTAAATGAATAAAATTTTTCATAATAAATCTAATCATTTCCTTATAAACAAACTACATACAAATTATGTAGTTTGTTCATAAAAACTATCATATTCATAAAACGATAGTTTTTGCTCATCCAAAAAAAGCTTAAACTGTAAATAGTCAAAACTTCCCAAAATGTGGACCAAAAAAAAAACTTCTTTAACCATTTACATTTCCAATAAACCTGTTAAATAATCAACGCACGAGCTAATCGCCAAATTGATTTTTATTGTGAATGGGTCCTATTGTGATTGAATGGGATACTTTTATACATATTTCTTTTATCATTATGTCATAGTACATCTGGTATGATTCCTAGATGTTTCGTTTAATACATTATACATACATACATACATATATTATTTGAGAAAAATACCTTTGCAAACATTCTTCTATTGACCTTATTGTGTAATTAGACAAAAACAGTATTTCGGGAAAAATGTGGAGAAGTTCTGAAAGATATATTACATATAACTTTTCTGTAATCTTATATTCTGTCTAGTGAGATATTTTTCAATTTTTTTTATATCATAACTGTTTTGAAAAGATTAAAGTGTGAAACTCGAGCGAAAATGCACGAAAAGTTTATGGGGACGCAGTTAAACTTAAAAGATAATTTAAAAATTTTTTTCAACGGTTCTAAATCTTTCGTACGTGAACTATGATGAAGTTTCTCGTCGACTTAACCAACATGTTCTTTTTGTCGCAAGTTTATGGTTGATAAAAATACACTGTGTTTTTTCATACCCATTAGATCTTTTACTTTGGAACTTTTTACTATTCATATAAAATAAAATTAATAATAATATATATATATATATATATATATATATATATATATATATATATATATATATATATATGTATATGTATTACAAAATAAAATTTTTCAGTTCTAATCATCGAATAATAATGTTTCGAAGATTTGTCTAAAGTGGTACATAAAAATGTATATAAACAAATATAATATAATTTTCCCAAAATTAAGAAGAGTCTAAGAAATTTCAGTGGGCCAAAATGGCGATAAAAATGTTTCATATTTGCAGAAGAAATTCCTAAAAGTTAACTCATTTTCTATATGAAAAGTCTCTTCAAAGTCTTTTAAAATAATGGTATCGAAAAATTGCCTGATCGATGTAGGAAAGATATATAAAAAGAAGCTGCCTTTGAGAATAAATTATAATATAAGAAAAACCTGCATACATACAAAGGCACATATGTATGTACATATGTACATACATATTTAAATACATTTAAAATACCAAATAAGGTGATACATATGATATTCATATTTTATCAAAGATCATATCTGCTTTAGATCGTCGACTTTAGAGAGTCTTTTATTAATATTATGTATTAGATATCCATATTATGAACATTTATAAGAATTGTAAATGGTTTTTGAGCTCTTTTTCCTATTATGCTGTACATTAACATTAGAATAATTAAATACTGTGAGATTACTAACAAAATTAAATTAAAATTGTAAAATAGAAAATTTGTGAACATAATTAAGAAATAATAAAAAGCATTTACAAATCAAATCAATCATCATATATATTGGATATTCCAACTTATTTCACATTTGAAGTCACGATTATGTATTTTGGAAACAATAAAATATAGGCACGCAAATAGGTATGGATATCTTTCTGTTTTATCGCGAAATAAAAAATAATCTCGTACTTAAATAAAACTTTACATATTATTATACAATCTTTGTACATATTAGCTCGGATACATCGCGTTTTTTAAATCACACCTCGCGATCGCGTATACCGCGTAGCCGACACGATATAGTCAACCGAGGCATGCTTGACATTTAACTAATCCGAAACAAAGCCGATAAAACTTTTGTTTGGACGGATATCAGCTTCCGGTTTCGGCGATGGATAGATTGACGTTTCGGAATAAGCCTCCGACGATAAAACGGGGGTAATTACGATCGTATACAACCGATATAGAAGTGACCGGCCGCAAAACTTCACGACAGATAAGGAAATCCTTCCGTTTTTCGTTTTTATCGGTGACGTGTGTGTGGCCGTATCGTCGCCGAGCTGATGGGGCGGAAACGGAAACGAAAATCCGAGAACTTTTCCGAGACACGCGCGAAAATATCCCGTGAAAACGTTTTAAAAGTGCTCTTCTACTATTGTGTGTTTGTGTTTTTTGTCGATTTTATCCAACTCACAAGTACTGGATAGTAAGGGGGAGAGGTTTCAATCGGGCGAACGACTCCTTGTTTCATTGTCCGTGAAACGGTGCTTTGGAAAAATAAAAATAAAATTTAATAGGAAGTAGCTTTCGCGAAAAACCCCGACCGAATTTCGAATCTTTTCCAAACAAACAAACAATACCGCAAATGTAATATAATATTTTCTTCACACACGACTTTTCCGCTATATACCTATGAACATATAACAATTTAATTTTTTTGTTTATATTCTTGCGTAGGGGTGGGTGGAGGATCCAGGTAAAAGGCAAAAGTCCTTTCACAGCATTTATTAGTGATTAGGGAAATACACGCACTGCTAGTGCCCCGTCCAGAATATCTTGATATGGTCTAAGTCCCGCCTCATAAAGAACAGGTCGCTCAGGGCATCTTCGACGTCCGGTTACTTCACTATTGTTTAGGCATGTACCCGGATATGTATTCCCACGAAATTCAGTCCCACGCCATTGCTGTCAGTTCTGAGAACTCCACGGGAAAGCGACCGAGTGCCGTTACCGCCGCTAAGTGCAATCGGGGGTCTCTCATTGTTAGCCGACTTGCACTTAAGCCTGGAGATAATCTTCGAAACCAATTATAACGGTGGCTCCTTTTAGCATACGCTACAATATATTTTATTTTTACATATTTTTGCCACAGTTACATTACATAATACTTGTCACAATAACGTGTCACTGTGACCAGACATATAAGTATAATACAAATACTATATATGTATAAGAATACAAACATACATACATATGTACATGTCTGTTGACGAAGAGATTCTATGACACTAAATAATCATTAACCACTAATAACTTTTTTAATGCCAAATGTTATGGGTTGATCAACTAATAAAATAAAACCATTTAGTGGAATTAGCGAAAGATTAATAAACACTAGATATAACATTGATAAAGTAATGGGCAGAGGCTTAAAAAAACGGACTTAAAAAATGAAATGTTGGTCATAATAGGAAAACATTGTATGAAAAAAACGCACATTGAACGGACACCATATAAATCACGAGTGGCACTGTACGACGCGACCGCAAGCACGTCGAAAACGACAACGCAATTTAGTTTTAAATTTAATGAAGCCGTAGTGAATTTCGGAAAAACAATTACGCAACCTTTCAATTCCAATGAGCGCAATTTTTCGCCATGCCTGGCAATCGTTCGTTAGTCAAATTTGACGAAAAAAATCGATATTTAAATTCTTGTGCATTCTTGTGCATTCATACTTTAGTGTTTATATGTACATATATGTATATGAAGCGTACAGTACGAATATGTAAATACATACCAGTGGCGTGCGGTAAAATATTCTCTGTTTCTGTCACTTCTGGATACTTGGATGACAGAAGTTTGGCCAAACGGACACTTGGCTGATTGTGTATCGAAATTAAACAAGACTCACTGAAAATGGATACATTATTCAGAAATCCTTTGACTTTAATTTAATAATAATAATTTAATTGTCCGTTAGCCAATTGTCCGCTAACCTCTCACAAAGCTATGGTGTCAAGTCAAAAGCGCTCGGTACAAAACCACCCCGACGTAACCGCCCCGATATACATATATACATATATGAAAGAATTGAAATAATAATTTTGTGACTTATTTTTAAAAATTACACAAATGTTTAATTTCATTTTTTTTTTACTGAGAGTATTTTTGATTTTTTAAGATCAAAAAAATAAAATCAATAAACAAACGATCTATACTATTACTTTTGGGTAGACATACATATATTTATGTATTATATTAATTTTTATGTATAATATATATTTATATTAATTTTTACACGGTCAAAAGTCCAAATATTATATTTATGTTTTGTTAGAATTTCTGACAAAAATGATAGAATAAAATAAAAAAGGCACCCATTTTTGCGGAGTTTAATTTTTAATTTTTAAGTGCTGTCTTGAATCAAAAGGAAATTTAAATCAGAAAAAAAGCACTTTTTACGAGAGTGTAAGTTTTTACAAGGATTAATTTAATTCATCATTGTCATTGTCAAGACCTCAATGCGCCTTCCTAGACAATAAATTCCGACCAACGCAGCATTTTTATTACACAAATCACTGTATTTCGAGAAGCTGGAGAACACGAAATTAATAATTAATTAATTCATTCATTGAGACATCTATGGATTTTAGATTTGTATATAATTTTTACATTAAATACAGAAGATTTGTGACAGATAGGATGATTTTTTTGCCAATTTTGAGGAACCGTTTCAACAATGATTAGATAAAGTTGGCAAACTCTGATAAAAAACGATCGACTTGGAGTCACAAATATCCAAGTCTAACCAGTAGTATAGCGGGATTGAACCCAATAATCACTTAGTGTTAAACATACACGCTACAATTAAGCCTGCTATACTGCTGGCTAAATTGTCTTTTCCTATATACATAAATGCCTCGTGAACATAATTTGAATTGAATAGTTTCTTTATTACGGCCATTTATATTCATTCAGTTTTCGCATAAATTTGAAGCAACACCACTGACTAAGAGTAAGTCACATAGTCAACTACAGTTACAAAGCGTTATTATTTTTATATTTAAAAATAAATATTATTGTTACGCAATTACATATACAATACATGTACTAGTACTATACATATACATGTACTAGGTGAAAAGTTTATCTGTAACTATTCAGATCATAATATATGTCATTATACTTATGTATATGTTACTATATATTTATTTAGATTCAAATACTGTTTAGTAAAATATTTTAAGCTTTTAACCGGAGCTTCAACTAAGCTTTGCAAAACGGTGCAATTCTAAAAACTACCTCTTCAGAGAAGTCCGGTGCTTAAAGGTTATGTTACCATGCGACAATTGTTCGCTGTTGAAAGTGCACATTCCCGTAGTGCACATTCGGGTGCATTAAAACCTCAAGTGTTGTGCATACATGCATACGTACACGTGTGTGCGCACGAAGATTGAGAAATGCAGACACCGCAACAGTGGCGTGCTAGACGCTCGGCTTCCTGCCGGGGGGCGGCAGATGTTCAGAGGCGGCAGGTGCACCCATCCTCAATAGCCTTGTCGAGGCAATAAAGGCGCCTCGGATAAGGAGCTTCAAGGACAATAATTTGCAGTGGACGAGGAGCAAACTCTCTACTGCTGACTACCGACAGGAAACGTTCCATTTCACGTATCTGGATTGTTTAGTATCGAAATTGTGGTTCATTGTCTGCGTTTGCATACGTACATACAGATATGGTTTAATCATTTAACCATCAACACCCTCGCTCCTTTATCTATGTGCCTCTCTGCATATGAGATACGTTAAATTTTAATGCATTGCAAGATGCAGTTTTCGTCGAGAACGTTGCAAGTACATACGTTACGACTACACGTATTGCACAGTGCAGGCTGATTTACCTACCTACCTACCTATGTACATTAGGATTAGTACATCTAAAACAGTGAATTTAGAAATTTGGAAACAGCATTAATTGAAATAGTCATTCTGTAAGATAGAGAATCCGTAAATTTGCACTACCGCCAGCTTATTTACGTAAGATTGTAAAAACCGTAGTATTGACCGATTTTCAAAGGTTTTTATTTTATTTAAAACACCGCTTTAGTAGTTTGTTTTTTAATTTGCTTGATTAGATAAATGGAATAATTTTACAATAAAAAACATCACATGGGATGTTTCTCCACATTAATAAGGTAAGAAAAAAAATCTGGAAATTTCTCGCGCGTAGTGCTTCCAATACCGGAAGGTTTCTTTAGCGCTATGATTGCGGTGCTGGGAATTTTCGATATCGGGATCCCGATGCTAGCACCGGGAAATTAAATTTATAAGAGAAAAAAATTTCAAATGCATATTTTCATATTCATTTAAAAAAAATGATCTGCACATAAATACATGTATGTATATTTAAATTATTAATAAAGTAACATAACAAAATAAAATGAAATTAACTATATTGCACAGTATTTATTTTTTTATTATTATATTTTTTTTATTATATAGTACTGAATAAAAAAATAAACTTAAAGTGCTTAAGGTTTCATCGTCTAACGATGATATTATTTTAGTCGCGATTTTTTAGCATACTGGAAAAACACGCTCAGATTCCTCACTGGTGGGTGGTATGGAGCTTAAATTGTAACAACAATTTTCGACGTTTACTCCATGGTTAACATCGATTATTAAATTTTGAAGCTTCTTTTTGACTATAACATTTAATAAATCTGGTGTTGTTGGTTTTTTTGTAAGTGTTAGGATTTATGTCTTCGCTAGTTGCTTTATCAAGTTTTTGAAGTTGACTTCCTCTATGTCGTCGTCTATTATTTCTATATCTTTGACGATTTAGACATGCTAACAACCATGTTTATTATTGATGATTCATTTAAGCGCTCAAAACAATGGATCATGTTCGATCCTGAATAGATCTCATAAAAAGAAAAATTTCAATATATGCTTCGAATATCATTGCAATTGATCACAAAATCTGCGACGCGATTCAAGCCGTTTATACCATTTCATGGAAACGGCGAGCCAGTGGCGAAACGCTCAGAGCAAACAAATGGACTATGACTGTCATTGTTCATTATATGATGTTTTATGTTTTCTCGTTATTATTTTTGTAAAATTAACATTGTCAAATAAATTCCTGCCAGAACCGTAATCCCGGTATTCCGACTAGTTTGAGCACCGGGATTCACGATACCAGAAAACAGCAGGATCTCAGGATCCCGATATTGGAATCCTTTGCAGTTGTGGCGTAAACTGATCTAGAACTTATAAATTGTTTGTTGAATCCATCAACGGAAATTGTAAACCAAAACATATGTATGATTCAAATATATGTATTCAAAGTATAATCAGTTCTTTGTGAATCATCAAGAGTGTAGGAGGTGTGTAATTTTTTTTGTGTTTTGCGTGTGCTGGCTTGGACTTGATAATAAATACTAGGGCGTGACAATTAAAAACTGATTTGAAATGAATAATTCAATTTTAACGAACGTATTAGTGAACATTTTCTAAAATCGATGCAATTGGGACTGCTATTGTTATAATTTTTAATTCCCCCTGTGCAAGCAATAGCCGGTAATTAGTGATTGGCTAAATATACTTACTTGCATAAAAATCGATCAGAAGTTTGGGGTTATTTTGTAAGAAAGGAGCAATAATGTGGCATTAGATGCAAAGGATCGACTACTACTGGGCTGATAAATTATTTTAAATGTCATGGTTAATAGATATTTTGATACATTTTAAGATTCATATTCGATACTCGAACGAGTTGATGATGTCGTGTAATTGGAGACTCTATTATATATGTACAGATATGTATATACGGATGGCCCATGGGAAACGGAAGTTTTTACAATGAGCAGTACTTGGCGTTTGAAAGGAGAAGAAATCAAGAAAAAAAAAATGATGATGGTTGGTCAATTTTTCACTTAATGCCAACATAATTTCAAAAAAATTTCAAAAACGAGGAATCGACAGATGAAATATATACATATGTATATGGTCCCAGCAAGACGGGCTCATACAGCCAGAGCCTCACTGGTTGCAGTACGAGTGTTGTTCCCTAATTGGCTAATTTCACGCTTTGGTGATGTCCCTGGCCCACTCGTTCACCTGAACATTCACGTGTGATTTTAATTTGTGGATCTTAAAGCACACGTGTACGAAGGAAAGCCACCCACACTGAAAGAACTGAAGATTGCAATACAAAATTGAATTAAGCAAATGGAAACACCAGAAAGAGTGGAGGCGAATTACCAAAAACGGTTTCAAACACGTGCTTGTAAAAACAATCACCATTTGAGTGATATAATTTTTGCACACAAACATTTAAAAATTGCATCTTTTCCTTTGGTTTCTATGTGAATTGATAATTATTATTCAAAAAATTGATGAAGTACTGTTTTATCTACCACCATCCATTTTTAAAATCCAAATTCTGATATCTTGAGTATAATGAATACGACAAGTTAAATGGAATAATAGAGTTTGAGTCATATAGATTTCAAATATACACAAAATATATGTATATATTTTCCAGAATTTATCATAAATTTATGAGATGGTAATTATTTCCGAATTTAAATCCACGCTTGATTAAACATTCCATTGTAATCCATTAATCCGTTATCATTGAAAATTATTCAGAATAACACATTGATTGGCAATCTTTTTTCTTATGCTAGCTGCCGTGGATGGAATAAATGTAACATTTTAAATAATCCCACCCCCCCCCCCCACCCCACAACACAACGAAACGAATAGCATTGTAGCACCCAAAATACGAAACGATGGCATTTTAACCTCTCACTCCCACGGGAAGGGGAAGGAGGCGCGAAATCACGCGAAGGGATAGAGAAAGAGGGAGAGGAAGCCGTGATAAATAATAGAGCACATCATTCTGGCCTTTGTTATTTTTTATTCAGGACATATATATGGCTGCGTTTCATCACGCCCCGTACGTACCATTGCGAGACGAGACTTCCCACCCATCCTCCCCTGGCTTCCTAAAAGAAGGTTATTTTTATAAATGTCTGTCTCAGCGTCATTCGACCACGTTTTTCCTACAGCATGATCTTTAACCTACACGCATACCTCGTAATCCACAGCGAATTATATTGTATAAAAAAAATCCAAATTTATATCCTATATAATATACAAGTATAATAACATAAAGAATAGTTCCAGTTAAACTTTTGACGTATTATGTAAAATCTTCATTTGGTTTAAGCTCTTTGTACGTCGCACATTTTCACTGTCGTCAGCGTCTCACCAAAAAATTGCGTCAATTTATCTTCCGAAATCTACAATATCTAACCATTAAAAATCATTTGACAAGCACCATCTATGAATGAACTTGGTCAAAAAAATTGACGATTCGAGTTTTTCAGGATCCTTTTAATAAAAATGCAACATACATATGTATATGTATCATCAAGGCTTCCACTTAATCAATAAAACGTCCATAAACTTTCGTGCATCATGTCACGTGCTACGCATTTCCATATCTACTTGCAAGGTCACAACAAATATCTGGGAGCCTCAAATTATGCGAGTCAAATATATATAATTTGCATGTTTATTTAATTAAAAAATTGCTGGCGTACAGGTAAAGATCAAATAAATGTAGTGGCAGCTAACTGGTTAAAATAGCCACGTCATGAAAATATATACATATATGTACATACATATGTCTCTTTTAAAATCGCTATAAATATAATACAAAGCGTACTGAATTCCCTCTCTCTCTCGTATCTGTAAGGCACGTGTACAGAGGCTTCTCACGAAAATAATTATTTATGTTGATATTATTCAATGTTTTTTGGAGAAATAAAATTAAATATAAGTTCTGGACACTCGCTATCCATCAAAGTGCGGCAAGTGTTAAACGTGATCATTTATTGATTCAAATCAGTAAAAATCTCGAGGCCGTATTTTTTTGCGATTAAAAAACCTAATCTATTGAGACCATGTATAATACATATATTTGTAGATAAAGTGACAAATTTGCTAAGCCGGAAGTGGGATTTTTTCCTTTTAGAGAAGTTATCATGATCGTATGTAAAATGTATCGTGTTGAATATTTATATTATTTTGTGTTTTAGAATTGATTAGACTTTGGCTAGAATATGTAAACCCAAAGTCATAATTTTCTATTTGACGATATATTAAATTTATATTATTTTCTTTTAAAAGAAACATTATTATAAATGCTTTTCAAATAACATGTGATGTGTACATAATATGATTGCTTCGTTATGAGTTCATTCGTGCATATTAACTAATGTGAAATACAAACATATATTCATAGAATTTATTCATTTGTTGAAAATATTTAGCGATCCATCAAATATGTGACCCAACTTAGGGTCGCAACCCATAATCTTATATCTCATGTTCAATATTGAATTTATCGCTTGGATGGCCAACACTATGTAGGCTCACTATCTGGACTTCACTTCTATAGCGTTCGAAACAAAAGAGGAAGAAAAAAATGTATATAACAAGAAACAAGCATTCAAACCATTTGAACTGAGCGACTTCGAAAGTGCGAAGTATCACTTTCACAAAAGGGGTTTCCTATTTTGAATTTTGGCAAACGGCTGGAAACACCCGCCTACTGCACGATATGGCATGGCAGGGACCAAGGTACGATCCCACCCCCAGATAAGGGCCAACTCGGGCACGAAAGCTGTTGAAACTGGCCAAGTTCGAAGGGGGATGGCTCTACTGCACCCTAATCCACCCACCCCTGTGTGAATCGAGCGGCAGAAAGAGCTCGGATAGCAACTCTCGCGTTAATTTCCAACAGATAGAGTTGGCTGTTGGACCGTGAAGTGGCCATAAAATCGCTCCGCCGCGAACAACCCATCCCGTCTTAGTCCACCCAAAACCACTCCCTCTCCCGTTCCTAACCCGATGTAAAAAAAATTCACTTCATTTAAACAAAAAAAAAATGTATGAGCACCCAGAAGCATATTTTCATTTTGGCACGGCGCATTTGAAAATCTGTACGCCTCCATAATTTATACGGTCGGAAAAAGCGCGTATTTCCCTCCGTCCTCCTCTCTCTTGAGAAGTTTTTCTCCCGTCGTCTCGCTTCGGAGTGTGTGGAAAAACCGTTTTTCCGACTAAACGTGTTTACCGAAATAACGCGAGCGTGCGTGCGCTCGTTTGCGCGCCTTATTGACAGGTGAGCGTCTACTTGAGTGATTCTCTTATTGGACGTATTCTTCTCGTACACACAACAAGTCAAATGTTAACTTCCTCAAAAATATGCCGTAAGTGTGTACGTGTGAGTACGTTATGAGATTTTTAATATACATATATGTTTTTTTTTGTTTGTATTATATTCTCATTTTTTGATTTCAGTTCCTTTATGTACAGGCTTTTAATTAGTTTCACTCTGTTAGTTCTGTGCCCATCAAAAAAATGTGATCTGATTTTGAACCACTTCCACTCTTCAGCTCGCTTTGATATCTTACCAGGGTTAGCTAACATTGAAGAAAGCTAATGTCTATGACATGAAACTAGAGGAGTTTAATCGGAATCTTCTGTCAGATTGAAGCGATGACAGTTAGCTCTCCAAACGCGTGTTTCTACCACCCCATCACAATTCAAAGGCTAAACAGTTAAACAGTTATAACTAAAGAAAATCGGTCAGGATGCTTTCGCCCAAAAAAAAGGCTTCATTATTGTTAACTCCTTTTCTTGGCAATTGGAAACTCCACCGCCGAAGACTAGTTATAACAGTTAAATTTTTCACTCTCATTTATCTCATATAAAATTATTATTACAAGCTTTTACACTGTAAATTCATAAATAGTATTTTGAACTATTGAAGTATTTTGGCCAAATCATAACCTATAAGAAGCTATCAATTGGCGCAAATAGTGTTGGGGAGAGATGTTTTGGAGCGTCCACACTCTTCGTTGGAAGACCAATGGATTCTTAGGAAGAAGGTATGGAGAATAATATATTTGGATAGAGACTCTTTGCTGTCGGGCAAACGTACGGTGACATTAGTGGAATTACTAAATGTACTGTGCATTGAAGAATTAGACTGCTCTAAGAAGCATACAATAAAATAATTATGATAAAAAAATATTTATTAATGCTAAATAAAAAAAGTAAGATAATAATACAAAAATGTAATGTTTTTAATAAAATAAGAGTACAAAAATTTAAGACGTAAGAATTTTTTTATACACAAATGGAAAAGCTAGGGGTGTACATATTATATTGTATTTAAATGTTCGTAAAAACCAGTTAAATTGGAAACGATCTGCGTGGAGTCACATATACAAGGTCTGGCCAGCAGCACCGAGCAGAGATCGAACCCGTGGCAACTTGGTTTTTAAGCATAAAATGCTAACCACTAATCTATGTTGCTGGTTATTATATATCACAAGCTTTTATACTTTGTCATAAACGTTATTAATTCACAAATAGATTAAATATTTTGATTCAATTTTGAATATCTTACATATATTTGTATAGTATGAAGCATAAATCGGATTTCTACTGTGAAGGATCATACTGGCAAAAGTCAAACTTTATATTTTCCACAAACTCGATTCATATTTTTTCCATAACACCTTTTACAAAAATCGTATTAATAGTTGATAATTTGATCGGTTCATGATTCTTTTCGATAATGTTATTCTCTATCCGATGCCTAAGTTGTGAGTACAAGTCTGTGAGGAAAAGTAAATATTTTTTGTAGATGTATTGAATCAAAAACTTTGAAAGTTTAATCAATTGAGGAATATTTGATAAACAATGAATAAGTATGTCGAAACGAATTAAATGGTGTATTGGCTCAGTTACAGCAACGATTTTCAGTATAAAAGTGTTGTTTTTTTGTTAAATATGTAATAGTATTCATTACTGTCTCATTAATATAGAAAGGTTTAGTTAATTCGGTAATCTCCTTTCGACTCTGAGATTAATGTTCCACTTCAAGTTTTCGCCATTGTTCTGTATTAAATATTAAACTTTCACTACGGGAGCTTTTGGGAGCGACGAAGATGTTTTTCCAACGAGCGACGGCCCGTTTTTCTAACTAACGTCAAAATCAAACTCGTTAACAAAAACATGATATCTTTAAAATAAGCATGAACGTTAAAACAATCTTTGGCAGACTTCCACAACATACATACAACAGCTCACATAAATAATAATATGAGAATCGCAAAATAAACGTATATGATAGTTTAAGCCACAGTATAATTCATTGGTTAAGCAATTGTTTACTAGTTGAGCAGTCGTGGATTTAAATATCACTGTATTGAATGATTTATTTAATTTTTCAATAGTTTAATATAGCAAATTGTTCAATCGGTCGGGGATTTTTCACTCCAGCATACTGAACAATCTATCGTAGATTGACCGTCCGTGTTTGCCAGTTTTATTTGATAATTCACTGAACAACAAAAATCACGTTGAGGTTATTGGTTAGAGGTAATTAATTATTACTAGCCTCTTCTTACTTTCACTTACGATTTTTACTAAGTTTGATCCATTGAATTTGAATAATGATTTTTATTGGTACAATTTATTTATGAGATATGAGTATTCAAAACATGCACAATTTTTTGGCTTTTGCGGTCTTAGCTCAAAATTTAGTATCGGTATTCCATTGGTATTGATTGTGATTTTTTATTGATATAAAATATATTTATGACTTTTAAAATTCGTTAGATATTTAATTATAAGTATTTTATAGCAATAAAAAATCACAATCAATCGAAAAAATCTGATTATTGATTTCTATACTCACTGAAAGACATAGCAATACTAAATTTTGAGCTAAAGACTGCAAAAGTCAAAAAATTGTGCATTTTTTGAATGCTCTCTATCTCATAAATTTGTTACATAATTAATCATAAATATTTTAATGCAATTAAAAATCACAATAATTAGAAAAAAAATCTGACTATTGATATTTAGTTTGGGCACAGCAATACTAGATTTTAAATTAAAATTTGCGAAAGCCAAAAATCTGTAAAAACGACGAACGTTTTTAAACGCTCATATCTCATAAATGAAAATCATTATCATATTCTTATTGAGTGGGTAAGTAAAAATTGGTTAGCTCTGCTCCGGTAATTTTTTGTGTTCCTCAGCTTAATTTCCGAGGACAATAATTTTATACATAGTTGGTACTACCAAAAATAATAATCTCTGCTATTAAGATATGTCGGAGAGGTTAATACCATATTTAACGAAATTGGTAAGCCCGCCCGTAATTAATATTATTACCTGTTTTTAACCATTCGGCTCCTTTGGGAGTATTATTTGAAATAAAATGAACATCCCTTCTGGCAGCTAAATAATGTCTCGCTTAGATAAAAAGTATTTAGTTAACAGTAATTTCATACAAAAATAGTCTCAATAAAATACTATAAGAATTCATTGCAGTTGTTTCCTTTCAAAAGATGCGAAAATAATATCAATATCATGACTAGTATTCGTACTTTATCAGTCGAAAAAAATAAATAAGTCCAAAAACCGGTCACCTGGCCACACTGCATTACATTGTTTCTGCTTCAGAAGACAAACAAGAATCCACAAGAAAACTTCACTATATTTTTATTTTTTAAAAAATAACTTTAGAGTACCTAAAAATAATTACTAATATATACGTTTTTATATATTCATTTTAAAAAATATATATTACAGATATTTGACATGTTGAATTATTCTGGGATGCAATGAAATTGCGTTAAAATTTGTTTTTTCTTTGCAATTGAGTATCCATACCTATTATATGTATGAAGTATTAGCTCTATCTACATTCATACATGTGTATGTAGTGTTTTACGATACAAATATCCAAAGAAAAATTAAAGAAGTTCATTAGTCGAGTACGCGGCAACGTATTTGACGTAAACGATCGGCGTCAGATTTTTTTCACAATCGCAAACCGATTTAAAAAAAAAATTGCTTTCCATAACGTCGACCGTTGTTTGTTTGCGTCCTGTTTCTCCGTGGGATTGTTTGCGTAACTGTATAAAAAGTTGCCGTTTAAAAAAACACAAGCACTCCCGAACATGAATCGAAAGAAGCTCTATTATGCGCTTGAAAATATCGCGTAAATCCAACTGTAACGTAAAATAGAATAAGTGGCGAATTTAAAAAAAGAGGAAAAAGTGAAGACGTCTACGAAGGGGTTATTTCAGAAGCTCAAAGTAGAGGAGGGGGGGGGGGGGTTGTGGGGTGTATCGTTGGCGCGGCACCGAGCGTGAAATATTCCTGTAAATGCTGTTAAATGGCTCGTTATTGTTGAGCGGTGCCAAATTGTTTTTTCCTTTCTTCCCCCCCATCCCCGACATCACTCCCTCTTACGACTCTTTAGTATATTTTAGAATTAATGAATCGAAACGAATAAAACGCGCGAACGTTTCACTTTACGCTCGCGAATTCTCGGCTACTTACATACATACATACATTCATATATTTGGTGTGTTTAACACACTTGAATAAGGTAGGTTATTAAATAAAATGAAAATTATAAGTAGGTTTTTTGCGCTTTTGTTTCTATTATGCCTTACACACTTACATATATTCAAATAAAGTTTGTGTATGGAAAAGGTAACTGTTCAACAATTCCACTAGTGAGTCGCTGTCATCACGTCGATTTGACAGACGATTCTGATGATGTCGTTTGTGATTTAAGTCCTGTAGTGTTATGTCGGATACATTTGATTACTTTAATTAGAGATAACATTAACATTGTAACGTAGAAATTAAATGATCGGTGCTTTTGTCGACTACTGGCTTACGAGAACCGACCATGCTTTCCCATTCGGGCAATGTTTTGTAACATTGTAAGGACATAAAATTATTTATTTGTTATTTAACTATGTATATAATATTATTACATTATATTTCAATGAAAGGAATTTTATAATATTACCGAAAGCTTTGATGTCCATAACCTGACGTTGACAATTACTTTTACCGTCTAAAAAATATAAATTTCCATCAATATAAAATATGTACGTATTCCATAAGTAAATTAATAATATCAACAACCTACTTTTTATATTAAGATTTTAAAAATGTACATAAATATTTCAAAACACGAACTCAAAACTAGCGAAAAATAAAAGTCAGATTCTACCGAACAATGTTGTATTTCTTGACCAAAATAAAAATCATTCAGAATGTTTGATAGACGCAAGTCAGAATATTCTTAGTGAACATTCCATCAATGTTTGAAGTATTTGTAACAATTCGCCAGTACCGCGAAGGGAACGAAATTAAGACGGCGAGTCCGTGCAAGTGAACGACGTGGTGGACCATACCATAAAAATCCACCTCAGATAGGGCCGATTCTGGCTTCTGAAATTCTCTAATCCGACAATGATTTGAATTTATTGTAATTGAATTGTTGATATTTTTAAATTTTAAGTAAAACATTTTACTTATGTATGTATGTATTTTATATTAAAATTTTATTTATGTAAATATTTCAAAATACGAAACACGAACTCAAAACTAACACAATATAAAAGTAAAATTCTAATGACCACGAAAAATATTGTTTTTCTTGACCAAACTGCAATGCGAAATGTAATTGGCTCGAGTGAATACAATAGCACGTATATTTTACGTAAATCTCATGCTAGATCATAAGATAATAATAAGAAACGATACTTCATAAGATAATGCTATGAAAATTAGTATCTAAAACAGTTAATGATCAGTAGATATTAAAAATAACTTATGGTGTATTTTAAACATGATACTCACACACATATACATTCATACATATACGAACAATGAAAAGTCTTTAAGAACTAAATTTACATACATATATTATTTTTCAATTTCTTGAAACGAAATTCCGTTTTTGGCACAATAGGCAGTGGTTTATACAAATATGTATAAGCTTTGAGACGATTTCTTGAATTAATAATGGCGTTATCTTATGAAGATTTCGATAAGAATAAAATGTAACTTTCAACCGCATTCAAAAATTGTGACAGTTTTCGAATGACATAGACATTTACGTCAACCCTACTCATAGTGGGCGATTTTTCCGTCTGTGAGGATTACTCATTTTTGCGAACGACGCAATTTACAGCTAGAAGACTTGTCTTTCGATTGTTACCGCCATACATACGTATATTATATACACGCCATCCATATCAATTATAACATGGAATTGAATTGTAAAAATTGTTTTCATTTTGTTTTCAGCTTCGATGCACGCGAGACGAAATTGTCCAAAGGAAAGCACTGGTCTGAAGAGCAAGTCCTGGGTACCAGGGCTAGTTTTATAGTCGGTATAAAACCTACAGCTATCTTGACTTTGGAGCAGGCCAAATCCACGGACGGTGGAGCCTATAGATGCAGGGTTGATTTCCAAAAGTCACCCACCAGAAACCACATGGTCAATCTCACAGCTATAAGTAAGTAAATTTACTAGTCGATTTTTGGTAATATATTTAATATGAAGATAATGATTTGGCCCACATTTGGCCGAATGAAATTGTAATTTTTTAAATTTATCAAAAATATCAAATTTTAATGATATTTAGGGATGGTTTCTGAATGTTAATGAATCTATTTTTAGGGAGTTTTAAATAATATGGATAGACAATTATTAATTTTTATTCGGTTATAACAACAATATGTCTATACCCCTCAGATATAAATACAATATGATTGAGGTCTTCGACTTCAAACAGTCTTAAAAATTTGTTATGAAAATTTATAAGAATTGTAAATATGTAGGTTTTTGAGCTTCTTTCTTTATTATGCTGTATACACTTACATTAAAATAAGATAATACTATAAATACTAACGAGAAAAATAATGTGTAATGAGCACTGGATCAGTTACTATGTATAGGTAGATAGTACTAAAAAGAACTATCTCAGATTAGAAGAAGGTTAACGCCAGATATTTGAAAATATGCATACTTTCTTAATAGGTCAGTATTCGAATAGCAAAAGATTGTTTTAATATCTCGTTTAACTAATACCTCGCTTCGATAAGAAGAAATCACCCTGCGTATTAAAATTGGCATAATGCAATGTTATTTAGGGCTAATTTCTTAATTTAAATGTTGTTTTTTAATAATCCAAAAGGGCTTTTTTAAATTGTTCATGTAAAGTACATAGCAATAGTTGTTGCTACTTTAGCATTAACATTTTTTTTTCACCCGTTCTGAGCTCAATAACGAATCGTCTTCATATATTAAACGATCATCTTCTTCATTTTTATTGTTCTGTACGTATGTATTTATTTAATCTCATTGGCAAGTTTCTTTAACTTTAAAAATAAAATACAACTGTGGCGAGCCGCCGATAAATATTTCACTATTGAAATTTAGAATAAACTAGTTGTTTTACCAGGCTTCGCTCAGTATTTGTAATTTAAACAGCTTAAAAATGGCGAATCTAATAGTAAATATTCATTTTTTAATAGTAAATATTCATTAAATTTATTTGGATCGAAAATTTTTTTTTCAACCAATCGTATCGTCATAGAAACTGACTTATTTTCGATTTCCAACCAACTATAGATACAAACTTACAAAGTCTCTTTCGAAATTATATATTATATTATACCAGAATCCGGCGGCTCCCCCGGCGCCCTTCGCCCCTCGGGCTTTCGCCCCCGGTGCCCCCCGTCCCCATGTTATCATGGAAATTTTGACTTGTTTTCGTATGTAGTTCCCAACTATTATCCAACCAACGATATTTACATACAAAGTCTCTTTCAAAATTATATATTACATAGATTCCAAACTAATTCCAATCAAAATGTAATATGGCGAGTTATCGGTTTACAATTCAACATATTCGTAGTGAAAAAAAATCACACCGCAAACAAACGTACATATGTATAATACATATGTATATTATGACATCGTATGTGTAGGTAGGGCGTCGTGAATAGAATAGTAGTCTTCGGAACAATGGCTTTAAGCTCTCTGTGTACATATGTATATGTATCTATATAATATGTACATTTATGTACATATAATACAAACCACAACGTGTGATATCGTCCAACTTTACAAGCAGCCGTCGAGTACTTGCCAGTAATGCGATGCTTGTGGTTGATGAACAGGATTGACAAGGAAGCTGTAGGCCCTGCATGGCCATTGTCGTTATTAACAAAGTTGCAGAACTGGACGGAAACCGCTTGCATAGACGGCTCTAAAACCGGACGTTGACCGGAAGCCTGTGTACGCAATCTACGAGTTGACCCGGTTCCCGGTTGTCTGAGTTATTTTCCACAACTCAACTTTTACCACAATAAAGATACGTCTCTGTTCGTCAATTATTTATTAAATAATAAAATATAGCGAAAAAACACTTTTTAGGCTGTCTAGTTTTGGTTTGGTAACCATGATATATCTCATTTTCAGATATTTTCCAACGTATCTTTTATACATTTTTCGTTATAATTCAAAGAAAATTGTCTCCGTTACATCGGTTCAAAAATTGATTGATTAATTGAATAAGAATAAGAATTTTCTTTAATAAAAAGTATAATTAAAATATGCTGTCTAAACCACGGGCTATAAATCGGGTCGAGAAGTGTGTGGATCAAAAAGTGAATCAAAGAACTACAAAAAATTGGGATGTGACCAGTCCATGATTTTATCAATGTATTTGGGAAATATAAGAAGGAAAAAAACCAAAATTCGGATATGAGAATATTCAAATTGAGCGCAAATGTAGAGAAACTTAGACAAGACAAAAAGTTCTACTTCCGGTTATCGGATTTTGTTCAAAATTTTTAAATTTCTCAACTTTACTGTAAATATTATAAATATCAAATAGTAATAGAATAGAAATAATTTAAAAGGTCAAAATACAATAATGAAATATTGTTATAGTACAAAATACAAAAGACAATAATGAATTATGAAATAGTACATAAAGAATACAAATATAAATTTTCAGCTTGATAGGTTCAATGGTGTGGATAAAATCGTGCGGTTACAACATTTTTGACTTTTCAAAGAGGGAAAAATTCCACTTCCGGTTTATTAAATTTAAAAATTTTCTTTTTATTTTCATCACATTGATACAAGGATTATTTTTGAATTTCCTCGTGAAGAGCACACATATTTAAAGGGTCGAAAAAAATAGAAGAAAAATCGAACTTGAGTAAACTGCCACTTTTATATATAACTTGATAATAAACTTAAACTTGTATATGTAAAATTCGGCAAAAAATTACATACATACATTATGGATATAAAAATAGCTACTTCCAGTTCTATGGTATGGTATCGTCACTTTACATGCAAGTATAAAATCCGAGTACGTTACTACTGACATTCTCGGAATACATATGTATATCCACCCAGTTTGCTAGGGCGATGGACGATTCACCTAGCACTGACTTTGAAACCGCACGATGTTGTCCTGAAAGCAGCCTATGCAGAGTCTGCAGCAATGGCTTTCAGCTTTTAGAAGGATCTATGTGTGTATAATATAACTTGCATACAAAAATGCTTAGCGCGTAAGTGCACCTTCCATATACGATCTCGGAGACCCGCCGTCTTCCAGAATATGCAATATCCTTGTAAAGCCCTACAACTAATATGACCTGCAGACGAGTATAACAAAACACTTTGGCAATTTAAATAATACTATGAAAGTACCACTATTTTATATGTATTAAATATCGGTTCTCTCACTGAAAACACTGTATGTACTATGTACATATGTATATGATACCGACAACCGACAAATTTCAACGAGATTTCAACATTCGTATAAATATAGAAAATTTACAACAAAATAATATATACATACATAAATCGGTCGACGATTTTCCAATATCTTAATCGATTTATTTAAATCTGAGATTGAAATCACTCGACTGTAATATTATATATGTAAGCCTGTATCACTGTTTTTTTCCGTTATTGTTTATTTTGTTAGTTACTATGGAGTTATTGTACGTTGGCCATAAAACGTCATATGTGGAATATGTACATATGTATATACGAAAAATTTATGAAGTGTTTATTTATATTCATAAATATTAGCACTTGCTTTAATGTGCTAAAAAATCCGCTAATCGCTGTGCTGTGCAAAATGTACGCTTTAAGATAAAATAATGGAAAATCTGCGAGATTTATTATTGTACTTAGCTATAAAAATCATTGTATCATGTATTAAACGCCGAATAATATAAAATAAATGCAAGAAATGAAAAAAATTACGGCTAAAGCTGAGCCGTCATTCCAATGCGGATATCATTCTCACACTGACCGTTGAGCACGGCGCGTACTGAATTCTCGCACACGTGTACAAGGCTTCTCGTGAAAATAATTATTTATGTTGATATTGATCAATGTTTTTATTTCGTAATGGCATCATTTGAATCATAGAGGTTTTGATGAGGAATACATAAAATATGCAGATCCCCCCCCGCATTCAGTATATTTGGAGAAATAAAATTAAATATAAGTCCTGGTCACTCGCTATCCATCACAGCGCGGGAAGTTTGAGTAATAAATTTGGTTTTATAATCATTTCAAAAAACTTTTAACGTTGGCTGTACGATGGGTGACAGTATTTTCGAATTAATACGTTCCAATTTATACATGTATGTATTTATGTGAATTTTATAACGAATATGTAAAAATAATTGCTCGTGTCATATTTTGTTGGTTTTACTGAGGTAATATGAACTTTGATAAAAGCAAACGCGACAAGTTTGTATGCATTTAAAATGAAAATAGCGTATTTATTGAAACTCTTCTGGATGTACAATGATGGTAGTAAAGTTATCGAACCCATACGTTAAGAAATGTATGCTGTTATATTATATTATAGGGGTATGGAATCGCAAATACTCTTCAATATCTAGAGGAAGGACTTATTTCATATCTTGTCGAACTACAGCAGTCTTTGAAAGAGTGAAACTCTGCCGTAGCAGATAGAGCCTTTGTTAGATGAGCAATGGATGACTAAGCTTGTGTATAAGGTGAAGATATTTATCCCTCTCAACGAACTTTATATTTCTCTTGTACTGAAGTATTTTTACGCTGGGAAATACATAGGATGCGTTCAAAGAGAAACGGGCTCTTTAGAAATGTCGCGTATAAGAAGATGAAAATATCGTGTACACACATATTTTACGTTATACGATTTTATAGAGTTTCAGGAGTTTCTATTGGTTCCAATAAACAATCGAAAAAATATTCAATGATCTGATGTAATTTAAAAACTAAAAAAAATTGTAAGAATTATTGCAGTTAGTATTTCATGAGAGGTTTCAATATAATGAATTTAATATTTACAATATTAAGAATTCGTCTTACTGTAGACCTTACAGTGGGATAAGTACTATATTTATGTTGAAGATTTACATAAAATCGAACGAAAGAAAAGCCACGAAATAAGTAACGTCTCATTTGAGGTAAGGAAAAAAATTCATTTGTTTATTTTTATTCAATTTCAGTCGACGAATAATGTTCGAGCCTCACACATGGCAAAAATTGTACGTGAATATTTAACGTTTAAGTTGTTTTAAAAATATCAATCAATACAATGATATTGTTCGCGGATGAAGCTGAAAATTTTCACGGAAATTAATCGCAATTCAAGTGTCGGCTGTAGTTAGTTCTATTGAATATTATCATCGGAAAATCATTACTTCGTTCAGAGCATTGTTCAGATATTATAACTAATCATTCAGACCGGTTAATAGTGATAATTGTGATACAAAGTGATTCCAGTGCTTGTTTTCCATAATAATTTTATTTATTTAAATGTAGTAAAAGTTTTCTTCACGTGTAAAAAGTAAATTCATTTGTTTTTTTTTTAAAGTGAATTTAAATTTTAAATATAATAGTCAAAAATAATATCAGTGTTCTTTAAATTATGTGCAATATTTCTAAAAAAATATTGAAGAAGATGATTGGCAATGTCACTTATGTATGTACATTATTGCTATGGAGACATCATACAGCTGGTGAATTTTCGCGCTGCTTTTAATATTACTGTACAACTTTATTTAACACCTGTATATTCATTTAAAATTTTATTTTTTACATTTCAGTTTGCAGTGAAGGTAAGAGCTTTGATTTAACTCACCGAAATAACTAATCCGTAAGCATATTTTATTTATATTTTACACACACACACACACACACAGACAATTCAAATCAACTTTACTGCTTACATTTCGATTTGATACTACACACATCGAACAGACAGTTGTAATATAAAATTTTAAACGTCCGGTGTATTTTTCTTTGTGTAGTTCGATCGACAGAGATATTTTTTTTAGCTAAAAAAACCTGTATCAGGATAGTGAGATGATCTTTATTCTCAGTTCTCTAATACGGGTGAATTTGTAGACCCTTGGACCGTAATGTGACACCCCGAGACATATCGACTCCTGCATATGATTATACAAGGGAAGATCTGGTAAGGAGAGGTTCCGGAACAAGAAGGACGTACACACTGGCTGAAAAAGCAAGCTTCGATTGTACCATTGAGGCAATCAATAGTACTTTTGTACTGTTCCAGGCCAGCAAAATTATCATCGCAAATATGATCGCCAACTTTGCGATGATAATTTTGTTTTTTGATAATAATGTCCAGTAACGGATTAGGCTCTAGGCAAAGAAGATAATTCAATCCACATTTTATAATCATTCAGATAATAGAGAAAATCATTCAGAGTTTGAACCCACGATGTCTTTGCTGGAAAATAATCTCTAAGCTAACTAACTTGCTAACTTGCCATTTCCAATTCGAGAAGGGAATTTCAATACATAGAATTAGAGGCGGAGCGCATCTTTTGAACTCTGGGATAGTTGGCATCCGCAAAGGTCATGCTTTCGCATTTTTCTCGAGGGGAAAAGGAAAAACGCCAGGGTCGTCTCAGGGCTAATTTCTGGGTCGTTAATGACCGGTCGACATTAGCACCGCCGTGGAACGACGCCGTTATCTGCCGGCGTCGGCCTGGAACCTCCTAGAGATTGTGACGTCTCTCACCCCAACCCTCCCTCCTCCACACCCACTTTCCCAAGACCGACAATCCCCTTCTCCCCCTCGTATTACTATTAAGTTTTTATATACGTATATAATGACCGTAATAGGCGTCTGTCGGTAATAATTGTCGAAGCAGCCGGCGCGACGTTCGTCTGATGCCCTTTGGTGGAAATGCGCACCCCCGTCACTTTCTTTTGTCCGGAAAAGTTCAAATGGTTTGTTTATTCCGTGCGCACCTTGTTTATATGCGTTTTTCAATTTGCTGATGAACATGCGAGTATTGTGCAGATTTTTATTGTGTGTTTAAATCAAAGGGTGTGAAACAATTGGTTACGAGTAAGTACATACGAAGTGCATACATACATACAATAGGTAATGTATTGTTTTGAAAGGATCTATACAATATTTTAACATTGTTCTGAGTAATCTAATATATAATTTCGAAAGAGACTTTGTAACTTTGTAAGTAAATATGTAATGTTGGTTCGTAAATCCGTGACGTCAGCGAATAAATGAATATTCAAATATATTTAAATGAAATAAAACTATTCAAATAAATTTAATAAAATGTTAACTATTAGATTTGCAATTTTTAAGCGGTTTATATTACAAATACTGAGCGAAACCGGGTAAAAACATTAGTAAAACTAATTGTCTTCTTGCTGCTGCATCTTCTCATTTGCATTCTTCATTGTATGTTCGATGGATGGAACTGCTACACCCACCGCCTTGAATAGACATAAAATTATTATTATTTATTATTATTAGACTTACTTATTATTATTTATTTATTATTATTATTATTTATTATTATTATTATTTATTATCAGTAATATTTATATATTTACTTATGTATTTATTTATTTATTTTTTGTTTACTATTTTTCAATACTTTTTTTTTTATTATCTATATATTATTTATATGGGCGTTGGGGATTGCACTATTCTCCTCATCGTCTGGAATAAAAGCTATTATTATTATTATTATTAGTAATAGATAAAGTAAAAATATCAAATAAACAGAATGGATAGCCAATATACATATACATACATATAAAGAACATTCCTGCGAGGCCCAAATGAAAGAAATCGAAATTCCACTCATATATCACATATGATTATAAAATAATGATGAGCGCAGGCTACCAGACAGATAGGTTAATATATACTCCGATAACCTACGCTCACTGAGGTGGCAAATATCAAATTCAGATTTCATTGAGAAGTCGGATAGGTCTTGGAATAGAAGATATCCGATAAAGTACAACCATCAAATGATGATGTCTACCACGCACATAATTAATAGGGACATAAAAAACCCAACTGGTCCAGCAACGACGGGCATGACGTTTTACTACGTAGAAGCTGGGTAGCAAAACGAATTAATAAGAAGTTTCTTTGCAGTTCGTGGGAATTATACCCCAGCATGCCCAAAAGGAAAGGAGTAGAGTAGAGATGTCGTTGATATTCACAATCTTTCTTATATAACAAAAAGTCCCTTTTTTTTCAAAATTACTGGATAAAATATTGGATCAATCAAAATCTCAAATTAAAATATTTCCCTAGTTTATTGATGCTTCGTCTTATACATGCGTATATTACATACATTCATATGTATATTTGTATATTTGTAGATAAAGTAAAATTTCAATATGAAGCAATTTAGATATATCAATTTAATTTGTTTTCGTTTAAGTACATAGATAAGATAGGTGTGAGTTATGAAGGAGCGCTTCCTGTTTATCTAAGGTTAATCCGATTTATAACAAAATTTAGTAGAGTGCAGGTAAAATATATGTACATAAGTTTGTATATATACATATGTACATACATACAAACACGTGTGTGTGCTTTAAATTAGTTTAATCTAAAAGCACCCTAAAGAGACGACCACAGCTGGGTAATCAGACGTAGCTTATCTAATGACAGATTGAAACTAAAATCCCACGGTAAGAATAAACATTTAATGGCTTCGTAACGGAGTTGCACAGAATACAAATCCAGATTTTTAAAAACCACTGAACAATCGCATGACTATTGTATTTTTTTACTTTAAATTTCAATATTTAATTGGTTAAAGTATAATTTAACCGAGAAAAAATATATACTGTAGGCTCTTAAGTAAGCATTGTATGTATGTATGTATATAGTTGTTCATATGTACATTTCATTTTATTCGATAGATATAGTATTGTCTGTCGGCATCTGCTATTTTCCTTTTATCCGTTATCCCGAACTCGGTTGATTTTAAACGTTTTCACCAAGATTGAAAAGCGCGATTATATTTCATAGCAAAGACTAGGTGAGAGAAATAGGATATGGTAAAATGAAAAGTCGACATGTAAACTTCCCGGTGAACCTTGAATCAACCGTATTTACATTTTAATGCGTACAAATATCACCGAGCATACTACCCCATCCGTCCACCCACCCACCCACCCACCCATTTCAACTCATACCTCCGAATCAAAATATGCTTCCTGTCTTCACAACAGATTTCATGAATAATTTTATTCCTTCTCATTGGCAAAAATATTTATTTCCGAGCAAGTCCCTTCCGTACTACTCTCCCCTAAACCCGTCCCACCTCCTCCTCCCACAACGCGAAAGTTGCTAATGGCGAGATAGTATTCCTACGCAAGATGGGGAGAGATTTCGCATCCGGTTGTTAATATTTCACGCCTTGCTGCACTCTTCCCCTCCCGTCGGTACTATCGTGGCGCCAAATGATCAAACGATGCCGATGATGATAACGATAGTGATTCAATTTTAATAAACATTTACGGTAAAAAAAGTTATTCGCGCACTTACTTCTATTACAACGATCAGCTACATACATACATATGTACATATGTACATATTTAACGTGTACATTTGACTATTAATAGTTGTCCTCAATTTTACATTTACATTTAGGTATTCCAATAAGTAAACTATCTATGAAACAAATCATATTGTATTTTCTTTTCTTTCATATCATATGTAGATAAAAATTTTTCTCGTTTTTTTTATGTTTTTCTTCAAAATGTTTTCACTTAGTTTTCATCTGTACACAAATCAAATAGGTATGTAAATGTACGAATACGTATGTATGTACAATACATACATACATGTAGTTTTGCTCAATGGAGCTATAGGTCATATGAAAGATGTTAAATTGATCTTTTTTGTGTAAAATAGCTAAATATTAGTCATGGAAAAAAAATTATTCGGTTAATACTATCAATCACCGATCAAGATCGAAATCCTTGACAGTTTTTTTGTTCATTAATATGCAACAAAAGTAGTTTGCTTTCAAATTTTATTTCATATTTTTATTAATATCCAACCTTTCATAGTATTAATTTTAATACCAACAACACTGGAATAAGTAGAATTAATCACCTTTGTAGTAAAAAAATACCGGAGCGGAGATTAATCAATCTTACTAAGTTTGACCCACTGAATTTGAATATGACATTAATTTTTGTTGCTTTTCTCTTGTGTTTGTGTATGTTCAAAAACCAGTTCTTGTAAACGTTGTGAAATATAAAAGAAATGATCCAATTAATGGAATTAATAGCACGGTAAAAAAGTATTTTATAAAGGTAAAGTAATAAAAACATCTGGCTACTGATTTCAATACTCACTTTTGCCACAGCAATTTTGGATTTTGAGTTAAAGACGCAAAAGCCAAAAAACTAAAAATTGCGGATTTTTTTAAACGGTCATATCTCATAAACCAACAAATTGTTATATTTAAATATATTGGGTAAAATCGATTGATCTCCGCTCCGGTTAGTACTATAAAATACGTGATTTTTTGCTGCTCAGTATAAGCAGCCACTAATTTAGTTGGTTGGTGTTTTTTTGGCTGCCATCAAACCATTACGCCTCAAATCACTGTGAATAGATTATAAATGAATCCCAAAAACTAAGGCTTTGAATAAATAATAAAAAAAATTAAAAATAAATTGGTCTTATTGTCATTTTAATAAAAAAAATTGCCAACGATTGATGAAGAATGGTACCTTATAAGCAGTGGTGTAGTCGGGCCAGGTCGCCGCCGTGATACTTCTTTTTGAGCCAGTTTACCGCCCTGGTACTTTGATATAAAAATTATTTTATATCAAAGTACCAGGTTTTATATCAAGGTTTTTATATCAAAGTACAAAACCCATTGAAAAAATTATACACACTTTGAATAATGCCAAATTCGAATCATCTAACAAAATTTTCAGAACTGTTTATTATATTGCAAAAAAAAATAAGCCTTACTCAGACCATTTTGATTGACTTTTCAAGTTAATTAGTATTTGATTTTTTTATAAATATTTGTACTACCAATATTAGGATACATATTTTTTAAGTAACGAAAAAAGTGGGAGGGGAAGGGTCGTAAAAAACCCCGCCTTGATACTTTTTTATTTTACTGTACACCACTGCTTATACATAAGTGAGCAACAACAGCAACCATATTTTGTGACTTTCATTTAATTTTGACGGTTTGTTTTAAATTATTTCACAATTAACATTATAAAGATAGCTATTACGTACAGTTAATATATACATACAAATGAATTGTATTTTCATTATTGTACCACGTGTGTATGTGTTGTTAAAAAAAATGTTTGGAGTTTTTGTTTTCAAGGCATGTATGGGATATATGTATGTATGTATAGTATAGTAATGCGAAACTGTCACGAATAAAACTGTGAGTCGGCTTGGAAATGCCGCTGTACATACAAATATTCTCCAAAGAAGAATAAGGTTCAGCCCACTCGCATCTGTGTACGTACAAATGTACATACATGTGTATGGATGTATTCACGTGTCATCGATATTCGTTTGGGGCGAATCGCGGCTGTGAAAAATATTCGTATGATCGGCATGGATTCTTCGCACATCCCAAAGAGGAAAATCCGTTTCTCTCGTCCACGTGACGACACCACTAAATCACAAGTCACGTCCCCGTCGACAGACGAATCCAAACGGCTCGATCGTGTCCTGTTTTTCCTGTTTCGGCCATTTTAATTTCGCAGCGCGCCATATGGGGTCGAAATTGTGAAGTGTGTGCGGGTGAGGTTAAGCACGCGCGCCAAAAAGGATCAAATTCGTTTTTTTTATATACCCATACATACATACATATTATATATACATTTGTACATATGTACATCGGGTGTGTCCAACCCGTGGCTTTATCTGTATGTGTATGTTACTGCGAAAGCCTGAAGATTGGTAAATCCGAGTTGGTGAAAGTCCGGAAAATGCTTTCTTTCCGGGCTATTATCGACAATGTAAAGATTTTGATGAAATCCTTCCCATTTTCCATTATTTTGATTGCAATTATGTACGTCGGCGACAAACGAAGATCTTGAAAACATTATTATTATGAGATTTTGAGAGCGAATAGACCAACTAAGTCAAGATTTAGTATAATGAGGTGTAGGAAATGCAATAAAATATAAATTTGCATTCTCTCAGAGATGTGAAAATTGTATTCGCCAATTTCATTACTTGTACAGATATCATCTTTGCTTTGTTTATTTAACTTGAGCATTTTTTGTGTTACGTTTTATGAAACTTTATTCTAATTTGATTTAAACATTCACAAATAGATATACATATTAGACTGATGTTAAAATGTCAAATACATATATAATACAAAAGTATCCTTGTTTAGTTCTTTGATATCAATAATATTTATTTTTCTGCAATAAATAACTTATTGAATTTTAATCATATTTTAATGTATATACCAGGAAGGCCTAACAGGTGAAACCCAACTGCGCCTTTCTGGCCAATCAATATAACGTCGATAAACAGTTTATAGAATAATTTTTACAGAGCAACATAGAGATATATATGGACGAATTTGCATTTTTACAAATCAGCGAATTCGAAATGCTGAAAAACTCGAAATTTTCGAGAAATAGGTCTGGGTTGACATTCTTTTGGAACCGTTTCAATCAGATTAATTGTCAAATGATGATTGGAAACTGATGGACCCCGTTTAAAAATGCTGGAATGGGATACTGCATATAATTCAGGTTGAAAATTCTATCAAAGTTTCATCCGCCTATAATTTGAATTGAAATGTCCAGAACAGATTCCTATTTGGGATAGTCGACTATAGATAGCTATCTGAATGATTCAAGTATAATATATGTATGTACATACAATTGCAGTGGCTAATTTCGAACAAAAGCAATTGACCACCAGCTATGTATGTACATTATGTACATACGTATGTATGTATGTATATATTAAAATTTCAGTTTAAATTTTGAGC
The DNA here is from genome assembly GCF_051622035.1 of Arctopsyche grandis. Lineage (NCBI taxonomy): Eukaryota > Metazoa > Arthropoda > Insecta > Trichoptera > Hydropsychidae > Arctopsyche > Arctopsyche grandis. Next base: position 15,550,487 of record NC_135356.1, read on the forward strand.
AAGTCAATCAATGCTCGTTTGGTTAATCTAGAGATTACTAAAATATAAAATAAAATACTTGAATTAAGATAATGTCAAATAATAATAGTCAAATAAAATAATGTATATTTTCAATAGAGATGTCTAAAAACGTGCGGCGGCGATTAAGTGGTGGAAGTGACACGATGCTTTATGTGTCGGTAATTTTTTACTTTATTCTGATAAGACATCCAGTTTTGTGAAAATCCTAAGATTAAAAATATATGTCTTTCGACGATAATCCTGGTGAAAATGGGAAAGGCCGATTTAGACTCTGAAAAGTCCGTTGGAGTGTATCCTTGGCGTTTCTCGAGATTCAATAAGCGAGCTCGAGCCTGAATCTGTTCCCGGCGAAGAAACTGACACTCGGACGGGTCTCGTTAACCCTTTCCCGGCCCATAAATCACTGCTGGGCAGTGCTAGTGTGCGCAGCCTGCACGTGATGCATCGCGCGTTATTGCATTTGAATTGGGGCCAAATCCGAGTCGAGATTAGAGCCGTGCACGTCAACACCAAGCTCAGCACATATCATGCCTACACCAGCATAAATTACTTAACACTCCTCTGCATTGACCACCGATGACCGCTATATCATATTTACTTTATACTGGCCCGTTATATTTTAAATATATGTACATATGTACCGGTTCACATTTGACTAGTAATCACCGAACCATGTACATATACATATATTATACGGCTGGTTACGATTTGTCAGTGTTGTCATACAGAGTGTGAAAATTGCGTCCCCCCCCCCCCGGCGCCCCTTGGGATTTCGCCTCCGGGGATTTCGAATCCTTTGAATCGAAAAAAATCGAATCGGCGCCTATGAATCGAAAAAAAAATCGAATGTGTTGTCTACGAACCAACCAACCAAGGTTACATATATGCAAAGTCTCTTTCGAACTTATATATTAGATGTACTAATGGTTTTACCCGGCCTTGTTCGGTATTTGTAATACATATGTATATGCAAACCGCTTAAACTTGGCTAATCTTATAGTGTACATTTTATTTATTTTAATAATAATGCACTCGATGATATTTCATCGGCTCTATCACTAGCATGAAAACTTGTTAACCCAGGAAAATAATTTGCCACAAAGAGCCTTCAAATGTTGCAAATACACATATGTACATTTGTACATAGTACATACCTTTAAATTAATTTCTTTTGGGCGAATGAACTATACGATACTATTCGTGTAAATGTAAAATTAGTATTCGTAAAATTAGTTAGAACTTTCGAATAATCAATCAGTCGATTGAGGTGACTGATTGCTGCGTATATACACACATTCATATATTATATATATATACGTATCATTATCTTCGGCCATTTGCCATCCACTGCTGGATAAAGGCCTCTCCAACACGCTTCCATTCGTCTCCGTTTTGCGCAACTCTTATACATTTTGATAATAACCTCTATCCATTTTCTCTGCGGTCCTTCTTTTACCCTTTTACATTCTGTCGGGTACCATTCTAGCATTTCTTTTGTCCACCATTCATAAATTCTTATATCCACGTGGCTCGCTCATTGCTATTTCAATCTCTTCACTGTATCCACTATATCCACAACCCTTGTCATACTTCTCACCCACGTATTCCATTTCCTGTCTTTCTTAGTTATACCAAGCATACAGTGGTTCATACTTCTTCGAGTGCATTGGAAATTGTTTTGAAACTATTCGTTCAATGTCCAAGTTTCACATCCATACGTTATCACTGGTAAAACACATTGTTCGAAGATCTTTTTCTTCAGGTAAAGTGGCATCGTAAATTTGACCGATTTTTGATTTTTTTTAATTATATAAATAAAATAATTTTAAATTAATAAAATCTCATATGGGATGTTTCTTCACATGGCTAAGGTACAAAAAAAATCTGAAACTTTGGTATTATTATGAAATAATTTTATATTTAGATCAATTTTGAAAAAACCCTTTAATTTAAACTGTACGTAAATTCATAAATATATGCATACATATACATACATATATTACAGTTTGTTGTATGGCTGAGTGAATTTAGCTGAGTTGTCGCTAGTTTGTCTTTTATTTACTTGAATTTAACGCTTGCGTCGATAAAATCGGTCTCGACTTTGGAAATATTACCGACCGACATTCGTACACAATACATTCATTCAATTACAATTTCGCACGAGCTTTTGCTGGGCACGTTTGAAATATTCCAACAAATCATTGTATGCATATATGTACATACATATATGTACATACATATATGTACATACATATATGTACATATGTACATACATACATACATACATACACACGTCCCTCAATGTTACAAGGTTTTGATATAGTGCGGTTTTGTAAAACGGACAATTTATTGAAGTTCATCTTGTCTGTCTTCTCTTGTATTTCGTATGATGAATAGAGGTCAGATGATGATCAATTCGGGATGAAATAACAGAAAATGATGGCTAACAGCCCTGAAATTGAAAGAAAAACGCAATTTTTCTTGGATCGTATCTACAGCGTAAATTGAGGTAAGATATGTAGTTTATATGTTCGTGTAGAATTCTATTTTCAGTAATAGTATATTTTGGCCAGTTGGAATGCAAGTCACCATATTAATCAGTTTACGTGGGTAAGACGGAATATATTTTAAGTTTTAATTTCACTGCTATTTTCATTGACGTTTCAGTGAAATCATAACTTGTTACATTTTCACTGGGTATAGTTCAATGAAATCATATCCAATTATAATTTAACTGGCCCCTATTAGTGATATTATAATATTTGACAGTTGGATGATAGTGCATCGCCTCACCTCACGTCACAACTCTTATTAAAGGTTAATTTAGGTGAGGTTAAGTTAGGGTTGGTTTTGTTTATTTAAGATTGGGTTTTTAGGGTTGATAGTACGTTGTAGTTCAAATTCGAACGTTGTAATTTAAATTACAAATTTAATGCCATTTATAAGTGAATTTGTAATTCTATTGTTATATGCGTACTCATTACTTGATTCAGTCAAATCATAATGTCACTAGTGAAATTATAATTTCACTGACTCAAATTTTACTGTAACATATGTAAATAAAGTATACGTATAATTCAATTTAAATTAAAAATTAATGTTTTATATAAACACATTTAAAGTTACATACTAAATATTGGGTACCATTTATCGGGTCGGCAACTAAAAAGAATGCTCCTCTCTAAAAAAGCTCGAACGACAGATTTGGTTTTCGCCCGACAAATCAAACGTCAAATGGGTTGCCAGTAACAAAAATAAAGTTTGACAAAAATAAATACCGACCCTTACAACCTAATCTTAAATGAATAGGGCCAACCCTAACTTAACCTAGCCTAACCTAACCTTTAAATAAATAATTGACGGCTGCTAAAATATTAAGATTACCCAGTGAATATGTAACTGGCTATGATTTCACTGAAACGTCAAATTTTATTTTTGTAGCTGGCAACCCGTTTGACGTTTGATTTGGCGGTCGAAGGCGGATTCTGTCGTGCGAGCTATTTTAGAGATGTTAATTTGACATTAAATTTCTTTTTGACATTTATCGTGTAATTTATTTTACAGCCGTGCCAAAAATAGTATCCCCTAAATAAAATACATATGTACAGTCCCTGTCTGTTTTAAACTTTTGCGCGCAATAGAAACAGTCAGAAACTACTCACTGCAGCCCCTTTTGGGTTCATTTTTTTTGTATGCGCCTCTTTATTACCTACCCTATTCACACAAAAAAGAGTTTGTGTATTACTGTTATTCAAAAGAATGTGAAACAAAATTGATATGTGGAACAACAGTTTGCTCCTGAAATTCATTCAGTGAAGATGTGCGTTTCTGTATTAATTTTTAATTATCTCTTCAACAACACCGTGATTTTGTAATTTGATCTTTTGCAAATTTGATTTTTTCATTTGATTTTGCAAATTTTGCATTTTGAATTTTTATTGTAAGTGCAAGTATTAATTATTTTATTGTTTTGTTGTATTTTATTATATTTATTTTTTTGTAAATAAACCGTGTTACAACAAAAATACATATTTGTGTTTTTAATATACTAGTAAATGCAGAATTTGTGATTTTTGCAAGGTGTCCGTAATTTCTTGGACAGGGACTGTACATACATAAATACATACATACTTTTCAAGAAAACTTAATGCAAGTATTTGTATGCAGTCGGTTTTGTATGAAGTCGATGTATAAAAAGTTAAACCAAAATTTTCAAACTCTCTAGCAACCCAGCATCTAATTATTTGTGCTTTTTTTTGTAAATTGCAAACTATGCTATTTCCACAATTGCGTGGAAAATGAAAGGCTTGACTGCACTGAGATCAGCTCTAGTTCCTTAAATTGGCGCACGTTCCCTTTGTTCCCTTTTCGCAAGAAGTTATTTAGTCGGTGTTGCGGTCGGCCACAGCTGCAACAGCATTGCAGAAGTTCAGTCCAATAGTTATATTATAGTTGTGTCCAGGGGAGGGTAGTTAGAGGGTTAATGGCGCTGCCGGATGAGATACGAGAGGCGAGTTTACCGTCAAATTGGACGCATTCAGTGCCAATTTAGAGATGTAGAGTGTAATAATTTGTCACCGGTTTAACTAATCATGCACGTGTAAATAGTTATTGGCTATTTGATAAAAAAAAAACAACTAATGGTTTGTATTTAATTGTACGTAATTGTAAAAAAACGAACACTACGTTCGGGTTGGCAAACAAACGGCAAATACATACATATGTAGGTAATTATAAAATGGTAAGTTGTATGTGCAAATGTAAATTGGGGATATACATATGTAAATTGGCCATTTTTTTTTACTTTATCTATGTATGTATGTGGTAACAATAGATAAAGTTTTGCAGTCATGCAAAAATCTGACCTCGAGATTTTCATTGATTTTGATTTTTAAATGCTTTTTATTATTACGAAATTATGTTCACAATACATCTTATATATATTTTAATAGCTACTGATCTACTGATCATTTTCTATTTTACAATTTAATTTAATTTGGTTAGTAATCACAGTATTATATTATTTTAATGTTAATCTAAATCATAATAGGAAAAAGAGCTCAAAAACCTATTTACAATCCTTATAAATGTTCATAATACATAAATAATATTAATTTAAGACTCTCTAAAGTCGATGACCTAAAGCAGAGATTTTCATGGTTTTTTCTTTATGTAGTAACAATATATGGAGTTTTGTGATTATGCGAAATGACTGATTCCAAATCGGAATACAGCACTGATCACGTTTTCGTCATATCGAAAAAAAAATTGTGTGTTATTATGTAGTTAGTATCGGTTACTGAAATGTTTATCGATACAACGTTAAAATTTGCACATTTTTAAATTTACCGGAAGTGGTACCTCTCTTTATATTTGTCAATTGTATACACTGGTATTTTAGAAATATTTTTAACCCAAACGGAAGTAGTACTTTTACTCTAGAGAATCGAGGTTTTTCTTTCGTGTATCGAACTGAAGTTGAAGCTTTCAGCGTACTGAACTGACGTTGAAGCTTTCAGCGTCAGAACTTTATTAAAATGGTTAGTTATTTCGACAGTTGGCTCGTTATTTTACGAGAAATAATTTTTTGTTTGAAGCCGAAAGTACATACATATGTCAGTGGTTTTTGTGGATGCTGACTTACTGTGTTTAAAAAGTGACCAAAAGTTTAGTTTAGTAGTAACAATAAATTCGTATAATTTCTTGCCATTTTCTGAATACACTCGTGGACGTATGGATACAATGTGGACGCTTAGAATATTTATATATAATATTATATGTGTGTATACATATATATATATATATATATATATATATATATATATATATATATATATATATATATATATATATATATATATATATATATATGTATATAAAAAAAGTATAAAAGCATTAGCAATAGTATATACATATATATGGGATATTTAATATATATATATATATATATATATATATATATATATATACATATTATAAACGTTAATAAAATCCAGGTAGACACATACATACATATGTATGTATGCAGTCTCTCATTCGAATGCTTGTAATTACTGTCTGATGCTAAGCATAAGGGTTCAATTGTAAAATTGACTATATTGAACACGAGACGTATTTATTTATTTAATAAACAGAGAGAAACTTACAGCTAAAACAAATATAATAAAATAAATAGTCAAACATAAGCCAATTAAAATTTTCTTCAAATGGCATGAAAAATGAAAAATGGAAATTGCTAGAAGGCCATGTGTTCAAAGATGTGATCAAATAAGTGTTCACATGTGTGGCACGGGCATTTGATACTATTGTCACATATTTGATCACTTAAGTGCGCTTTGCCGTTCCGTGTCGGTTTTTTAGCGCACATCAAAGGGATAAAAGTCCAAATGTTTGTGTGCCTGCCGCACTGCGCGAAGCCCAGTTGCGCGAGCCTAGTTGAACACATATCTGGCAGATACAACAATATGTGACCAAATATGTGAGCAAAGTCTTCAAAGAAGTGATCACTTCTTTGAACTCATGTCTGGCACCGGCGTAATGGCAACCAACATCTAGCCCCGCTTTTCCTGTCGAGCGTTCTCACTTTTACCAATACAAAAGGAAAAAGAAAAAAAAAAGATAACGATACAAAAAGAAAAATAATGACAAATTGGCAAATAATAGTAGATTATGGTGAGTAACAGTAAAAATCAAGCAAAAAGGATTAAGGTAAAAAACAAAACAAAAAAAGAAAAAAAAAGAAAGAAAGAACGGGTTAAAAAAAAACATATTAAATCTTGCAAATAAGTTCCTAATAGTAATTGAACTGTCATGAAATAGGTCAATATTCTTATCTAAGCCATTGTAAAAATTGCACACACTCGATATAAGAGTTTCGACGATAATTAGTGGAGGCAATGGAAGCACGCAAAAGGGGCCATTTTCGTAGGAATCGATTAGGTACATATAACGAAAACTTACTTAGGATGGCAGAGCAGTCAATGTTACCTCGTAGTATCCTTGAAAGCAAAATTATATCAGCTACGTTGCGTCGATAATACAAGGGAAGGATATGAAGCCTACGACATCGGGATTCGTAATTATTTTCTTTTATATTAAATCAATTTTCTTTTATATTAAATTAAAGTATTGATTAAATCGTCCGCCGATTCAAAATCAATTCACAGCAATAAAGTATTCTGTTCGAGACGCTCTGCCCTTAACAAACGTGAAAACAATATTGTAAACGTTTAATAATTTTGAGATTCATCATTATTTACAAATATGTACATATATATGTCTTTTGTCAATGTCTGTAACGTCGAAACTGATCGTACGAAATTAATATCATTTTATATGTAGTATACGTACATATATTTTAAATTAAGAAATGAATAATGTTGTTTATTTCATAAATAATAAATGCGATTATAATTATTCAAATTTTGTGTTCGTAGCACGGAAAGAAATGTTTACGTAACGTAAAAATTAGCCATCGCGACGATATAACGTTGGGAATTATATGTATATATGTAGAATATACATATTATACATATGTACATACATTCATAGGTATGTATGTATGTACTTTGTATATCAGAATAACTGGGTGTTTGTTCACTCACTCTTATTACAAATTTAAATAATAAATTAAACAAAAAGTTTCGAGTAAATAATTTTATAAGACTGTACGCTTTCGTTTTCTTTGTTTTTACTGTTCATATTTTTACACAAAATATTTTTATCTCAATTAACTTTTTTTTATATGTTTTTTATTTTGATTGTATTTTACCTGTACTGCCTAAATGGTCCGATTGTAAATAGAAATTTTAAAACATGTACATAGTTTAAACCGTTTCGTTGTCTGTTGAAATATAATTTATATCAACATTTTGATTAATATTGAAAACAGTATTATTTATACTAACGTTTCACAAATAATATAGTTGTGAGGCAATCCGAACGATTTTAAATTGAAAATTTATTAAAAACATGAAAATGTTCAATTTATTTTTCTTTGTTGCTTTGATCAAACGGCCAGGCGTTTTGTATTGTTATTTTCCCGGGAATAGATTGAGCTTGTGGAATTTGGGGAGTGCCGTTTAAAATCCTCATTTCTAATTAAATAAACTATGTAGGTTTATAAATTGTATAGAGAATAGTTGTATTATAAGTATGACAGTAATTTAATATAATAACATTGATTCAGAGATTCCAGAGCTAGTTTGTACCTATGTATATAGTACTTTATACAAGTGTATGTATGCAAAAGGAACCCTTTTAATTTCCGCAACATGGAGATATGGGTACGAACATCTAAAACATACTATGTAGTACATAGCCTCAATAATGATAATAGCAACGATTCATGTTTTGACATATTCCAGACACTGTACGCGTTCGCAATTGTAAAACTCGTGTAAATAATTTTAGGAAATTACGCACCGGAGAAATTTTACCATAGAATTGATAATTTCTAGCAAACCTCCCGCCACCCTACTCATCCCCTCTGTTGAAGTTATTTACAAAAGTTTTATTGAGAAATATCCCTCAACCCTGCGGCGAGTTCGGCAAAGGATAATTGATTTAATGATATTAAAAGATGCAAGAAAATTTACGGTGAGGGTGCAAAAGGGGAATGAGGGGTGGGAGTCTATCTATGTTAGGGGTGAGTTTTTTGTGGATATTAAAGAGGGTGAGGGGTGGTTATAGCCGGCTACGATTGTAGCCCGCTTAAAATTCCCGGCGGGCGTACAACATTCATTGATATTCCGACAGCGAGTTTCGTCTTTTTGTCTTCTTTTTTTTTTCTTTGCCGCTGCTTTGGTGCTGCTGCTGCTGTTTTAAGATAACCAAAGATGCATTTTTCCGAATAAAATATGAGGGGGAAGGTTGGACGATTAAACGGAAATTCTTTACGTCATTTCGATCTCAAAATATTTACGGAAAGTTTGATTTAAGATATTCTATTGAAATTATCGAGTCATAAATGTTGGGCTTTTGACTTTAACTTTACGTTGGGCTTTTGACTTTAAATCGTCTTTGGCAGTTTAAAAGTCTTTGACTGATAGCACGTAATATAATAAGAATTGAAATTTTCATAATAAACTGATCATTAATATCACATTGTAATATGTACATATTGATATATTTATGTATGTATGTATGAATAATATTTCACACTGAATGGGCGAAATATAATAGTCACTCACCATCCACTGTGACCAGGACTTATATTTTATTTTATTTCTGTAAATATACTGAATGCAGGGTCTCTATGTTTTATGTAATCCTCATCAAAACCTCTATGATTCGAATTATGTCATTAAAAAATAAAAATATTGATCAATATCAACAGAAATAATTATTTTTGTGGGAAGCCTCTTGTAAACGAGCGAGAGAGAGGGAATTCAGTACGCGCCGCGCTCAGCAGTCAGTGTGAGAATAATATTAGCCTTGGAATGATGGTTCTGCTTCAGTCGTTATTTTTTTCCATTTCTTGCACTTATTTTATACCATTCGACGTTTAGTACACAGTAAAATGATTTTTGTAGCTAATGATACAATGATTAACCTCGCAGATTTGGCATTATTTAAACTTAAAACACAATTTTTTAACTGGGCGCTTGGCGACCAGTACAGTGGCTAGTGGTTTTTTTGAGCGCACTAAGGCAAGTGTTAAGGAATCAATAACCTTTTTGTAAATAAATTGATTTGTTGGATTTTTAATACACTTTATTAGTCGACTAGCTGAACCCAGCATGCGTTACAATGCCACAATAACGCATTCAATTCCCGTTCCCGTTCCCGTTGCTTTCCCTTTCTCATTCCCGTTCTCGTTCCGTTCCCGTTCTCGTTCCCGTTCCCGTTTGTCGGAAAAATGCAGGCAGCGAACACATTTGAAATTATTCAATTAAAACGTCTCTTCAAAGCCGCATCGTCGTAAACCAACTGGTATCGTTGTTTCCAACAAACACATTTCCTTGACTATACAACGGCGCTTCATACTTTCGCGTCGGTAAGATCGTAATTACGAATATTATTAAGATGTTTTCCCCGTTTTTTTTCACAGTAATCTTACCGGATACAACAAATAGAACAAATCCTGAAAGTTCCATCATAATCGGTTGAGTGGATTAGCCTATACGGGATATACAGACAGACAGATAGACAAACAGACATTCAATTTTATGTACATACATATATAGATTACGAAAAAATAAAAAGAAAAAGTAAAAATGAGTGAAAATAGTATCAATATTTTATTAAGTACTATATATGTAGATATATTTAAAAAACCATTATATATCCAATTAAGTTTTAAGTTTAAATGTAATGAAAATAAAATGTGCGATTAAAAATAATGTTGAAACGAAAATATGATTATCCCTAAACAAATCGAGAGCCTGGTGACATCAACCCAAACTCGTTTCCGACACCACAGAGCCGTTCATCTAAATGAAACGACTTTCTTAATAGTAATTTTCCAGTGATTCCCGGACCCTTTCTTAATAGAGATAAGATACGAAGGAAGTAAAAAATAATGATTTTTTTAACGAACATAACGGAAGTTGCATCAAATTGAGTAAATTTTCAATTTACATTGGTTGTTACACGATACGATTTCCTTTTAATTAAAAATTATACATAGCTATCTGCCTTCAGAAAATATGTAGCAATATATATGTACATATTTAATTAATCAGTACAATGCAGATAGGCGTGATTTTGAATTCTAGTCGCGCAACACGGTGAAGGCTGCGCAGGAACGGTGTTCCCGAGAATGCACAAAATGCATCGAAAGACGACACTCTAGGGCAATTTGAGCAAATTAAGCTACGCCACGTCGCCAACGGCAATCAATTCAAACTTTAGTTTGCAAGTTTGGACTGGCAAATTCACGTTATTAACGGAACTTTCATTGTGAGAATCCGGCGCTTAATTGCCGACAATTAACACGCGGCTTAAGCACAGGTGAAAGAGTGCCGGTTACAGTATTAATTTACCTGCGAAATATGTATATGTATTATTGTAGTACATTTGCGTATGCAAGAGTCCACTATGCATGTCTTATAAGTCCAATTTTCAATTCCAAAAATATTATTTTTATTTAACTTTATTTAAAAATTATTATCACTTATTTTAATTCGATATGTCTAGAATTTCAGAAAAGCCGAATACATGTATTATAAGCCCACCAGTATTTTTAAATATTGTGAAACGCAAAACATTATATTTAATGTTTTGCGAGATTTTTATATGTACATACATACATATATTGCAAGAAAAGTGGAAATTTCAAATATAACGGCTCATATGTTCATATGTATTATGCATCAAATTAATTTTATAATTTTCTTTCGAGCGCTTTATACTTGACTTTTGCAGAATTATTTATATATGTAATTTTATATAATTAATTTTTCTAGGAGTGGTTTTCATCTTGATTAGAATAAAAATTGCTTGGACTTTTTTAACACTACAAAACACGTTAAAATATACATATGTTTTGAAAAATCCTTACCACATTTATTTATACTATTTTAATTAAATATAATTACATATTTAAATAAAAATTTGTATATATAAAAAATGTATCAGTGTCAAATTAAAAAAAAAATGTTGGAAGGTTTTTGCGATTATCAACAAATCCGCCAACTTGCTTATTTGAATATCCATAACTTTTTCATTAATATTTCAATTTTGTATAAAATTATAAAGTAATTTAATCAGCACTTTTATATCATTGAGTAAAATATTATAAAACCCAATTGGATATTGAATTACCAGACGACGTTTGCGAAAAGCTTAAAATTTCATTGAATTTCCATAATATAATATTTAAATATACCTATACAATGAATTCATTGAAGTTAATATGAAGTTCATCGACAATTTTCACGTTTGTTTTTTACTATTTACCTTTGGTTTTTCAAAGTAAAATAAGAAATGCATGTAAATGCTAATTTCTTTTAAAATGCCTTTGCCTCAATTTCTGTAAAGAAAGGCCTTCTAGGCGAAGAATGATCCAAGACCGTCATCATCAAATGTACATCGGAATTCATTACGTTTCAAAACGTCAAATTTACATACGTCCATTTTACACCGACTTCGACGTAGAAAAGTATGACGGGTGAGATGAGGGGAAAGTGGCTGTATTCCACAAGTCAAACACGAAACATAAAATTACGACACTCACTCTCTTGAAATATTTCAATTGATTTATCCACGCTTCGAGCGATAATTCGGTTAGAAAGCTGCGAGGCTATTTTCCCCTACCATAACCCCCCCTCCCATTCCAGCCCTTCCCAAGAAACGGTCCCCTCCATATTTCTCATTCTGTTTTAGCCCGCATAGTTTATCATAGTTTAATTCGTTTATGGTTAGGCAAACAGGTGGCGCGAGAAGAAGTTGCCAAGTTAAACTGCCTAATCAAATACTGCGAGGCGCCCGGGCGCTTTTCCGCAACCGGGAAAATGCTCCCCACAAGAAAGCGCTAATTTCATCTTTGAGTGTAAGAGCTTCCTTTCTGAGAAGCGTTGCCGTTCAAATAAAATGTATTTTAATTCAAATAAGGGTGTCTTATTTGATGATTTATAATCTCTAAATGCCTGTGTGCGGTTTTTTGGAATTGTTGATATTTGAATATTACAGGGATACTGTTGGCAAAAATTACAATTTCTAAAATATAACATGATATTAATATAAATGATAAACATTTTCAAGCATAATATTAATTCATGTTAACGTTATTGCGTTCATTTCAAATTACTTTATGTTGAAAAGATATCTATTCATATATTATGTTATACTTGATATATGTATTTATAATAATAATATATATTTAATATGTATCAAATTACTTTATGTTGACTAAATATTCATATATTTTGTTATATTTAATACATGTATTTATAATAATAATATATAATTAATATGTTTTATGTAATCATATATATTTAATATATGCATATATTCAAGCTACCAATAGTTGAATTCGTAAATTCGTTTGCTGAGAATTTCATTAAACTACATACATATATAATATGTATGTACCAGTGGCGTTTTAATTTTGCTGACATCAAATTTAATAAAATATACTCGATACTTTAATTTAAATATTGGAGCGCGTTTTTTTTACATTAAACTAAATTAAATTTAGTTGCTCAAGAAAGAACAAGATGGTGCCTAATCGTTCCAAGGTTGCGTTTATAAATAATGGCGAATCCAGCAAGACATTGTTTATATGTCAAGAATTTAATTTGAAGCGGGAGAAACTGGGTATGTATGTATTTAATAAAACGCTCTGCATATATTGAATCACTTTGGCACGTTTCGCTTTGAGACTTCATAACGTTCTAACGCTTAGGCAATATTGTAAATAATTAAAAGCAAATTAGCACGACCGACGAGGCAAATGGGAAGGGGGCGGAGGAGATTGCCGGAAATTCTATAATATAACTAGTAGTACGATGAAAATTCTCGTTTCTTGTGGAAACGACCAAAAATTATGAAATTACATTCAAAAGGGAATGAACCTCCCCAACACACACGATAATATATAGTATGTATATATATATATATATATATATATATATATATATATATATATATATATATATATATATATATATATATATATATATATATATATATATATATATATATATATATATATACACACTGACACAACAAAGGCACCATTTGGAGGCTCCAAATTGCGTACGAATTGAATTTATCAACGCACAGCCTTAATTGTGTCAAAAATTCATATTCAAAGTGCGGCGGCGCGGCGGTGGCAAACGGCGTGAAATATTAAACGCGCGAATTCACTTGAGTTTACCCGTAGAAAGATGGCGTATGTTACTCTCAACACTCGAGCATGCATGTGTGTGTGTGTGTGTGTGTACATCGTATTAAATTCTCATGGCCCTCCCTCCTTCCTCTCATTTGAGAATTCTCTTTTCGACGAGGCCTCTCGACGAGTTCTGTGATACGATTTCCTCTTTGAGTGTGTGTGTGTGTGTGTGTGTGTGTGGCGTAGCGGTCGAGCGAACCGAATGCCGGCATCGAAAGGGTTAGGTCTGTATAGTAACGTTCGAGTTCGCTTGCCCCTCGATTGGTGAGTGAAATTTCCTCCGTTTTAAACTCAATTTTGCTGGTTTCAATGAGTGTGCATGTGTGTGTAAAGCAATGTGGAAAATTGCTTGAAAGGGTTCCTCATTGAAAATCAATGCAGTTTGTGAAAATGTTATTTTTTCTTCGTGAAATCCAAAAGTAAACATTTCAATTTCATAAGAGTTGTTGATTGTTAGGACATTGCTATGTTTTTATCTATGTACGTAGTAACAATAGATGAAGTTTTGTGATCATGCGAAAATCTCGAGATTTTGACTGATTCGAACTCAGAATCGATCACTGATCACGTTTTCATGATCTAGAAAAAATGTGTGTGTGTGTGTGTGTGTGTGTGTGTCTGTGTGTGTGTCTGTGTGTGTGGCTGTGTGTGTCTGTGTATTTTGGGGATTTTTTCAACACCGTTAGTCCTATCGAACCGAAACGGTTATTGAAATTCTTATCGTCACGATGTAAATTTTTTTTAAATTTTTAAGTTGACCGGAAATGGTACCTTTCCTTATAGGGTCCTCTTTTTTTAAGTTTTTGAATTCAATTATCTCCAAAACCGCTAACTGAATCGGATTATTTTTATTATTTCACCGCTGTACAGTGAAACGATTTGCAGCGGTGCAGTTCGTTTCATTGGTGTGCTCAAACTGGAGTTTTTATATTGTATACAAAAATGTTTTTTGGTATACATGTGTGTAATATATTCAATATACGAGATAGATTTTTAAGCTATTAAATACCTTTAAAATATAAAAACTGTATATATTTTTAATAGTTAATGTTTGTCTCGTAAAATAAGTATTTCACTGTGTTCAACATTTTCGAATATGTATTTTGTATATAAGTTACAGTGAAACTGTTATTGTCAGTAAAATTATAATTTCACTAGTGAGATGATAATTTCACTGACTTAAGCAGTGAGTACAGATGTAACAATGTAATTACAAATTCCCTTCTCAATGTCAGTAAATTTGTAATTCGAACGCTAATGCACCATGCGTTCGAATTACAACGTACTATCAACCCTAACTTAACCTAATCTCAAATAAATAAAACCAACCCTTACTTAATCTAACACATCTAACCTTAAATAAATAAGGGTTGGCTGCATATTATGATGTGTTTGCTTTCACATCCAGTCCCTCACATGCAGCATGAAAAATATTCGATAGTGGACTATGAGGAGAGTGTGAATGGACAAGAGCGGGGTTGCGGGGAGGGCGTGTGAGCGCAAGTTCGGCATCGGAGTGGGGATGGAGAGGAGCGGAGTTGTGACGTGGGATGGCGCGATTCGCATCGGCGACGCACTATCATCAAACTTTCAAAAATTATAATTTCACTAATAGGGGCCGGTGAATATGTAATTTCCGTAGTGAAAATATAACTATACCCAGTGAAAATTGGATATGATTTCACTGAAACGTCAGCGAAGTTATAATTTCACTGCTGTCACAATTTTACTGTCACATGTATAAAAACTACGGAGAGTGTGAATGGACAAGGCGAAATACGAATTCGAGAAAACGAGTCTTGAGATATTGCAAGTGGGTGGAACGAGGTAGAATTGATTTGCTGATATGTCTAACGATAAAAGTATTTTCAGATGGTATGTATGTACATACATAGTTTTGAAAGATTTTCTATGTTTATAAACTTTATCGTTTGTCTTATGTTATAAATTACAAAATAAATTGGATCCAACCAAATTCGAAAGAAACTTTTTTTATTATTTTTTTTATAAAACGCTTCCTTTCTTGAGAAACAGCTTTTTTAAAAGGAACAAAGTTTAATATTATATTATACTCAAAGTTTATTCTTATTGAAACTACTTCTGTGAAGAAAATCAGATTCAAAAAAAGTAAGTATGAAGTATTACTTTATACTGACAAATTCATGGAGGATTTTTATAACCCGAAGGATTGTTATGTAATATTATATTTCAAGTATATTAGTGTTTTTCGATAGAAAAAGTTTTATAGTTTATAATTGAAATTGTTCTTTCGTGAAAAAATAGCCTCTAGTTACGAGAGGGAAATAGACTCGTTTGGGTGCTGTACAACTTCATAATTGATGTTATACCCGTCTAAATAAAATATATTAAAGTATATATAAAGAGACCAAGGCACGTTTTGCATTTGCTTCTTTGTAATAGAAAATTTTCACAAATCAAATATAATGTAATTATTTCTGGACCAGAATGAACGTAATTGCTTTAAGCTAATTATAAAGAACATTTTATGATATAACAAACTTACGAATGTGTAATTTACGCTTGAAGTGTGTGGAATAAATAGTAGAAACACTCACCTGAAACAAAAATTAAACACAATTACTTAATTATACAACTTGGAAAAGTATTACACATACATATAATGTCAACGAGAAGAAGTTGACAAAAATCATTATTATATTCGAATTTAGTTTGTCAAACTTAGTATATGTAGATTGATTAATCTCCGCTCTGGCAATTTTTTTGTTCCTCAGTGTAACCATATTAATACACTTGTTAAGTGTACCAGTGATTATAAAATGATAGCTGAACACAACTTACTCTAAATCATTGACTTTAAAAAAGTCTAGTTCAAATATTATGTATGAAATGCAATATGAACGGGTCTACCTCACGGCACCGAAAGTAAAAGGATAGAAAAAGCAAATATCGAAGGACAAAGATCAAAAATCGAAAGATCTTAAATCAAAAGATCAAAAAAAAAGGGTGCATGGTAAATGGTACTATGTACATATATATATATATATATATATATATATATATATATATATATATATATATATATATATATATATATATATATATATATATATATAATATATATGAGTGGAATGCGGTGAAATTATCTCTCTTTTTTTTTGTCATACAGCCTTGTTTAATGTGCGCGCGCAGGATACGGGAGGAAAAGCTTGTTCCTCTTGTTCCTCTTGTGTTTTAGAGAGTTTTACCGCACGCCACTGATATACATATGTATATACTAACCGTTTTTACATACCTCTTATACAGTTCACGTGGTTTTCGTTTAAGAAGTCATTTTTTATATATCTTATCTCTTATCCGATCGTTTTAATACTTTGCCATTTTGCTCATTTTGGTCATCAATATACGTTAATGTATCGTCTGCCATTACGTTGGAGATAAAATATCGTATACAAAGCGTTTCAAATTTCGAGCTCGTCGAGTTGCCTGACGTCTACAACGCCAACGTCAACCGCGTTATACTGTCTTCTAACCTGTTCGCCGTGAAATGGCCATATAGGATTTTAATTGTTTAAACGCCTAATAATTCACTGTTTTATAAAATTTGCTCTATTGGTTCTCGTTATCTCTAATATATAAATATTTATAGTTTTAACTCTCATATGTATATATAAATGTCAAATTTAGCGTATAGCTTCTTGTAAGGTAATACACGATATATATTGATTTTTGGCCAAATATGTCAGATCTGACATTATCACTCAGTGCTTTTAGATCATCACATACATACCAAGGCGCCCATACCTCTTAGTAATATGTTTAAGCCGCGATCATAATTTTGATTGAAACCCCAATCATTGAAATCATTTTGATTGAAGTTTTAATCCCACACATTTGTACATTTGTTGTTGAAATATTGTTTAAATTGCCTTTTTATTTTTATAAATTAATTGTATTTAATTTGTTATATATTTATTTAATTATTTATTATATTTTAGTACATTATTTGTTTATATACATTTATTTTACTTGAGTTTTTTTTACTAAAGTTTTTTATATACATTTATTTTCTTTTACTTGTGTTTTTATTTGATTACTTAAGTTTTTTATATACATTTATTTTTATATATCTTAAAATTATATACAAAACCAAAAGGAGGTATGTTTTTAAAAAACCTTTTTTCATCTGTATGAACGAACATTTTCGATCTTTTGACTGTCGGTGCGGTGACGTCCACTCGCAATACACATATGTAGAGTAGGTTCAAACAGGAAGACCAAGGTCAATTCTGGTAAGAATCAAAGCAGTTGTACATTTTCAGCACATCCACAAAAGACTCATTCACCGCCAAGTAAAGTTTAATGAATAGCCTCCGATAAAACGGCTAAGTGGGTGGCGGGTGGAAGTTCCGCATTCGAGCCATCGCATCGGTTACATACAGCGTCTCGACAGTCTCCACTCCCCGTATCATCCCCCCAGCCCACCCCACGCCCCCTTCGACCTCGATGAATCGTATTTGATAAAATTGATCGGGCAATTCTCTTAGGCGAGCGCCTCACCGTGCCAAGCTAATAACGAGCCGGCGCTGCGCCTAAGCCGGGATAAGCCGCCGACGATATTAGACAAAGCTCGCTAAGCTTTCATTTCAATCTATATTTATAAAAGCCGTCGGAATGCCACGTTGTATCCCTTCATGAATGATGGACCAGCCGAATAGTTCAATGACGCTCCACACCTCCCCCTTCGCCACTCTCGTTTAAGCCGCCGTCTTCCTTCCTGGGTGGCTGGGATGCCTTTCCCGTGCCTGCAAGCTCATCCATCCACCCACCCATCCACCCACTAGCCCGCTTAGAAGATCGGCTCGCTGGATCGCAGCACGCGCCACACGTAGATTAAATTTCTCAAGTTTAAGTCTTTGCGATTGCACGCCGCTGCTGTACGAGATGTATCTCTCCATCTACGAACGTATGTATATATGTATGTATTATATGTAGGTACATACATACATATAATACGTACTGTTACGGGGACGAGAAGGAGATGGTGTACAAATATTATAGTCACAGTTTTTTTTATAAGATCTTCTTTAATAGTAGTAATTACACATGAGATTAATAACAAGTTTTTATTACACGTTACTAGTTAGTAGTTACTAGTTAAGTCGTCTAATCGCGAGTCACTAGTTAGACGGTTCAATTGTAAGTCAGTGATTAGTAAGAGACGGTTCGACCACAAGTGACGGTTCAATCGCAAGTGACCTTCCATATGTTTAACATCAGTATATATTTAATAGGCGTAACAATTTGGACCAATCATAGTTCGTGGGAAAATAATATTTTTAGTGTTTGCATATGTATCCCTTGAGGGTAGACTTCTCGAATTTCGTCGTGCGGATTAAGAGGGGTTTTGGTATTTGAGGGAAACACAATTTGTCACGCTGGTGGCGTGAGAATAAGAAACAAAGTTATTTAAAAACGATACTTTTAGTGTTAACATATGTGTTTTGAATGTGTCGAGAAATGGTTGAGCAGATACTCAGAATTCGTCACGCAGGTAGCATTGAGTCGTGAGAAAAATGCAACTAAAACAATAAAGATTTTGGAAGTCTCATAAATAACATTAAAGGAAAATATCATTCAAATGTACGTTCAAAGAATCAAGATAACAAGCGGGAATAAAGAGTAATATAAGTACATACATAAGTTGTAAGATATTCACAACATAACAGTACAAGTAAGGGTAGGCTTTTCGCGGTCATGTGAAAATGTGACGTTAACTTTGCATTTGGGACGTTGAACAGATCTGGTTTGTGCAGATCGATTGGTTTCGACGGCCTTTTAAGGTTAAGCTGTCGTAAGTTCGAATCGATTTAAGGTATTCACGTGGGAATTTGTCGGCAGAAAAATTTCTGTCTGAAAAGCTATATAATAGCGGTTCTGTTCGTCACTGTTTGTGAGGTATTAAAAATACTGTTAAATAATGGATTAGATATAATATGTATTTTAAAGAAATGAGTTTCGAAGTGAATTTTTTATGTATAAACTTTGCTTGAGTGGAACTAACAGTAAAACGCTTTCCTAAATGAAAAATTCAGAAATGATATACATATATGTATATGTAGATAGAAACGTTCCTACTCGTTTGGATTTGTACGTGAGGTTTTATATTGTTTTTGAAACTAAACTAGTATGTTCTAAGATGTACAAAATTTATAAAAAAATTAGTTATATTTACTTTGTTTTTAAATTTCATTCACCCATCTGTGGTCTTTCTTGCATCCTTTGACAATCTCTTTTGAGCACTTCTTTCGTCCATTATTTTATGTAGTTAGGTAACCCACCATTGCCATTTAAATCCTTTTACTCTCTTCATTAAATCAACTATTTTGTCGTACTTCGTACCCACGTATTCCGTTTTTTATCTTTCTTCGTAATGTCGAGCATACATATGTATGTACATATGTGCTTCTTTGAGTGCTTTGGACTTGATGCATCATTCTGGCGTTCATTTTTAATTACATATGCAAATATAATGAAAGTAAAAATATTCCCAGCAATGTAGTACTGAGATTCGTCTCTCGAAAGGAGTCCTTAGCTGCGATACCCTGTGATCTCGTATACCCTACCATACGAAATAATCATCAACAGACCTACGATACCCTACAAGAGAATCGTCAACAGACCAATCACCACGTGTATGGTGACCTTTATTCGTGTCTAATAAAAAACGCACCATAAATCGCAGCAATATATTCGAAAGGACCATTCTCTCCCTCTTGCACGAAGTCAACGATACCGGCCCGTGAGTAATGAACAAATATTGTTTGTTTAGCATTTGACCCATGCTCCACCACTTAGTCTTCTGAGTGAGGGCTTTGAAGCCAACACGGCAGGAATAATAATTAGTATAATCTTTCATTACTCTCCCCTCGGGTCTCCTCCCACCCCCCGTACACCCTTTCGGTGTATCTTGCAAACGACTGGGTAGAAATGTGGGCCCACCCCCATTGATTATGTCACGTCAAGATATACTCACTTACGTCGCTCGCATACATATAATAACAATAATAATAATAGTTTAATATATATGTACGTAGGCAATATGTAATTTGTACGTGCCAGACATACCAGGCGTTGACCTGGATTTTTCGGTTAATTAGAGAGTCGGGTATGAGGGGGGGGGGGAGATTTTAAATAATTTAACGATGAAATTATATTTTATTTCACAATAAAATGCGTTAAATGACATTTTGCTGTTTATGTCTGTAATGTTTTGCATATAAATATTTGGATCCCGTCTATTATTATTTTTTTATTTATAATATTTTAGCAGCTGTTAATAAATAGCTGAAGCGGTTCAACAAAAGTAATTTGGCAAGAAAAATATATTTTTATAATATATTAATTTATGTATATCTAAATTTACAGCATATTTAACTGGTCAAAGCGGTTAACAGTCTCGTATCAATGCAGTTGCATCACGGATCGAAACATGGGGAACTTTTGAAACAATGATCCATTGCATATATTGGACCACTGGATCGAGAATAAAGTACAATTTAATTCCACCAACAATTTGAACATGTACCCACTGGGTTAAGCCGGGCGAATAACGAGCGTTCGCTTCCCGGCAAATATTCGACAACTACTACATATGTAGTGAACATTGTCATATTTTGGAGTTACTAAATTTGCCTGTTAATTGTTCGAGTAGATGGAAAGTTGTACGACTGGGTAAATTGAGCGATAAAATTGCGTCCATTATAACAGCCGGGATCCAAACAGAAAAATTCATTCGACGAGAAGTACAATGCGGGTGCAATCTACTAATGGAGCGTTGACGTATGCATTTTATGGTAGATATAAAACTATGATAATAGTACCGTTTATCTATTTTAAAATAAAATTTACTAATTAAAAATATATGTACCTATATGTACATAGTACATACTTATGTATCACGACCGTAGCGAGGATTTTAAGAATTATCGTATTCCGGTACTTATTACCTTTATTCGTAATACCAGCAAATATTAACGTATTATTGAATTCTAAAGCATAAAGCAATAGAGGGGGCAGAATCCTCATAGCCCCCCTCTTTTTTGATTTGTTTGAATAAAAGGTAACTTTATCATTTTTACATACATACCTCCTTTACGTTTCACATGGCTTCGTGTCAGTGGTCATTTTTATCTCTTATCCGATCGTTTTTTAATTTATCTATTTATGTGTCTACTAAGAATTCTAGGTTTTTAATTGTGAGAAGTCAGTTATATGTATATAGGTCCATGTATGTATGTATGTACTATGTAGTCAGCTATAAATAAAATAGTCTGGGTTATGTGTACGATATTTGCGGCATACTTTATCTTTGATTTTAAATGTATGATACACTTAGCGGCTCCTTTGAATAGCAGGTCAAAACGGATATTGAGTTTCGACTCATTTTTCCACTAAGCCGATACAAGGATTTCTTCTGAATTTAAAACGATTAACATAAAATTGAAATAATAATACCGGTTGTTTATTTTGTACTAACCGTAGTACCAAAGGTCGATTTTAATTTAAAAAATCGGTAGTCCTGGTATTGAAGTCACTATTATGTTTGAACTCGGAATCGATTAATTTTATCCTCTCTTGTCTGTGTAATTTGGAGATAATTTGAGTTATGTAATAAATTCACTTTTCAATTGAATTTCGCTCAGTCATATAATTAACCACTTATGCTGTTTGCATAGTGAGCATACAAAGCGATCAAAATTTGGTATTTGTGTACCAATATGGGTTATTGGAATTGTGAAGGGGGTAAAATACCGCGAATTTGTAAATATTGAAATTAGTTTTGATCTGAACAATGGATTATGTATGTATGTATGTATGTACAAATACATCGTTAATAATAGCCAGATATATAAACATATATGAATATTTTGTTTGTTTTAAAAAATACATTTACAATGTCTTATTTATTATCGTAAACACTTAGTAAATATTATTAGAACTATCAATAATTTCTTTATAGAGGCTATTTGAACCCATCAGGCTAACACATTTTACGATTTATAAAGTCACGTTTTTATTTAATTTAAATATACAAGTAATATTTCTATGCGAGAATAACATCAGATTTTTTTCGATTTTAAATGCGACATTTTTTCATATTAGTTACCGAATATATGTATGTTGTTTTACGTCATCAAAACAATTAAAATATATAAGTATAGTACTTTTTAACGAATTGAAATTAAAAAAAAATAATTATATTCGTTTCGTTTAAAATAATTCATAATACGTAAGTATGTATTGTGAACGAGAAAGTACACTAAAATCGATGTGGCTTAAATCGCTTCGGTTTCGATATTTTCAACTGAAATTATTAATTTCTTAATCCGTGTACCGTTCTAGGGGTGACAGGTGGACACGTTTAATCCAGTTTATTCAAATTAATCGACGCGATCAACCATCAGATTAATTTTGACAATTTCACGTCCAAAATTTTTGATTTCCCCTCTTGAATTGTTGACACTGCACTGATTTGTGAGAAGAATTTTGATAATATTTATGATAAATTGTTATTTTCATGATACACGTAGAATTGTCATATTCTACATATGCATACATTTATATGTATGTTCTGATTGAATCAATTATGTAATTATAATATTTTGGATAATGATCAGTACCATGTTTTATATACTGCTAATTCATACGAGCATTCTTTCATTAAAAAACTTCTTTATAATACTTTAATGATACCCAATCATAAATTTTCGATGTTAAAAATAGTCGCACGTAATAATAGTTTTGACACACTAAATGTAAAAATTATATACATATATTTTATAATAAGGGATTGAATTAATTTTGCCCGCGAAATTGCTTTTACTTAATTTATGCGCGTGGGTCGGAATTTGAATGTGGCGATTTTCGACCAAATTACTTTTATAGGGAGATTTATTTAATCGTTACCCGAGTTGCACTTTATTTAATTTTCTTTGCTAATTTTTTTATATGTACAAGGTTTTTTTTGATAGATTAGTGGGTAGAGGGTGAGGTAAGGGAACGTTTAGGGTTTTAATTTACAAGCAATTTCCGGCTGCTCCTTTTGACCCATTTAATCATCTTTTGTGGATCGCGTTCTTAATTAACTGAACTTTTGAAGACCAAGGTGGAACGGGCTGAGAACCAGAAGGGGGAAGGGGGGAGATTCGAGGAAGCCCGAATTCTTTCGGATCTGGTCTCTTTATTTTATTTTTTTCGTTCACTTTTGACGGCGACTTAATTGAAATTGAAAAAAGTTGTAATCAGTTTCCGAAAATTCAATTTAGTTTACAATCGGATGAGAGCAAATTCCATGATCAAATTTTGGCTGGAAAATTTGCAGATATGTATATAAGATTATTGTATTTTAAATAAAAGCAATTCTGATATTTTAAATATAATACTTTTATTTTATTTTATTTTATTAATTGAAAAATCTTATAAATTAATTATTATAATAAAAACTAGATCAGGAAAACGTGATCAATGATCGATTCTGAGTTCAAATCTCAACTTCGAATTTTCGCATGATACATACATAAAGTAAAAAAAAACGAAGTTCATTAAGTTTATCCACACTCTAGTAAGCATAAGAATAAAGTGTATTTAGCATAAGAATAAACGTGTAAACGTCTCTTTTCTTTTTCTTATCAATTAAATTTTCTTATCAATACAGTATTATCAATTCAACTTCTGCAATAATATTAGATTTATTTTGACTATTTGATGATGATTTTGCTTTGGTAAAAATAGGAAAATCCTTAATACCTATTTATTATAAGCAGTTATTTATATATCATTGTAAAATAAAATAGAGTTTTAAAGTGGAGCTTGTTTCAAAGGAAAAATTGATATATCAATATTATGAAGCTGTAAAATATGTTAATATTAGAATTTATTTACTATAACCTGAAAAGGCGGAGGAAAAGCAAGGGTCACTTAATGTATGGGACTTTGGTTCCTTTTAACATGAATAGAAGAATGTATCGTGATTGTTCGAATTTTTAGAAATTTTCGTCATTCTGGAAAATATGTATGTATATTTGAATTAGTGTTAGGAGTTGTTTGGAATCGATTGCATGTACATTAGTATGTATCTCAATGAATTTTTAATGATAAATACTCGATTTTGTGTGACCCGTGAAAGTATAATCGCTCGGGAAAAATAAAGCGTGTCCATTCTCTAGCATTAAAAAAGTTTGTTTCTCTTTTGTACATTCTTATTTTGTTTTAAAAAATATAATGATTAAATTAAGCAAGCAATACAGTTAAAGTTTAAGCTTTCATTATGAAGCTAGTCGGGGTGAAAGCTTTTTTTATTCTTTTTTTATATGAAAAAAAGAATGAACTTTGTGGACAATTTATGTAAATATCGGTAAATACTATGTAAATATCGGTGAATTTATGCACATATACATATGTATACTATATGTACATGATTTAAATACATTTATAATCCTTTTTCTGGACATTGTACATATGTATGTAGATACGTACATACATACAAATATGTAATACAAAAACGCATAACATTTCTAAAATGCTCAATTCGAGATAAAATCTGTTTGATATATTATATGAATTGTTAATTATGAAAAATATACATACATATTTTCCTATTAAATTAAAGAGAAACTTTCTTTCATCTCAAAAAGTGAGCCACGTCCAAAATAATACATTGCTTAGTTGCGCAACAGATTTTTTCAAATTAACCGAACATTTTTTGGAAAAACGATTCAAATGCTGAATACACACTATAAAAGTTAAATCTTTTGATGCAGAATATAAATAGGCCTGGTAACAATTTGGTAAAATTTCTGAAGTAATTCTTCATTGCTATATTTTTACTAACGCAACACTTAATATTTCATAAAACATACAATCGGTAATTAAGTTTTACTTCAAAATTCGTTTTTCGCCTTTAGACAATAAAATCATATAATTTAACCCTGAGCTACCCGGACGTGACTATCGAGCCAAGATTTGATGACAAAAAAAAAATATATATATAAAAATATATATATATATATATATATATATATATATATATATATATATATATATATATATATATATATATATATATATATATATACATATATATATATATATATATATATATATATATCTGTGTGTATATATATATATATATATACAAAATTCATATTTCACTGTATATTTTCACTGTAACATACATACATATATGTATGTACATAATTTATTTTATTTTTACATAGATATAGGAAGGCTTATATACCAGGAAGGCTTGACAGGAAGACCCCAATGCGTCTTCCTGGCCAATTAGTTACAAACAATGCAGCATTTTATTATTACATAAATCACTGTATTTCCAGAAGTTGAAGAACACGAAATAACAATTAAATAATTAATTAATTACAGAATTAATCCATTGAAACATCTATTTTTTTAGATTTTGTACATAATTTTTACAAATTATACACACAATAAATACAGAAGATTTGTGACAGCAGGAAATATGATTTTTTGCCAATTTTGAGGAACCGTTTCAACAATGATCAGATAAAATTGGCAAACTCTGATAAGAAACGATCTATTTGGAGTCACAAATACCCCCAAATTTAACCTGCAGATCGTATGGCAGATCAAACCCACTGATCACTTGGTGCTAAACATACACGCTACCATTAAGCCATACTGCTGGCTATGTATGTACATATGTAGTTGTGACTATTAAAACTCACCAAAGAAAGTGACCAATAGATGACTGGATGAACTTTCTAAGTGGGAAAGAGAGAGAGAGAGAGAGAGAGTGTGTGCTAGCTAACCTTTAATACTTACTGGTCGTATTGCTGGCACAATACGACGCGCGACAAATTATGACTTATCACCGATGGCATATTTATGGGGTCGCACACTCTAGGAGGGGGCGAGGAGAGTCCCTCGCGGTCTCTCCCGGCAAGCAAAACATCCCACTAAAACATAAAGGGTCGTAATTTCGTTTACGCGGCCAAAAGCGGGAAAACGGCGCCGTTTTTCATAGAGGCTGCAGCGCGCGTGATATACGGCCGACGCCGCATAAAACTGTCAGCGCGGATCTGCGAACTTCGCAGCCGTACGGGATTTATAGCACGACCGCCATGGACCACAAACACGTACAACGCGACAACCATGCCATCGACAAAACGACGATCCTTCCGAGCGAAAAATACTGGAAAAAGAAAACAAGAAAAACGGATGAAATCCGACTCGTCCGCGAGCTCGTAAATTGCAAGTCGGCTCGCGCTCAAACGCTTTGCATTGATGTGCCGGGATATTCTCAATTGGTATGGAATTTTTTAAGTATTAAAATCGCCCAGGTCTTCGTGTTATGTAGTAGGAGGTAAATGTTATTTGTTGGAACGGTTGTGTTCCAACACTTTGTGTTGGGATACAACCCTTTGGGAACACTTTGTGTCCCAAATAGTTATGGGCGTGGTAGACAGATTGGGTGAAAACCGGAAAAATGCACTCGAGATAGTTGCACTCTCGAGACATCCTAACTTTTCGAGATGCTCAAGGAGAACTAATGCAATCGAATTCTACAAAAATGCGTCTAGGGGTATTTGTATGTTATCCGAGGGTGATAACCTTTTTTGTGGAATTCTGTTGCGTACGTTCTTTTTGAGCGCCTTTGAAAATTACGACTTCTCGAAAGTGCGCCACTATTCAGTGCAATTTAGTGCATCTTTGTTTTTTTTTTTTTAATTTATTATTTCCCATGATGTCATTACTAGAGCGCGTGCTTTTTCCAGGAATTAGGGCGGTTTGGCTCTATTTACAAAGCTAAAAAAGGTTCGGCGAACCATTTACAGCAATTGAACAATGAACGGCGCGCTCTGGGTCCGCTCTTTAGTCATTACAAGTTTTCTCATGAGCGTAATCTTTTGTTAACTGGTACAAATTTAAAGATTATTTATTTAAGTTTATGTTTGGACCATTGTGACATTACAGGAATCCATAATGCGTCACGATGGTCGAAAAAATACAGAGAGATGAGAAAAATAAAAACGAGGTCAATGACCGTTTGTGTATAATCGGAAAATTTTACATTTTGTTAAATTTAATTAACATTTTGTTAACGTTAACTTTAAGAATTGAAAATTATTAAAAATAAAGAATTGAAAACTATCTATGAGAGTCTACGAAAATAACGGTTCCGGTTCCGGATTTTTTTTTTGGTTTATACGAGTATATAATAATTTTATACCCATGCGATGATGTTTCATCGGGCTATTCACTAGTATTTTATATTAATGGATGTTTATATATTTTAGACGACAAAATTAATTGTCAACGTCATGTTATGGACAGCAAAACTTACAGTAATATTATTAAAGACCTTGCATTGAGTTATATTGTAATAATATTATATAGTTAAATAATAAATTATTTAAAAAAATAAAGAATTAATTTTACGTCCTTAAATTATAACAACATATTGCACGAATGCGACAGCATGCTTGGTTCTCGTAGGTCTCACGCTACATCTGATCAAATTTATATAATGGTATATATGTATGTACATATATACCATTATATAAATTTGAAACATTAATTTGTCAAAGTACGTATTTCAACACAACTCCTCATATGTACGTAACATGCATATATTTTCATAATAGGAATTTTAATGTATGTAAGTAAATATTATTTAACACTGTTGAATTTTCACTTAATTTTTCTATATACGATTTATAAACAGCTTCCATATATGTACGCAGGTGGGAGTTGGAGGGGGGGGGGGGAGAAATGCCAAAATGATTTATTACGCTGCGGTTTCCAATACAATTACGGGCGATACAGTCAACATTATAGATTTGATCTCTATGAATACTTATTAAAGCGAGCGTTAGAGGCCAATTCGAGCTTACAAGCCTCCGAACCCCGTAGTATAAATACATAAATTAAACATAAATTTCGATAACAGTTGTACTTGTCGTACAGGTCCGGCCGACCTGCTACCCCTCGCCTCGATTAACATATTTATTACTTGTATACCTTTGCCCGGCGATTCCTATTTTTTTTTGACCGAACCCGTTTTTATCGAGACTCTATAGTAGGTACTTTGCGGGACGGTATTTTTCGGCGAAAATAAATATTTGTTTTAAGTCAAATATTGCTTATACATTCGCATGGTCGGCGTGCGTCGATGGCCGGGTGGAATATTTGCGAACGACCCAGTAAAGAAACGATTTATGACTATTAATAAGGATAAAAGAAAACGCCGGCTGAATCCTTCGGCCTTATCTGATGCTGTGAAGGGAGTAGGAAAATCGTGGAAAATTTTCGGCCTCCGTATTATTAGCACGTTTCATCCTTTGAGAGATTTTTACTACTGCGAAGGCACTTAAATGCCCTATTCTTTCGCACGTAAAATTTTTGTATACGATAATAGTGTTCCTCGATCAATGTATGATATATGTTATAATGCGAGGTAGTTGAAAATGAAAATGTTATTGGAGAATGGATGGAGTTATCGGTTCGAGTGGATAAAAGTGAATGGCTATTCGATGCACGCTATTAGTAGAAATTCTGTTAATTGTTTGTGTACTGATCTTTTTCTATGCCTATCAGTGAGTTTTGTAGGTTTTTAAAAGTGGAGTTTTTTTAATATTAATTTCATTATTTATGTAAATTGTATCGGTGTTTTCATTAATACAAGTGTATGTATCATAGAAGGTTTTTTTCAGTCAACTGAAAAGTTTTTTTGGCATTTTTGAAATTTTATAGATTGAATACTACCAATTTAAGGGTTCCAAACATTTGAATAAAAAATAGAAGCTTTAAATTATTTAGACGAAGAGAGGTGGTATTAAAATTTAAAGATAATCGTTATCTGGTAAATAAAATTTCACTTAACTAGCTAGATTTAAAATAAAATAGTTCGTGTAAAAAGTATTCGAATATTCAGATTTGGAACCCTATACATCAGACTATTTATAAAAATATACATATATTTTAATTTCCTTTCAGTAAACATATTTATATTAGATTAAACAATGTTTATTGATTGTTACCTTATTGTATATGGAAATTTTCATTTATTAGAAAATAGTTTTAGTTGAATGGCGACAAAATTCAGTTTAAATCAGTTATTAAATTAAATGGCTTTTTAAAAATAACAATAATATGTACATATGTAGATTAATTTGATGTATTAGTTTTTCCGGTAAATATCTACTTTTATGGATTGTTTATTAAATGACCACTTATAATATAAAAGAGCATATCTTACATAACCTACAATGTCTAATTGAATAAAGCTACTGACAAATTACACACGGAAGAAAATTATTTTTTTATGTACGTTTAAAAATATACATATAATATTTGTCCCAGAAATCATAAGAAACATTAGGTATTCTATAGGCAATTTGATTTTAATTTTTTTTGATGATACAATGATGTTATCAAACGCGTCGATTGTTAAAGTTCTATATTTTATCACGAATTTAATGATCTTTATTATTATTTTATACATAAGTTGCGTCATTTTGGGGAAAATTTCGCAGTGCGAGCAAAAACACAACAATACGAAAAAGGGCGGAAAAAAGAACATGTGTTTCTCAAACTGGCACCGGTTGGAAAGCTGGGGTCGGATTTTACCGGCCGACCGGCGGCTAAATTACACGTCACGAAGATTTGTAAGGGTTGAATAAAAAGATAATTATAATGTGAAAACAACGCGCTCACGTACATAAAAAAAATAAAAAAAAAAAAAATGTTCGTCATACATATTCATCACACGAGCAGCGGACACGTTCACTATGAATATATTTCAACCCGTTCACCACCACAACCCCTCTCCTGCGACAACCTTCATTCTGACACAAAGCCACAGCGCGCGCGTCGCTAAATAAGATGTCTTTGAATGATAAAATATTCATAAGGGTCGGATAAGTCCGCCGTAAACAAAATTAGAAAATTACCTTTTGGCGCGAGACGTGTGACACAGTGGCTGCCATGGAGAGGGGGTTAAAATTTGGGGAGGCTTTGGCGGTGAACCGACGGTTTTGGCAAGAGGGTGGGAGTGGGTCTAGGGGATAAATGATGTAACAAGTCCCGACAAATTAACCATAATGTCATATTCGGTTTTGATTGTAAATATACCGGTGATTATATCCAATGGTGATAATTACATTTCATTTTTTTTTTTCAATTACAAAATTATTCTAAATTTTGTTCCGTTACAATGTGTTAAATATTTAAAAAGTGGAAAAATAATAATTTTATTCATTCATTTTGGTATATGTGCTTTTAAATGTGCAAAATTTAAATATTAATACTGTATGAATTTTCCTAGGTTCAGTTTTAGTGTTTTCAATCAGTTACAATAAAATTGGTTCATTGATAAAAAGTAATTGATGTAAGTCCTATTTTGACATTTGGTCCACCTTGTGACTTAATATATGTACATATAAATGTGTAATATTTACAAGATTTTTATACCATTCATACTGTAAGCACTTACATATATTAAAATAAGATATAGATTATAAATACTGAAGGCATGCAAAAAATATAACATGTACATAGATAATGATCACAGAATCGGTAACCTATTTTACGTCAAAACGAGTCATTTTATCCTCATTATATATTATAAAATTCTTATTTTTCTATTCAAGTTCAAAAATATACACTTAATGAAGCTCTCAATGACTTTTATTTTCAAAAAAATTACGGAAACATGAAAAACGTGAAGATTTTCTTAAAATAACCCTTATCACATATGTACAAAGCATCCATTGAGTGCGATACGCTTTGTGCGACTTTTGAGTGAAATAGCAACTTTAAGTTCTCGTTTATTAGTCAAAACATATCATAATCGACCCAAATAAATTTTAATAGATGAACATTGAGCGTTTATTTTTTTATTTAAAAATAATAAAAAAAATCCGAACCAATTTCAAAAAAGAGATATATGAAAAAGAACTTTTAAATTTTTTGTCTTGAAAAATCGATTGATGGGAGAACATTGTTTAAAATCAATGATTTTTTTATTTAACGTTTCCTTGATACGTAGAAAGTTTTCCACTAGGTCCATCGATGAAAATCTAAGCTCTGCGTTTTTCGCTCCGGCCTAATGTACCTACATATTGTATGTACATACATATATATGAATATGAACGTATGTATATGTATATGCAACCTACGAATAATAAAATGTGGTTAAAAATCAAAATCAAGTTTGCACGTACATACTTATAATTAGATAATGATCAATAGTTTAATACATATATGTGCGTATGTACATATATATGTAAATATTTTACATCTAAACATAAACATATGTTTATAACTATCAATTTAATTTTCAATTTACTAGATTGGCTTATTCATGTACATATGTATATCATGGATGAAAAGTATTTCCGCAAAGTTTTGCAGACATAATTTTGGAAACTTGGTTACAATATCTTATCCCATATCGAAATAATAAAAATAATAAAAACTTTTATTTCAGACGGTAAGGAGAGTAGTGCAATCCCCACCATCTATATTTATAATCGATATTATCAGAGATAATAGATATTATCAGAGATCTGGATCGGAGCGTGGAGCAGGAGCGCGGAACAGTGGAGCAACGAGTATTCGCACGGAGCAGAGGCGGAGCTGGATCATAAAAATTTGTAGTGCTCCACTGCTGCGATATTTTTTTTTATGTATTAGAATTTCTTTCAGAATTTAAAAATTAAATGAAAGCTTTTTGAAATTTGCTTTTCAATTTATGATAATTTTAATATTTTATGGTTTATTGTCCTGGAATCATTTGACATGTGGCACATCATGTTTGGTTATATTATTTTATATACTTTTTTCACTTATTAACAAACATAGCACAATGATATAAGAATAATAACAGCATAATATATGTATATACAAAAACACACCAAACAATAAATAATAATAATAAATTAATCAGAAATATACTTTTGTAAATGAGAAAAAACATCGTTTATTTAAAATGTTCATCCAAACACTTATTTTAATTGGCTTAAAGTCTTGAACCTCCAAATGGGAATCACGTCATATGTAAAATAGGATAAATAATTTTTTATTAATTTTTAAAAAAGGATAAGGATCCAATTTAAATGTACATATAAATTGGTATTTATTCTTATGCTGTTGTTCTCGTTAAGATTCAAGTGAAAGTTTCCTGAAATTTGCATGATACGTATGTATGTACATATATGGATTTGATGGTCGTACGCTCATTTAATTTCAAGCATATGATAATATGTGTAAGAGGGTTTATGTATAAATTAGATGTGACTTAGTTTTAATAATTAAATTGGATTCAGAGATTTCATCGAAATATTTAATTAATTATCATATTAATAAAAACTCTGAAAACTATAAAAAATGATATTTTACGTATCACAATATTTATAAATTAATTAGTTTTTGTTAAAGAACACGTTAAAGCTTGTTTTTATCTTAATAATTAAGTTAATGATATAACATATTAGGTTTCATGTAATTATTTATCTTTTCGTAATTTGTAAATTTTAATGTCTCTTCAAATACGTAATTTATGTACATATATACATATATATGTATATAAATAATAATAACCGAAAAATATTATACACACACACACACACACACACACATGTTTTGCATTTTCTTTTGCCACAAAGGAAACGGACCCCAGGAAGAAATGAAAAGGAGGGTTTCTATTAAAGGATGGCTTCTTTTCCTCGTCTTAGGTTTATTTTGGGGACAAAAAATGTCTTGCATCAACCCTTAGTAAACTCAAATAAAGGTTTTTCACCACCGTTTCACATTAAATTGGGATTGATGAAGATTTTTCTTCAACGGTGGCGGCGAAAATAACTCTTCTCTCGCTTTGTCCATAAATTATTTAACCACCGTGGAATTGCTACTGTTTTTCGTGACATTTTCCTCTAGGCGAAAATAAACAAATTAAACAAACGTTGCATTAATAAAATGCCCGTCTGTCGTATCCATCTACACACATGCTTGCGTTGTTGAAAAATACCAATTTAAAATATCAGTTTAAGTCCAAACTTTTCAACTTGCCATTCGCAATCGGAAACTAATTTACTTTCCTGTGAAATGTTGATTGGATTTTTTTTAAACTACTAACGTATAAAGGGATATTTTACATTTGCATATGTGTTTTCTTCTAATTATCCCGTCACATGACGGTTGGTGTATAAAAACTTTTGTTAAAAATATTGTCATTTCGTTGATTTTTTTCGTACATACAAATTAAAGTTTGTTATTCAATTATTTACATACATATGTACATACATACATTATCTTAATAAAAAAAAATTGTTTTGGATAATAGATTTTTTATGATCACGAGGAATTTCCAATTCGAGATTTTGACTGATTTATATCCATTTTTGATCATGATTTTATGGTATTTAGAAAATTTGTGTGTGTGGGTGTGTACATTTGTATATTGAAGATGATTTAAAAAAATCATTACAGATTTCGACATTTTTGTGTGAAACGAATATTTTCAAATATATTTGATAAAAAAATCGATTTTGCATTACTTTTATGTCATTAAGGCGACAAATGATTAATGAGATGAAAATTAATTTTCCCAAAGTAAAGACCTATTTAAAATAGATCGTGTTTTTAGTCCCGAAAAGGGTAGTTTTATCGAATTAACTGTAAGTGTATTTATAATTTTGATTCCAAAAGTTATAATTTTGAAAATTAATACATACAAATGTATGTATGTATGCTATGTATGTAAGTATGTACATATGTATATGTAAGACTATTTTTTGTTTTGTTTTATAGGACACTGATTTCGGTTAGTTGTCATTAAAACTATTTCTCTATGACTCGTACATATGTATATATACATATATGTACATATATTCATGATTATTTAAATAAAATGTTTTTTACTTTAATTACATTACAATTAAATGTTTTTAAGATTTTTTTCAAATTGAATTAAATGTGAATTATCAGTGGTTTAGTTTGAAATTAATTCAAGGTTGAGCTGTAGGCTTAAACGAAGGGGTTTGAATTATAAATTTAAACGTGTTTTACTGCTTGAAGAGAAGTCATGAAAAGGAATAAATTAATTTGACCACAAATAATAATAAAAAGCATTACGTACGTACATAAAATTTAAGAGAGAAAGAGTAATAAAGTGCACTATGTACATATGTACATTCGTCTATTAGCAAAATTACAAATGGTTGAATGGGAAAAAAAATGAAAAATGCCATATTTTTATATATGTATGTACGTCGTAACTTTTTTAATTGAAATTTCAAAGCATCCAAGTCGAAATTTAATTCAGACGGAGACGAGGTAAAAAAAAGTTCAAATGTCGCATTTAATTTACATTGCTTTCGAACGATGTCGAATTTATTAATTTTGTGCGACCCGTTCCGTGGGGTGGGGCCGGGTGGAAAAATTAATTATTTAAATGTGCACGCGCGTATGAGAGTCGAAAGAAGTACTTTCCGAGAAAAAAATCGGGATCGGAGGCGAATAAAACTTTTTTTCGGGGCATAAATCAAACGCGCGTGCGAAATAACGAGGAGTCCGGTCCTGGTGACCGAATTAGGAGAGATTGCGATCTCGCGACCGCCGAAATAGAAATCGACAGACATTTGAATTTATATTGCGATTTGTAGAACAGATGTCTGCGAAGATTACCATAAATACTTTTCAATTGACGTAGGTGCGGCAACCTCGGCACTCCATATTATTCTCTGGACCATTTTTTCCCGCTTTTCCTCCCGCTCGATTTTCGTCTCGTCGCTGCCGTCTTTTCGGTTGGTTCGGCCTCAATCTTTTTTCGTTTTTCCTTTTTTCCCTCTCTTTCAAATAGAAAGTTACAGCGTTCGCGTGCGTTACAACTTTGCTCGTTTCTCTTCGTATCTCGCCGGTCGGGAGTGACGCGAGTGCGCCCGTATTAACGGACTTCGACGAAGAAAATGTGTGCGATTCATATTTGTGTGCTTGTCAGTTTAAATATTTGCATATATACAGGGTGGTACGGTCGAGTGGACTCCTGTTAGTATACGCTCAAGTCGCTCGAAGTGTTTGATCTTACCAAAGTTGTAACGAGCGAAGCTGCTGCGACTCAAATAAATCAAGAATGTTTCAATTAAAATTTATTGTACGAAAGATTTGAACATATGTATGCATGTATTTAAAATCCATTTGATGAAATTGCTCATTTTAATAAATTGAAATAAAAAATTCTCACTTCATCAATATTTTAAGCCTGTTTTTTTAAATGAATTGGTTAATATATAGTATTATTATATACATAGAGATATTTTATTATATTGCAATTTTGTCATATCGACAAATGAATAACTTTTATATATTATTTATATTTATATTCATGGTTTATATGACTAATTCACGAAATTGTTTAAAACAAAGCTCAGTTCTAACAGTGTCAGGCTGTTGTTTTTTTCATGATTTGATCTTTGTGCAATAAAATAAAAAACAAATAAAAATCTATAACTGTTATTTTGATATTTTGACAAATTAATGTGAAATTAAAAATCACACGAATCGTATCGCAAAGTTCATTATTTTAATTAAAATTAATTTGTTCGTTATAATATAATTTTATTACTTTTTTTGGCAACGTAAGTTAATTTACTCTATGTACATACATATGTAGTTGATATGTAGTCACAATAGCTAAAGTTTTGTGACTAAAAAATACTACTTCCGGTTTACGAATTCTGACCAAAACGTTACCAAAACGTACATAAAGAATACAAATATAAATTTTCAGCTTAATACGATCAGGGGTGTGGACAGGATCCAGGCGACAACATTTTTGACCTTTCTAAGAGGAGAAAATCCCACTTCCGGTTTATTAAATTTAGTGATTTTTTTTATTTTCATCACATTAATACAAAAATTATACTTGAATTTTTTCGTGAAGATCACACATGCTTAAGGGGTCGAAAAAAATAGTGGAAGATAAATCGAACAAGAGTAAACTGCTACTTCCGGTTGAGGTATGCTTACCAAATTTTATTCATAACTTGCTATTACGCTTAAACTTCTAGATATAAAATTTCAGTTCAATAAACCAAAAGGTTTCTGAGAAAAACATAAAAAACCTCGATTCTCTAGAGTAAAACTACTACTTCCGGTTCAGATAAAAATATTTAAAAAATATAAGGTTATAGATATTATTATTTTTATTACATGTAAAAAAAATTTAATCAGATTCAGTCAGCGGTTTGGGAGATAATTGAATTCAAAAACTTAAAAAAAAGAGGACACCTATAAGGGGAGGTACCATTTCCGGTCAACTTAAAAATTTAAAAAAAATTTTCGTCATGTCTATAAGAATTTCAGTGCTCGATACCAAGTTTTGGTTCGATAGGACTAACGGTGTAAAAAATCCCCAAAATACACAGACACACACACGCACACACAGACACACACACACATTTTTTCTAGATCATGAAAACGTGATCAGTAATCGATTCCGAGTTCGAATCAGTCAAAATCTCGAGTTCGAATTTTCGCATGATCACAAAACTTCATCTTTTGTTACTACGTACATAGATAAAGTAAAAATATATCAACGGTATCAATGCATCAGGCTCTAAAATTTCTAGCTACGCCACTCAACCTCCTTTACTACATCAATCTTTAATTCCAAGGGCCATTCGCCTCAGAATATGTACATGTCGTATGAACGTACTTAATACATGGTAAATAGCAACTTAAATGCATTAATATGTAACTTTGAACAAATCATGGATTTATGACCATTGTGCTCAAAGGACGTGATATGTATGTACATACATACATACGTAAGAGTTGGAAACTATTGCAGTCGAGTGGGAGATGCGAGTGTGAGTAGGTGTCGGCGCCATTGAATCTCCCTCACATTCCTCCAAACCCACCCCCAAACAACCCCTACTGTGCGTCGGCACGCAAAACTAAGCGTTATGTGAGCGCATAATTCACGTCGGCAGATTTATGAATTTGACGCGAGCAATAGACGCGCGAATTAATCGGCCGTCCATGGATGATTGGTGATCCGTCATCCGTTTTTTTTTCTATCTGGGCTCCGTTTTCAATTATTTATCTTACATATTCGCCAGCATCCCCTCTATACAAATATGCGAGCGCGTAACGTACCTACACCGTAAAAATAAACGAGGTGTGAACGAAAAATATTGCTATATTGCGTAAATAACGCGAAATATAATCCGAAATTAAATTATGCATCTTCGAAACAGTTTGAGGTTTCAGCGTCACATCGGACAAATATGGTGGATAGATATACATATTGATATGTACTTAGTTTTGTGCAAAGATTATAATTAACGTAGGTTTTAGTAAGATAAAAAAAATAAAGTAGAAGGAGGTGCGATCAAGAATAAACTACCACTTTCGGTTAATGGAACTTAACCAGACACATTTCATTACTTAACTGTAAGTTTTCATAAAAATATGTAATTTCAAATGAATACACTGAACAGTTTCGGAGAAGAGCACAAAAAACCTCGATATTAAAGTGTAAAAGTACTGTTTTCAATTGAGATAATATATAACGTAAAGATTAGCATTTCATGAACAATTACAAAGTTTCAGTGATATCGAATTAAAGGTGTTCAAAGAATCTCCGAAATATGTACATAGACCCATATTTTTGAAAAATCGTGGAAAACACAAAACCATACTATTGATATCATTAAGTATTAGTTTTTTTTTACTTTTTAGGCCATACATATATTATAAATATAATTTGATTTTAAGATAGTTTGATTTTAAATATTTTTTTTTATAAAAAAAACTAGTGGTTTTACTTGGATTTTCTCGGGATTTGTAATATAAACCTCTTAAATATGGCTAATCTAATAGTAAAATTATATTGAATCTATTTGAATAGCTTTATTTCATTTAAATTTATTTGAATAATCATTTGTTTTCTTATTAAATTTCACGTAACGGATTCAACTACCCAAACCTACAGTCTTTTTCGAAATTATGTATTAGATATATTTTTTTATGTGATACCGAAGCGATGTCAATAATCTCTATTTCACAAGAATTTGAATAAAATTATTGTTTATTATGAAATTAACCCCCCCATCCTCCCGATTATACATAATTTCCAGAAACCATTTCAGTTTCAAATTAAAAAAATATTTATATTTAGCAAAAATCACAACACAGAACATTAAATTGAAAAAAAAAATCACAGTTTTTAACCGCACACCACCTTAAAAACTGTGATTTTTTTTTTTTAATTGAATGTTCTGTGTTGTGATTTTTGCTACATATAAATATTAAATAAATAAATTAATTAACAAATTTGATAATCCATGAATGGAAATTATTCTCTTAAATTTTGTTGCCACACGAGTTCTGCAATGTATGAAGGTGAAAATTTGATATTATATTATATTTTTATATCATATATTATCTCAGATTACTATAACATAATGTATGTACGTATGAATATATTTGTTTGATAGAAAAATTGAATTTGATCGTTTTTTTTGGCGTATCAATAGCACGTTAGTTACGCACTGGCGATCCATCAAATTCGATATGAGCTTTTTTAATTTATTCATATGGAAATATCCAAGCAATTATTTGCTGCAGAGCTGTCCGATTGTTTGTTTCGTTGATTGAATATACATATTTATTTTTTCATTGATTTTCTTCATGCGCAGAGGTTAAATTGATTCAGAAAGAAAACTGTCGACTTTACGAATATTATGCTTATGTGGGTTTTTCATTTGTTTTGATTTTATAATATCATTTTGCTTTATTTGAAGCGAAAAAAATTAACAAATATGATCCGTTTTGATATTGTTTTTTTTTGCGAAATAAAGCAAAGTTTAAATTTAAATTTAACTGAATATTTTTATGTTTTATATTTTATTTGCATCGTCAAAACGGATTTTTTGTGTAAATAAACTGCATAACAATTAAACACTAGGAGTCTTTAAGTTTTTAAGTTGAGCAATTAATTGAGAAATTATCTCATAGATTGATCATTCATACAATAGAGGCATGTCGTAGATTGCTCACAGTATGGTGTTGAATCCATTTAATTATATAATTCTCGTTTGTACAAAGTTCGTCTTCATAGTTCGACTACCGAGTTGCATGAATCGGCGTGCGTTGACGAGTGTTTTTTTTGTATGGAGTCGCGCATCTTGTTGCTGGGTCCGGCGTATCTCCATCCAAAACTATACATTTTGAAGGATCGTGGCGGTCGTTCAGGTCATTAAATCCATGCGACTAGACCCAACGGCTTCAGCTGATATCAACCGTCGTCGGACTTTATTACCCGACAGACCGACATGTTGCAGGGTGCGGCCCGATAAAATGTGACCCCATACAATGTGTATGGGATCAGTCATTCTGCAACTTCAGAACGACACGTCGCGTCAACCAAGTTGTTGAGCGGTGCGGCCCGGCCCTAACCTGTAGACTTTCCGCCCCCCCACTCGTTTTGTCAGATTTTAATTATACATAAAAGAAAAGATAAACGCCTATAACTTTATCTTTTTCGCATTATATCTTATAATTTTTTTTATTTTTAACAATGTGAATACATTAAATTGATTATATATTTAAATGTTTTATATGATTTGTAAATAAAATATTTCTTTAATGGGATATGTTATATATTTACCATATAAATGTACATGTGTGGATTTTTCAGATCTATCTATTTAATACATGGAATAATTATAACGTTGTGAAAACCTTATCTTTTTTTTACATTTTCACCTCGTTCTACTTTAGAAATTTCGGTTTTTTGCGAGTGTCTTTTCAGGCGTTGCGGTTTGAAATTGGCTGCGTTTTATTGGTCTGAAATTTATGTTTACGGAAGGCTTTGCCGGGGAAAATCTAGTGGTGTCTGGTGCCGAGTGTGTAAAAGCGCCAGAAAAACCATCTCGAGGGCAGGAACGGGGGCACAAGGATGAGGAGGAAGGGTACGAGAAGTGGGGAAAGAGAAGGAGGACATAGCAGGGGAAAATATGGGACAAAAGGGCAAGTCCTCGAGCCGAGACCACTTCAAATTCGAGAACTAAATTGTGAGTGAGATGTGCGACGACCGCACATACATATTATCCCGGACCGGAAGCTCTTTTCAAGCGTAAATAGTGGTCTTCCTTTTGGAAGAAAATCACGCGAAAAATTACACCGTGTCAATAATTCAGTTTAATACGAGTCTCCTTTGTGAGTTTGTATATACATACATATGTACGTGCAACATACTTAATACATATATGCATATTTTATGCACACATCACATTCTTCACCAACTTATAATATCCTCGACAATTGAATTTGCATTTGGAATTGTTTAAAAAATGAGAACTTAGCTCTTCCTGCTCAACTTATTTAATTGTCTCTTAGGTAGTATGCTTTCATTTTTTTAATTTTGTACTTTTCACTATGGATATAGTGAAAAAATTAGGACCTCGGATTAAGAGTTAAGACCTCGTGCTTCCAATCAAACAATTTATCTCAAAAAAATTTGTTTGTTTGAGAGTAGTGTCGATTTATTTATTTAAAAATATATTTTTACCACGGTTTTATTATGAGATTGTCCCCAAGGCGACACCTATGGTCAACTTTGTACATTTGTACATATATACGTACTATATATAAATTAATAATATTATTATGAATTTGATTTGTGACAAATGAGGGTCAGTTTGGTAAGAGCCGTTTCAACAATGATATCAAACAAATTGACAAACTAACAGGAAACAATAGTCATGTGTATATCCATACAAGGTCTGGCTGGCAACATTGGATCAGGGATCGAACCCGTGACCCCTAAATTGTAAACATTATACGCTAGCCACTGAGCTATCCTTCTGGTTGTATTTGTATAAAAAAGAGTGATGAATTTTGACATATTAGCGATTATTCAAAGTCGTTGTTTTTGGGACAAGAATTTGTATGGCGGAAGCGGTCTTTTAAAAAAATCGTATGTTTTTCGCGATAGCGATATTATTTAAACTGAAAAAGTCTTCAACTTTCATGGATATCTTTCAAAATTTATCTGTTTTTTAAACACATTTTACATACATCGAAAATAATCAACTAAAAAATATGTATAACTAATCAAATTATACGTATTGAGACGCGTTTAAAAATACCTTCTTTATTTTTGGAATACAAAATAAAGACCGTACATAATATATTCGTACAATAATTCGTGAGCCTCGTAAATCTAAAATTACATTTTTTTCAGAGCGAATAAAAACTAATTTATCGACCTTTATATTGTATCTCTTTATGACGCTTTTATGACCTTATTCTTACAGCTATACATACAGTTTTAAAACATTTATTCAGAGGTGGAATTGGGATAGTCCTAAAATACAACATAAATTGTATATTGTTTTGAACAATAGTGGAATTACAATGCTTATGAAACGATCTAATAGTTCAAAGGCATTTTCATACATTTATACGTGCAAAAGGCCCCGTTTCGCTTAACGATGGCGCCAGGTTTCGGTACGTAAGTGAGGCATGGCTTTATATCTAACTGCAGGAAAACATTTATGAATCATTTTATACGTGACTCATCCCGTATATGGAATTGATATATTACAAATTTCAACAGAACGACAGTACTAAAAATGAAATTCGCAGAGACAATTCAAAATATGTCCTATTAAATTCTCCCGTTCCTGTTGTTTCATCGATTCGACCTCGGGGGGGGATATATTTTTATAAACGATCCATTATTTTAATTTCACGAGTGAATAACAACGAAACGGAGCGGAGGGCAGAGAAGGGCTGCGATGCGATGGTGTGAGGGCAAGTAGTAGGCGGTCTCCCCGAAAGTTGAGAATTCTAAAAATCAAAGGCTTGGCCTTTTTCTTTCCCTCCGTCAAAGGGGAATTCGGCAATTATTCCCTTTTTGTGCGAAACATTCCACCGGAGAGCGGCAGTTCATAATCGATAAGTGCCAAGTCTACGAACAAAGGGCCATCTTTTGTTTACACAAGCATATCGATTTCCTGGCCTCATGCCACCGCTTGGCCACTTTATACTAATACACTTCTATATTTTACGCAGAGAGGTGTCTGTAATATGAAGTATACGTATAAGTGAGTACATTCTAATAATTAATATTGTACGAGGGTGTACTTCTCTGCCTAAGCTAAGGGTTGTTGCCATGCGAAATTGTTAGTTCGGTCAGACTAGTGATTTTATAGTTGTTCTACGTCACAAATCTAATGAGCTTATACATATATATTTGCTATTATATATATGTACATATATACATTTGCTATCTTTACTAGCATAAATATGATTTTTAATTAATTCAATTTCAAACAATACCATACTAGTTTACCATATCACTGGCCGGTTTAGTGAAACTATAAATGTGTTCACAAACTCAGTTGTTTTTGTATGATTGTTTGATAATGAAAGTTGTCAGATTGAAAGCCACAGCTATAATTTATATGCGGGATTTCCATAGGCACACAGATAAACAAGGATATATTTTTAGATAATAGAGAGATGTCTGCAAACTTTTCAATTGTGTCGTAATACCCTTGAGGACATAATCCGATATACACATAATAGGATGATAATCCGATATACATATAATACTTTCAAGGACACTTTGAATATTCCCAACAGGATTCCGCTTTCAATTAGACCCGATTTTGAAGGCCACTAAATGAATCATTTTAATCTAGAAAGCACATTTTCGTTTGGACGCCATTTTAGGTACCGTTTCGAACTTTCAGACTTAAAAAAATGCACGAACTGTCAAAATTTATAATTTAACTGGTGTGTATTAATGAAATTGTATTGTCGTGTTGATAAAGATTAAAATGAAATTGTATTCGGATAGGATTTCATTGAAATGCCATTCAAAATGTAACTGAAAATGCACTTTTTCTGTACCATATGTAGGTACATAAAAAATCCACAATTTCCATTTGGACCATCAAATATGATGTACTTTTTTACGCAATCTAGGATAGTTTATATATGTAACTATGGTTCATGTACCGATTGTCCTTCGAGGACCATTCACTAAAAGGACTATTCATCAAACGGACAAAGAGTGTGATGGAAAGTGTAAACGCTGTTAATAATTTAATCGTAAATTTATTTATTTATGTACATATATTAAAATATAGTACCCAAAAATTTCGAACTTGATAATTAATCCGTAAATATTGATGAGATTTAAAGATATTAAATACGCCTCAGTTATTTTATAAAGCTAAGATTTTAATTTGATTTAATGTATTTTAAAACGAGTCTGAAATATACATAAGCTACAATTTTTTC
Organism: Arctopsyche grandis; assembly: GCF_051622035.1. NCBI lineage: Eukaryota > Metazoa > Arthropoda > Insecta > Trichoptera > Hydropsychidae > Arctopsyche > Arctopsyche grandis. The sequence goes on from NC_135356.1 coordinate 15,594,684, forward strand.
AATATCCAATATTATTTGGAAAACGAATATTTTGTTAACAAAAGTTGTTTTTCAATATCGTTGTTGATCTTTAAAATTTAACATATTATATTCATTGTAATGGTAAGTAACCATTTTATTTAAAGGCAACAAAAATTTTTATATTGTGACGCAGAATTAAATAATTCATGAGGGTACAAATAAGTGATATCTATAACATCGTTTTACTTATGTCTTTGAATAAAGGAAAAATGACGATTTATTTCAATAATTAAATAGTTGTTTTATGTACGTAGATATCTATGTACATTCTAGATAACGTTAAAAATGGCGTTCGCCAAATTCGACTGAAAATTTAACATAACTACGAAAAAATATGTGCGATCACGACTCTAGAATTACACAATTCTCGTTTTGTGAACGGAATTTGTTAAAATCTCAGCGTTTGAATGTGGCGTTTTTGAATTATTTACGGTGTGACTGGCGACGACTAATTGTTAATTCCCGATCGGAATGGTGGTACAAAGTGGTCATGGTTCGCTGATTTGCAAATCCAATTTTATTTTAACCCGTTAAATAAATTCTGCGAGAGTTAAAAAGCATGTACCTATACGGCAGCGAGTATACTCGAGGCACTCCATTAAAAGGCCAAAATGTTTTAAAAAAGTAAAAAAAATCATTTGACCACTTCGCAAAATGAAATCACACTTCACCAAACTGGCATCATATAAACAAACACAATCGCAATTACAAAAATATTATATCTTCGTTTAAGTCAGTGTTTTTGGTAGTCTTTTCCGAGCAAAGAGTCAAATGGAAAAAACCAAAATTGGAAAAGTTTTAGAGACGCAGCATACTACGAATTTTAATGTTTAATTACTTTACTAATTTGTTAAAACCTGCATTTTATATTTTATTTTATTTTCCTTTTCTTATTGAGCTAAAGCAACATTAAATGTATCCTCAGGTATACTTTATTTGCATTTAATATAAATTTTAGAGTCTCTTGATAAATCCGAGTATCTTGAAATTAATAAATAATTTTCAAATTTTATCCATCATATCTGGACAAATATTTCAATATATTTACTCAATTATAAAATATTTAATATGACATATTAATAATAGAAATTTAAAAGTAGTAACGATTAATTTATGATGAAGGAAACGTACCTATTGCATACATAATAATACTTGCATTTAAAAAATATTTCAATGTAAAAGATGATGTTGAGAGCGATACTTTATCATTTAAGCAAGAGCTGTATGCGGTTTTACATATATTATTCTTTGAATTCATCTCAACGACTATATATTTACATAGGTAAGTAAGGTTAAATAATAAAATCTATACAAAATACGGCTTATTTTAATTTCGTAATATCGAAATCTCGTCAAAAGGTCTAGGAATAATTGAAAAAACAAAATAAGTCTGAATTTCATCTATATATGAACCTTGTAACTTTCGCACTTTAGCTTCAGGTGTTCGTAAACTTCAAAATTAAATTTTAAAGTCATTTGATTTAGTAGTTTATCTAAGCTAGTTACCCTTGATGAGATGAAGACGCTGGCTCGTTAGTATAATGAGCATGCCTATGCATGTACACATGTTCATAGTTGAACCAGATTGGATTGGCATTTAAAATATGCAAATTTGAATTACTTATGAATCTTGTTTTTTAAAAGTCGATTTTCAGTGATCGTTAGAGTAGGGCTCGCACGCACACTAACTAATACGGCAAAAGTTTCCGGAATTTGACCGCGCGAAATTCTCACCGTCAATGTAATCTAGATTAGTGGAGATGCTTGGATTGCGGTCAAAACTTCTGGGTCACACCGTATGAAAATTACGTGTAACTGACTCCGCCGGGAGGGCTTTACCGGCACCAAGTTTCGAATATAAATTAAAATAAAGTGCCCCTCCCCTCTCTTTCTAGCTCATTTTGAAACTAAAGTATTTAATTTTGACGCGTGAACGCCGACGAGACCGCGAAGATTTACCCGCGTGACCTCTAAGATAATATCAATTTATATTGTAAAATGTTATTACTGTCAATACTACTTCAAATACCAAATGAAACAATTATGACAACAAATACCCAATTTCAATTATAAAACTTAATTATTTTTTCATTGAATTGTATCTTTGAATGTCCGAAAGACATTATTATATTTTAAATCATTAAAATATAATAATGAAGAAAGACAAAAATTTTAAATCGGACATTGTAATAGTAAAGCACGGCTGGCGATATAATTTTTTATAAACCCATTGGTTTTTTCGTTAAAATTAATTTAAAAGATTTTCGTTTGTTAATAATTTCATAACATCGTAATAAAAACTACGTACATAGATAAAGTAATAAGTGATAGTGAACAATTTATGTAATCGATTGGATAAAGTCTTCGATTGTTTCGCAATTGTTAATTCGCATTTATAATCTCAACATTTTTGCAAGAATGGCTGCAGACTGCAGTTTAGCTGTCATCGATGGAATATATGCAAGACTGGGTGATGACGATGACGACGTAATTTCAGGAAAGTCGAGATTTCTTGTTGAATTGAATGAAGCAGAAGCAATATTGAAGCGCACTGCAATCAACTACTTAGTTTGGCTCGAAAAATTGGGAAAAGGAACATCTACATATGACGAAACTGCTATAGTGACTTCCTCAGTGGTTGAGTGGCAGGGGTATTTTTCAACTCATCTTGTGAATAATCAATGTATAATTATGGTATTTGGTGAAGTACAAAAGTTTGATCATAGGTGTTGCCTTGGGTAACCTGTAGTGGCATCTATGGTTCGTGGTTAATATATAATGGATACATAAATAAATAAATAAATATGATGAAACCTTCGTCAAGTCAATGTTTTGGAAAAATATCGTAATACTGTATGTATCTGTTTTTAATAAATAAATAAATAAAACGTTCTCATGGAAAATCTTAAGATCAGGTCGATCGGGCGTCATCTCCACCGTCTCACTTTTTTTTACATATATTTCAGGAAGGCGTTACAGGTAACCCCAATGCGCCTTCCTAGCCAATTACAAACATTGCAGCATTTTTACTATACAAGTCGCTGAATTACGAGACACTGAAAAACTCGCAAATCAATGAGACATCTATGAATTGTACTCAATTGCAATCAATCACAAATAGTGGTGACATAGTATAAAGGAAGGATATTTAGCCAATTTTAACGGGAACCATTTCAACAATGAAATCAGAGAAAATTGGCAAACTCTGGTAGGAAACAATCGACCTGGAGTCACAAATCCGAAAAATCAAATCAAACTACTTTTCAATCGAAGTCAGCTCACGAGATCGAACCCGGCGCCTCTCGACGCTAAGCAGAAGCTTAACTACCGAGCTATGCTGCTGGCTGAGTTTAGTTTCAGCGCTGCTTCGCAGTTAGTGACGTAGTCGTGACCATTAAAGAAATTCGCTGTACCATCCGTAAAGAAGTTTTCATCAAAAAATATGATTTTGGATTGGGCAAACAATGCCACATCAGTGTGTATCAGTTGGAGTGTACAATATTTTTGACAGGAATTGTTGGAGATATTAGCATGGTATGGGTCCGAAAGAAATAAAAGGATGGGCTCGGAGTGAAGGGGGTGCGAGGGAAGGGGATGGGTGAGGCCGCAAAACCGCTCGCTTTCCTTTGAACTTTTTCAACTGACGAGAACGTATTCACTCGTTAGTCTGCATTGTTATTAGGCGGCCGAGCTTTCACCGCAGGTTCGACTCGAATTAATTACGCAAAGCCATCGGGGTCCACTTTCTCCCCCCTCCTCTCCGCTTTTCAGTCGTTTTAATTTTTTGAAATTGTATTATAAAATATTGCGTGCTGCGTACGTTGGGTTTGACCTTGCTCGTTGCACTCGTATTACATAGTGTTGAAAAATTGTCGTGTCCACGACACGTTGTGATTGTGTTGTGTGAAAAGTTTCATGCCACTCGCTTTAATTAAATTATTTTTTGAGTTATGGTGGATTCAAGTTTTAATTATTTAAAAACGAGCTTTTTTCTGCTGCTAACGAACTATTTGCATTTGACGGAAAAAAACACGAAAAGTTGAAACGGCAGAGATGGCAAGAAAAATTGTAAAGGCCGTCCTATATTGATTTTGTGTAGTTAATTACAATTACCGAGAATCTAGAGGGACTAGACTAGTTTTCGAAAATATTTTACCTAAAATTTAATAAATTCAAATCGATATCCAAATTGATATTGTTCACTCGGATTAGCGACGCTCAGAAACCGGAATCGGCCTTATCTGAGGTAGTGGTACTGGTAGTGGTCATTATGGTACGGTCCGCCGCGTCGTTCACATACACGGACCCATCGTCTCAATTCTGTTCCTCTGGCGGTACTGACGAATTGTTATGTGAAGGTGTTCCGTCAAAGATAAAGCACTTTTTAATTTAATCTTCAAGCATTTATTGAGTTTTCACAAAGAATATTTTGATTTGTATCTCAAATATTATCCTGAAAGATTTTTTTGTCGAAATAACACAGAACTTGAGTACAAATATGGCAAGGGAGTCGGCTCCCACAACGATTCCCTCAGAACAAATCAGTGCGGAGCGCATGGAAATAAATAAAGAGGCCTCGCATTCTCATTTGACAAATCATTTAGAAAATTAAGTTTTGAAGACAAACAAGATATTATTAAAAAATGTAGGCTATTTTGGATTTTTCTGTTAGCATGGAAATGAAAAATTATACACAACACTCCAAGACAAATTATTATGATTTAAAAATTAAAGATTTTGTCACCACACGTCACTGGTACATACATACAAACATAAGAATGTACTTGCTATACCTATATACATATCTATGTATTTACTTCGATTTTAATTTTGTTTCATTAATAAATTAACCGTACATGGTACAACCTAATGAATTAGTAGGTTCTAGTAATCCAAATCTCTTTAAATAAAAATAAGCCCTTTTTTCAGTTTCTTTAAATTGTATTTTTATTATTTTTCCTCCAGTTTTTGTTTATTTACATATTAGTTTCACTGACTGTCACGAGGCAAAATATTTGTGAGTTGATTTTGAATAACTTCCACTCTTCCAATCGTTTTGATATTTTACCAACATAAGTAGGTTAGCTCTAATTAAAATAAGCATTTTCTTCTACATAACACTAGAATAATTCAATTTACTTAACTTTACATGTTACATACATAGTTAAACAGTTATAACAGCTACTTGTTCACACTTTCTCATAGAAACATATTACAAGCTTTCCCAATTATTTCTCATATAAAATTTTAAATTACTAATAGATTATACATATAAAGAGTTAAATAAAGTTAACATGTTGAAATGCGCGATATCAAAGTCTTATGAGCAAACGATGTTTGTACACATCTGTCAAAAATTTTTTCTTAATTTTTTGCAGTATATTATTAAAATTATTTAAAGTTAGAGATGAATACGGAACATTTAAGATCGTTAGACATGCGAGTAGTTTTTTGACATTTGGTTAGGATTTGACCGCAAATGTCTTTTTAAAATCCAAAAGGTCAACGATTTTAGTAATGATTGTTATCTATATTATTTATATCCATTGCCATTTACTACAAACAGGAAAAACTTTAAGGCCAATGTGCATTATTAAAAAGCCTAGGTATTACGTAAAGAGATAACATTTTGCTTTATTTTCTGACAAGTTCCCGGCTACGACTAAAGTATTTCTTTGAATTCGTCTTCGGCAACAGTAATCCGATTTTGTTTTATTTGAATTTTCTTCGAATGCACCGTGCACTTAGAAAGCCGGTAAGACGATTGTGTAACTGAATAATTTATGCACTCTTGAGTGAATGGCTACAACTAGTATTTACATTTATACAAATACTAAAATGGTTGCAAATATATTTAAGAGCCAGAAGGTACAAACATGCAGTATGTTGAAGTTGACTTATAAATTATATAAAATTTGTTTTTGTTTGTTCTTCAGTAATTTATTTTTGACTCTATTATAAAATAGAATACTTACGTACTAATGTTTTTATTTTAAAAACTATATATATATATAAATGTATATCAAAAATTGGCACGTTTAACAGAAATCTGTTCATGTCTGATATAAACAAATATTTATGTAAAATGAGTGTTGTATTTGATATGAATTCTCGATAATTATCCAAGCTATAAATATTCACCGTCGAATAAAATATAATATTAAATCTACATATCAATATTAACTTTAATAATACAAATATCCCCTGCAACCCAATAAAAATCGTATAAACACGAGCCGTATTGTTTTTCATATAACATACATACGCAAAGTAGGCTTTGATTATCCGGGTGAGGATTATCCGGCTTGTGGATTATTTGTATATAAATTCGATATTTAAAAAAATATTGTTTTTATTTAAATAAAACGAAAACGAAAATGAAGAATTGCTTTATGATTGTAATTTTTTAAACCATTACTACCTTTATTTATTTTAACTGAACCTGAAAATAAAATAGCTAATCATCGAAATGATTTTCTAAAACGCGTTGCTTAGGTATTAAGAGAGATGGCTTGATGACAAAATAATGACTTGGTAATTCAATCAAAGTAGGTAGCATTCGTTCGATCTGTTACGTATTTAGTATGGAAAAAGAGATATTAAATAATTAAATAAAAAAAGTATATAAGAGTTCCATATATATTCCAATCATCTAACGTTTCAATATATGTACATACATATTAGTATGAGATGTAGATACTAATTTCCTGTTATTCAATTAGAAATAGAAGAGGGTGTAAGTAAAGAAGAAGTTATCAATCGAATTAATCACAATACAGCAACGATTTTATTGATCGGTGATACATTCGAATTTGACAATACATTTCCTTTCTCTTCAATTTAATTTTGAATTTTAAATGCTTTTCATTGTTCATGAGTTATGTTCACAATACGTCTTACGTCTATTCTTATAGCTACTAATCTAGTGAGGATTGTCTTTTTTATAAATTATTTTTCTTTATATTTTTCTTTGTATTTATAGTATTATAAAATTTTAATGTACATAAGTGTAAATACATATATAGCGCAATTGGAAAAAAAATATTGAAAACCTATTAGAGACTCTCATCAAAGTTCATAAAACATATCATATGTATGTATGTATATATATATATATATATATATATATATATATATATATATATATATATATATATATATATATATATATATATATATATATAAATATATATATAAATATATTTATTTATATATATATATATATATATATATATATATATATATATATATATATATATATATATATATATATATATATATATATATATATAATATTTTAGCTAAAGACTGCTTAAGTTGACGATCTAAAGCAAATCGGGCTTAGAAAATATGTGTTTGTACCTGAACGGTATAGACATATTTCTAATGGAAGCTTCGTATTGATATGATATTGAAAATTCTCAAAAAGATACATTGAAATAACATTCTGTACTAGAAATATGTTCGAATTTGCTCATCGTTTGTTACCATAAGCAACAAAATGCACTTTGATTTTGTTTGCAGTCGTTTTGTTAGTAAACTGAATAGTAGGTGCATATTTCGATAGCCTTAGTCGTTGTTTGAAATTGTAAAAATGTTGATAGGGCACAATTTTGTGCCAAGTCACGATCCGCTTTCGCATTAACGCCTCGTACGTACATACAAGGTGTTAACCCGTTGCGGTCGGGTCAACTCCGTCACGGCCTGGGAATTTTAACCCCTTCGCACCACCCACCATCTCCCGCACCTCCTCACCACGTCCCTTAATTAATTACTGGGCAATAGACGCCCGCCCAAGACAAGCTTCGTAAACAAACGTGGGTGGGTGGGTTGTTGTACCTTGTTTTATTAGATGCCTTGGGTAGCCGACGTAGATAATATTTAAAATACGATGTTAAAGGGGATGGAGTCAGCAGATCGCACCCGGGAGGGTTTGCTCCCGAAATCGTACATAAATACATATGTATGTATTGTATATATCTACAAGAAAATGTTCAAACGAATTTAAAATATCTACATAATTTGTGTGAAACTGTAGGTTTGCAAAATGGATTAATAAAAAATAGTCATTATTGATATATGATATTCGTGTGTACATATGTTTACTAGGCCAAAGCGAAATATGTAAATTTAGAATTTTTGATTTTTTGTGTTTAAAATAAAAATACCTAAGGAAGATCTTGTAAACTTATATTTTCAAAATAATGACAGAAATAAGTGAAAAAACCCGCTTTTTCTAAATTTTTGTCAAGATAAACCGATTGGTTGGAGGCACTGGACATTGTTTAAAATCAATGATTTTTTAAGTTTTATTTGGTTCATCAGGGAGATCCAAAATTCACATTTGTCGCTCCAGTCAAATGTATATTATACATCTACGTTTACAAATATTAATATTCAAAAACAATAGTTTTTGAATATGAAATGAGATAAGAAGAGTCATGAGATACTTTTTGTTCACTAAAACATTACTTGACTAACTTGTACTTATGTCAGCGGTTTCCAAACTGGAAGGTGCACCTCCCAGGGGAGGCGCCAAAACTTTTTAATAAAAAAATAATTTTCATACCATAATATCTACAAATAAATAAAACTTCATGTCGTAGCTTAGCAGTAAAAATTCAATACATGAATGTTTATTTTTTTTTTCATTTTCATACATATACATATACATTAACTTCCTATACAAAATTATCCGGAGAGGAAGATTTAAAAAATTGCGCCTTTGCAAACGCTTTGTTTTAGCTAAAGATGCCCATTTAATTGCATATGTTCGATATGTCGCGGATAATAATATATTAGAAGATATATTATTTTGCATACCCATTCTTGGGAAGACCACATCCATTGTAATTTTTAATATAATAGACATTTTTTTTTGAAGAGAACGACATAAAGTGGAATAATTGCGTTGGACTGTGTAGCGACGGAGCTCACTCAATGTCCGTACACAAAGCAGGTCTTCAAGCATTGGTCAAAAAGAAAGCATCACATGCTATCTGGACGCCCTGAATGCTTCACAGAGCAGCTCTAGTGTCAAAAAATATGAGCGAGGAACTGAACAGCGTTTTTACAAAAGTTATAAAAATTATAAACTACTGTTACGTACGCCGTGGATTGAGCGAATTGTACTTAGACCAACGGATATCTGTTATCGGTTAACTAAATGCATGCACTTACTTCCAAAGATTATATCTGGACTCTAAGTGCATTTAGGCTAAACAATGACCGTTATTAGTTATTTCTCAGAATCGGTACGGGAAGACCCAATGTCTTGGAAATACATATCCGAATACGTGACTATACAACAGGTAAACAGATTAGGCGTCCTGAGAGATCTACCCTTTATAAGGCGGTACGTAGGCGATATAATTCATTCTGGACGGAGCAGTGACCGTGCGTGTATCTCCTGAATCATCAATAAATGCTGTGAAACGACTGTTGGTTTTTACTTGGATCCTCCACCCACCCCTACGCAACACTACATTTAGAACAGTCCTTTGAGAGCAAGGCTGTTTGCAAAGCTGTGTGCTGATATGGAAGCTAATTATACCTTACTTTTGTATTATTGTGAATTTCGCTGGCTATCTCGTGCAAAAATGATTCAAGGGGTGTTTGAACTCAAAGAAGAAATAGCAACCTTTCTCGAAAAAAACCAACATGAAGAGGCACATTTGTGGACGAACGATAATTTTTTTGTTAAACTTGCCTATTTGGTTGAAATTTTTGGAAAATTGAGCGGTTTGAGTAAATCAATGCAGGGATCACAAATAAATCCACTTGTTCAAAAATAAAAAGTAAAAGCTTTCATTAAATAGTTGAAGTTATGGAAATCAAATTTACAAAAGAATGAGTTGGATATATTTTCACTTTCCAAAGATTTCTGGGCCACAGCCAATATAGAAGCAAGTAAAAATCTTTTATTCAACCACTTGGATGGTTTACTGCTGCATTTTTCCAATTATTTCAAATACCTTGATTTTTCAAAGTTTTTGTGGATACAGAGTATCCATTTACTATAACGAAGAAGATGAATTCGAGCTGACAACCATCGAAAAAGAAAAATTGATAGAACTATCATGCGATAGCTCACTAAAACAAAAGTTTCAAAATGAAACCATAATTAAATTTTGGATGAATCTTAATGGAGAGTATGAATCTTTGTATTGCAAAGCAATGTAAGTGCTTCTACCGTTTGTAACGTTTTATTTATGCGAAACGGGCTTTTCGGTACTAGCTGCAATGAAAACCAAATATCGAGCCAGGTTAATAGTCGAAAAGGAGTTACGAGTGGCATTCTCCGTATTACCCCCAAGATTTGATCAACAACAACATCCTTAGCATTAAATTTTGATGTGTTAGATGTAGTTTAATTAGTAATTTAATATAAAAATAAATATACGTGTAAATTTATGTTAAAAAAAAAAATCTATGTATAAATTTATGTTATAGCAAAACCTTTTTTATTATTCTGTCTATTGTAGTGTTCAGTATTTTTTTTAAATAAAAGTTTATTATTTAAAACGTGTATATATTATTATATCTATTAAAAAATAAAAGGTAGGGAGGCGTGGAAAAAAAAATTTTTTTTAGGGAGGCGTAGTAGCATAAAGTTTGGAAACCGCTGACTTATGTTGTAAGATTTTAAAACATCTAAATACATCACGGATTTAATCCAGAATATGGGATTTTTAAAAAAGTCTAGAATACTGACATGTTCATAAAAGTGAGTCGGTGAATATTTTAATAGTTAGCGTGCTCTTATTTCAATTTTTCTGTATATGTATATGTATAATATATGTAATACATCTGTTTACAGGCAGTTGCAATGAAAACTGAACTTATTTTAAGTTTTCTAGATACATACAATTTTTTTTCAATTTCGTATAATTTAGTACTTTTTCATTATCACAAATAGTAACTATGAATTTTGTTTTCATTACTCCTTGTAGTCTTGAAATACGTAGTTATAAAAATAAAATTATACGGGTTGGATATACCTATTTTTATTGATATTAACAGCAGCGTAGATTGTTGAGATTGTTGCTAGGAAACTCTCCGGGGGGATTTGGCGAATTTTTAACATTTACATAAGAAGTTAATGAAGATTCCGTTTAAAATATGATAAACCGCATTATCAAATTAGCTCGATCCGAAGGGGGGCGTAGTAGAAGAAGTTGGGAGACGAAAGGGAGGAGAAGGGAGACCGGTTGAAATATGTTCGACTTGAAAGTATAGTCGTGACGTAAACCTCCGTCGAGAGTTTCTTACAAATTAAGCTGTTCTCGGGTAATCCAATCGGGATAGTATTCGTAGAGAGCTTGCATTTTTCCCGACTTAAACTTATTAAGAAAAAGGCTTGAGAAAGTAAAACTAACCGTTACCTAAATAAAAAGTCGAGCTCAAAGCATTTGGTTTTCAGACTAACGAAAAAACAACTTCAATAAATTGCTAAGCAGAAAGCTTATTAAGCAGCATCTTCCTCCCATAAAGTGTTTTGTTTCTCTATTACTTCACTCCCCTTAACTCAACATAATGCATATTTGTGGCAAAAGCTAACAAAAAACGAGTTAAATTTTAACACTACTCATACCTCTACCAGTGTTTTTATATTAGATTTATTTTAAAATTAGACCAAATACAGTGACATTCTAAATCATCCTTATACCTAATAGACTAAAAATAAAAGATTATTTGGCTGAAGTGGATTCGCTTCGCTTATAATTGAGATAATTGAATTCAAAAACTTAAAAAAAGAGGACACCTATAAGGGGAGGAACCATTTCCCGTCAACTTAAAAATTTGAAAAAATATTACGTCGCATTGATAAGAATTTCAGTAACCGATACTATGTTTTGTGAACTTCATATATTGTTACTACGTATGTACGTAGATAAAGTAATATTGTTACTATGTACATAGATAAAGTAAAAATATAGGAATAGATGGTAGAACAGGGATTAATTTGAAATGATGAAGAATTACGGAGTCTAATTGGACATTGGAATAGGATCTTACTTAATAAATAAGGACTATTAATTATATAATTCAAAAGCAGAAATAAAAATTCAAAAAATCATAAATTTCCCTCCTAGACTAAGGAAACAGAACATCGGGAATTGCAGTATGAATAGATTTTTTTATTTATGCGTTTTAAATTATTAGCATACATACTCATACGCGATAGTAATTATTCCAAACAATACTAGCAAATTCCAGATGACTTCTTACAAATGAATTGAAAGGCAAGGCAACAATACTATGAGATTGTATGTAGATATGTCACAATGAAAACTTTTTCTTATGATTAAAAGCGATTCTCATCATTTCTCACCATCGGAGTCAAAGCGAAACTTGTCGAAATTTTAAAAACAACCAATAGGCCCTATTGCTATTGTGACTCAATGGCTAAAGTGTTTCGTTTTACATCCAGTCTAGAATTACTTACTCCCTTGATTTGCTGAAATTTATATATACTAGGTAGATATACAGATCGTTTAATAATTTGGTAGAATACACAATAATACGTAATAGGCTATAGTTTTATCAAAATGAATTGATGCGAGTCTTTATTATAAAGGTCGGTTTACAATCGGCATCGAATCGAAAACACGTCGAGACTTGAGGGCACTTTGTCGACGGGCCAAAAACCGATGTTGAGGAGTATGTCTCTTCGGATTCATAAATCTTCCGTTCACCCACTTGTCGCGACTATCAACAAACATATTTTTCACACAACCCGACGACGACGATTTCTCCTTTATTTATTTCTTTTCGCGGGCCGTTTCACACTCGGCAGAGTGACGACGATGAACGGCGTCTTGTGACGGGAAAAACATCCCCACACCCCCAGACAATGCGTATAACTTGTAATCTAACTGAAAAGCTTGCTCATTTTACAAAACATTTTTACAGTGAATTCTGCAGAAGTGGTTTGGAAACTTTCCTATGTAACGGCATCCTAAAAACGAATAGGAAAATTTGTCATACTCGAGAACCCTCTTGGAAATGATTGAATTCTGTTGGGAAAGTCAATGCATTGCATATTGTTGACAGACTAGATGAATAAGTTGCCAGAAACTACATATGATAATTCTTTGATTTGGTTGAGTTGTTGCGATTGTTTTTTTGTAATCGTTCAAAATGATCATTGATGCTCTCAGGGGCGGTTTTAGTTATTAAAAACAGACAGGGCACGAGGAGGCCAAAACCACCCCCTTACATATAATTTATTTCCAAAAACGTAAACTTAATACATTTTTAGTAACATATTATGCAAGAACATTTTTTTTAATAATCTATTAAAAATATATTTGAAATATAATGAGAGCCTTTAATGCAAATTTTATAAAATATAGTGTGAAAAAGATAAAGTTATAGGCGTTTAAATAATTAAAATCTGACAAAACGGATAGGGTGCGGAAAGACAAACATATAAGGCTACGGGTTCTTCGCAAAGGCTTAGCCGTCACCCTCTCCAAAATTTTCGAACTTTTAAACATGTCTATAAGACAATATTTCACTATCGAGTGAATGGAAACAATCGAAATATCTATCGTAAGCCAAACCTCTCAAAATGGCAAAGTTTCGAAGCGATCAGAAAAGATTAGGAAGGAATGACCTCCGGAATCGTTGAATAAATGCTGTGAAGCGACTTTCGCCTTTCATTTTGATCCTGAACCGTGACGTAATTTTAATGTTATTTTAAATGTTAAGAAGGTGATGCTGATAGGCGCGTTTTATCATGCAAACAACCACATGTGAGTCCGGAGTCGCCAGTTTTCGACCACTGAACATATGAGAAACGTTTCAAATGTATATATGTACATCTGTAGTACATACATATATGAATTTTTGTATTAAGTGAGCGTATACAATAGATACACTTGCGAAAGAACTTGCGTAACACGCCAAAAGTAATTAGTATTGATTCAAATATCGCATTTCCCTGAAATATAATAGTATTGAATATCCCGAACGTGATAAGGGTGCGTAGCGCGAAAATATCCGCCACCATTGAAATTGTTATCTGACTTGTAATGTACACAATGATAATAATAACAGGAGACGATAGTTTTCCCCGGCTCGGCGCGTTCGGGAAATCTTATTTAATTGATATCCTATTACCTACTTATCTCGACGGTCATCTTAAGCCGTTTTACGGCGCTTTTGCGCGGCGCGTGTTTTGTTGATAATTGTCGGATAAATATTTGTGTCGGCAAGCCGAAAGCAAACACTGGACGCAAATGAGCTTATCAACAATTATGTGGATATTACTGCTTTGCGATAAGGCTCAACGGCCGAATTGTTAATATTTGCACGCGGTACATATCACAAATATATTTGCTCATAAATATGCGACAGCACTTCGGCTGGTTCGATTCAAAAAGTCGGCCCTAATTTGATATATTTACGTATGTACATAGATGTGTATATTATGTACTGTGTTTGAAGTAACTTTTCTGCGATGTGTTTCAATGGAAACCTCTTTGAAAATTTAGTGACGGGTATTTGGAAGTTTGTATGCCGGGGGTGGGTCAAAGTAATCGTCTCATTTTGTTTGAGTATAACTTTTAAACTGTGGCTTAAAGTTACAAATTTTAAATTCAATTATGATTCTTGATACAGTAAGTTTTATAAATTAATTAGTTAAATTTGTATCCTTTTGTATGTATGTACATATTTCCTTTCATAGTTAAAATTTCTTTAATCATAAAAGCTCTTGAGTATTTTTATGCGCAAAGGCTATTTAGAACTGTTTTATGTTATGAGTCAGATTCGTGTGCTTGTAAGTATTTCATATGACAATCAAATTTTCAAGCAGTTTCTTCCTTTTAAACTAAGTTTATTTCAAGTTTGCTTTATGAATATAAACTCAGCTCAAAAGCTGCAGATGCGTGTTGTAAAGATGTGAAGATAAAGTAAAAATCTCGACTTTTTAGTAATGACTTTTGCTGGCTTTATCTCGGTTATTTTTCGGTAAGCGTTTAAAAAATGCGTAATTTTGACAGATTTTTGGCTTTTGCAGTCTTTGACTCAAAATCAAATATTAATTATTGAGTAGTGAAATTAATAGTCAGATGTTTTTCCTATTGATTGTGATTGCTTTAAAATATTTAAAATCAATTATCTAGCGAATTTTAAAAGTCAAAAATATACTAATCAAAAATTTCTATACTACACTTATATCTCATAAACGAGAAAAAGTCAGCAAAAATCAAGCTGACTTAAGATTGGGTCAAACTTAATAAATATTGATTTTTTCGCACAGGCAAGTAAAAAACGTGATTTTTTGTTACTCAGTGTAATTAATAGATTTGCATAGACTATTCGTCAGGGCAATTATAAACACAATAGACCGTTCTATAGGTGTTCAAAACATAAGAGCAAAAAAGCTGTGTAAAAACATGTTTTTCTAAGAAATGAACAATCGTGCTCTGATCCTCAGCCCAAGTCTAGTAATTATAGACTTTTTATATTCTTTTTCTTATATTTTTAGAAGTTGAGGAGGAAGAGTGACTAAAAGCAATCTGAAAATTTCTACCCTTGTTTGATATTCAATAAATAGAACCGCACAATTTTTTTGGGTACCTAGTATTGTTAAATTCTGTTACCACGTCAAGCTACTTTTCTCTCAAATAATCGTATTACCGTAAAACTTGACCTAGTCATTTTGATAATGTTCAAACGGATTGTTAATCTAATGTACATTTTTATGAAGAACTAAATATCTAAAATAAATAAATATTTAAAATATCTGCAGTTAATGGATTAAATAAAATGCAATTTATTGCATTTTTTATGTATGTTTGTCAATTGTGTGACACCGATTAATATCCTTATATACACATTCATGTGACCAGAAGCTAATTGCACAGAAATTGTGTAGGTTTAAGCTTCTGCACAATGCCGGAGACGTAGTGAAATTGTCATCAAAACGCAGTAATTAATGCAATTTGCAAAAGCATTTAATGGACAAACTGCAGCGAAATTTTAACGAACATACTGCAACTGCCGCTTTTCGCTAATAAATGTGCTCGACGTGACGTGAAACGAGTGAAGGTTATATTTCTCTATTTTTTTCTCGTACAGAAACCCTCTGAAAATTTTTTTTTCAAAGTTTTATATAGCACTGAAAGCAATGCAAAACTGTGCATTTGAATATGCTAAAAGTGTGGGATGAAATGTTAGAGTGGTATTATGTTTTTATTAGTACGTTTTGTGCAATATATGTTTGCACATAAGAGAAATGTATGAGAAATTGAGAAAATGATTAATGTGAAACTTGGAAATTGAAAGCCAGGTTGCTAAACAGAGTCCAATGCACTCGAATAAGTATGGAACGTTGTATGCTTGGCATCAAGAGGAAAGATAGGAAACTGAATACGTGGGTGAGGAGTGTGACAATCCTAGTGGATATAGTGGATAGAGTGAAGAGATTAAAATGACAATGAGTGGGCCACGTGGCTAGAAAAATGGACGAAAGGTGGAAAAAAAAAGTTCCAGAATGATACTAGATATTACATTCCAGAGAGTTATAAAACAACATCATCATTGCACATATTACAAAAAAATTTACTTTTTTGCTACGCCGGATATAAAAAGCGGAAATGTCAGTCAAACAATTTATTGAAAAATTGGAATTGAGTAAATTTTTGTCAAGTGGTTTTTTTTTGAAAAGATTTTCACTTGAAGACATTTCATTATTTAAAAAAAATTATAGTATAAAATATAACTTGCTATCCGGATTTATGTTGCATCAAAGGCGCTTCGTAATCCCCCGTTAGTTTAGATTTGATATTAAAATATAATCATGCCATTCTTAGCACAAAGGAAAACAAATGCCATAATCTAAATGTATAATTATTAAAAGATGCGAAATAAAATTGGAATTCAAAAGTCCGCTTCGAAACACATACGGTTTCAAATAAAGTGATACAATAAATTTTGTACTTTAAATATTAGCAAATACGATTGTCATCACAAATTTATTTGAACGAACAATAACACTGAGCAACGAAAATCACGTTTTTGAGTTACCAGAGCGGAGATTAACCAATCTTTACTAAGTTTGACCCACTAAATTTGAATATGATAACGATTTTTGTTTTTTAGTGATTGTTTACGAGATATGAGCGTTTAAAAAAATGCGCGATTTTTACAGTTCTTTGGCTTTTCCGGTTTTTAACCCAAAATCTAGTATTGTTGTTGTCAAAGTAAGTATTGGAATCAATAGTCAGATGTTTTTTCTATTGTTTGTGATTTTTTATTGTTATAAAATACTTACAATTAATTGTCTAGCGAATTTTAAAAGTCAAAAATATATATTTTTTTACGGATTTTTTCTCCGTGCTATTTGCGTTTATTTGTCACGGAAACTGAACGACAGCTTTTCTAACGCAATTACCATATTTTAAGACAAAAAAAATCACAATCAATGGAAAAAATATGTGAATATTGATTCCAATAATCACTTTGAGCACATCAATACTAGATTTCGAGTTAAAGACCGCAAAAGCCAAAAAACTATAAAAATCGCGCATTTTTTTAAACGCTCATATCTTGTAAACAATCCCTAACCAAAAAAATCATTATCATATTCAAATTCAGTGGATCAAACTTAGTAAAGATTGGTTAGTCTCCGTTCTGGCAATTTTTTTCGTTGCTCAGTGTAATTCGTACTGCACAGTATAGACCGGCAACTCTACGTAAACAGCACGACAAAAATATAATTTAGTACATTCTACATATATGAACACATTCATTTGCTCCGTAATATGTATATATGTATGTACGTGGCGTATTGTAACAGCAGTAACCGACCAGATCAATTCATATTATACAGCAGTACATGAAACCGTAGAACTGTACACCGAAACGTATCAAGCAGAACTGGTTTTCTTTGGCAAATGTGGAAAAATTCATGAATGACGTGCACCCGTACTAATGAAAGTGCTATCATGCGTGTATGAATATTTTTATTATTATATTGACTTGAAGATAATATTGGGCCTTACCGTCGCGCTTTGTAATGTACATATATTAAGCCGATTTTATCAGACATTCGTCCAAAACTAGTATGAAAGTGCTAAAAAATGGCGGTGCTGTACATATATAGTATGAATAGTAGTAATTTTTTCCATGCAGTAATGTGCCGAGCTATTCAACGAAATATTTGTTCACTATTCCTTGTATCAGAACTGTCTACCTTTATTCAATTCATTTGTAAACAAGTAGAAGCTCTACATAGGCACATTACACAACTATGTATTCACAAAGGGATGGAGCGTTTGATGTTTAGAAATGTATAAAATGTATGCGATTGTCCCTATCCAAGAGCCCCTCAACACCATTGGCCGCGGAATTAGTGCGATTTATTAAGCCTTGGCGATTTGACATCATTGCGTTGCAGAGTCGTTTGTCAAAGAGGACTCTGTGGAATAATTAATCTTCGTGCGTGTCGAAATTCGGGGGTCTATCCTCTGGCGGTCAGCTCGTCGACATCTACCTAGTCGACACGAGAACGCAATTTCCGACATGCGAAATTCAACGCCGGTGTTAAATTTAAATCGAAAAAGGACCAATTTTTGGTGAAAAGTCACGAATGACATCATAAAAATAATATTAATAAAAAAGCAACGATGCGCCAACTATCCGGTAAAACGCCAGAACTCGCCTGGGCTTTCGGAGCTTTCCTCCCTCCTGGTTTTCAGTTGAAAGTTTTGGCTTCGAAGAAGTTTCGACATCTGTGAAATACAAAAGTTGGACGTTGACCGGATCGGAACGGTTGGTGCAGTAGCTTCTCGGGGATGACAAACTGCATTCAGTGGCAGCTTTTGAAGAAAATTTTCGATCTGATCGATAGGTAGAAACTATCGAGACGTGTTCAAAATGGTTGTATCTGCGTATATATGTACAAACATACATACATACGTACGTACTAGTTGTATACGTACTAGTACTAGAGCGAAAAATGAAAATTTATGTCATAAGATGTTAGCACTTGCCTCACTGAGCTAAAAAATTCCGCTAGCCATTGTACTGGACGCCGAGCGTCTAGTTAAAAATGAGATATAAAAATCATTTAATCATGTTTTAAACGTCGTATAATATAAAAAAGTATCAATATGTTTTATATTAGACGCGTATTGAATTTCTCCTCTCCCTCGCATCTGTGAGGCACGTGTACAAGGGGCTTCCCACGAAAATATTTATTTCTGTTGATATTGATGTTTTTATTTCGTATAATTCGAATCGAAGAGGTTTTGATAAGGAATATACATATAAAATATAAAGACTCATTCATGCATTCTGTTATAAATAAATAATAAAATATAAGTCCTGGTCATTCGCTATCCATCACAGTGCGGCAAGTGTTAAAGTCGATAAACTTGTGCAAACGTCACCAGTAAAAATTTCATGCGTTTTGATACGTTACAAAATGACATTTTGATCTGCTTATATAATATTACATTAAGGGGGTATTATAGTCTAGAGGGACAAATTTTGGGCGTTTTTTAAAATTCAATAAAACAAAAACTAAAAACATTTTTGGCATGCATTTTTTTTTCATTGTTTTGAATTTTTTTAAAATATTAAAAAACAAAATTTTTACATAATTCTGGTACGGACCATAGAGGAATATATAAAAAAGACCCATACCAAATTTTAAGTTAATTAGTCCATTAGAACTTGAGATATCATGTCAAACTCGTTGGAAAAAGTAGTTTCGAGAAAAACGCGTTTAAAGTTTCGGGTAACGTTACGCGCCGGTTGGATGCCACGTCACTAAAACAGCTATATCTCCGAAAATAATTTGAATTTTGAAAAATCCTCTTTATAAAGGACATATTTTTAAAGGCTTAAACTTCGAAAATATGAAACAAAAATTAATCGATATTTTCAAATTTCTAGACTAGAATACCCCCTTTAATTCGTACAAATATTTAAGATGAAAACGCATTCAAAAAAGTTCTAAATAGTTTTTACTATCAAAATAGTGACGGAATCGTGGGAAAAATGATGATTTCCTGTAGAGACCTCTTCCGCCATTTAAATGCCATTAGTATAGCTTGATAGTTGCGTTAATGCTAACCACTGAGAGGTTCCTGGGTTCAAGCCTTAGGTCGACTTCGATTCATAATAATTTTTTTGCAGTGCTGGATATTTGTGACTCCAAGTCGATCGCTTCCTATCCGAGTTTGCCAATTTATCTATTTTTATTGTTGAAACGGAAAAAAATATTCAACCTGCTATTTGTTACCACTGTAGTGTAGTAACATGGGTGTAGCTCAGAGTCAATCCATAATGGCATAATTTTGGAGAGTTTCTGGTGAAACCACGACTTTTAATTTTAGTTTATCAGTCAAAATTAATTACATATAATCGACTCAATTAAACTTCATAGGCAACTATCAACCGTTAAGTAAAAAAAAACAATATTCTATAATTATGTATATAACCTATGAGTGAAATCAAAATATATATGATAAATAATGATAACCTATAATGCAAATTTTATAAGATATAGTGTGAAAAAGATAAAGTTATAGGCGTTTAAAAAATTAAAATCTGACAAAACGAGAGTTTGGCGGAAAGTAAAACATAAGCCAGCAGCATAGCTCGGTCGTTAAGCTTCTGCTTAGCGTTGAGAGGCAGCGGGTTCGATCCCTGATGAAAATGAATTTTTCAGAGTATGCTGTTAGTTAGACCTGGATTTGTGACTTCAGGTTGATCGTTTCCTATCAGAGTTTGCCAATTTTCTCTGATTTCATTGTTGAAACGGTTCCCGGAAAAAAAATTGGCTAAAAATCCCTCCTATACGACATGTCACCTATAATTTGTTATTAATTAATTTACAATAAATAAGTTTGTGTACAAATTAATAGATGTCTCATTGATTTACGAGTTTTACAGTGTCTCGTAATTCAGTGATTTATATAAAAAAAATGCTGAATTGTAATTTGTAAATTTGTAATTGGCCAGGAGGGCGTATTGGGCCTGAAGGCCTTCCTGATATATGTATATGTAAAAAAAATAAAAATAAGGTTACTGACTACTAAACGTCAAGATATCTAAAATGTTTGCATTTTTAAACGTGTCTATTGCGATAACTTTTAACCATCGTACTGGCGGAATTAATTTAAATAACTATCATTGACCAAACTGCGCAAAATGGCAAAGTTTCAAAACGATTGGAAGAATTTAGGATATAATATAATATATTGTCAGACCAATGAGCGAAGTGAAATATAGAAGAGCCTCTTTACTCTTTCGAAATAATTGTCAATCAATTGGTTGGAGAAACAGGACATTGTTTAAAATCCATGACGTTTTTATTTCACGTTTCTTTTACATATGTATATCACGTAAGCTTTTCACGGAGTCCATCATGAATAATGTGAAATTCGCATATTTTTCTGTACGTTTATACAAATGTATAATATTATGTATGTATGTGCAAAAAATAATAAATCGGTTAAAAGTGACGAAAAAGTGTCACTTTAGTTCGAAAGAAATTACTTGCCATCAATCGGAAAGAGTTTGCCAGCGAGAATTAAAGCGACAAAAACAACAATAACACAAAATAGTAGAAATACGCGGCGAAAAGTTGACGTTTAGAAAAGTTTTGACGTCGTTAGTCAGGGGTGAAAAAGTTGGCGGCCGGCATTTATCAGGGGGAATTACCACGGTCCAGTGCCTAATTCAATAGCAAAAAGTGCCCGAGGGGTAGATATCCTCTCGCAAATGTGTCAACGACAGTTACTGCTTTTTCCAATGGTGGAGGCTCTTCAAGTTACCGAAGCCACAGGGTGTGAAACTTCCGGTCGAAAATTGAAACTAATTTATATAATGCTCCTTATCGCGTTAAGCGATTCGACCTCATTTAAGGCAATTTTCAATTCGTTCGAACGCTTCGTTCGTCGGTTTTTGGGCGCGAATTTTGACACTCCGACTTCAAAAGGTTAACAGCTTAGACAGTTTTGTTGTTTGAATTCGTCTGTTTAAAGATTTGACCAAAATTTGTATCGACAACAATTATCTCTTACAGTAAATTTTATATGTTTAACTGTTTCAATATTTGAGCCGTTTTATTTCAAAGTAGCGGAAGTCCGATTTTCAGTTCCAAAAACACTATTTCTGTTTGACTTAATTCACAAATTGTCATCACTTCTTTTAATTCGATATGTCCAAAATCTCGGTAAAGCAAAATAAGCGTATTACAAGCCACCAGTATTTTTAAATATTGTTAAACCCAGATAATTATATATAATATGTTTTGCGAAATATTTCTCGAAATCAAATTAGTGGACTACTTTCAAATATAACGGCTCGTTTATTGGTATTAAATATCACGAATATATTTTACCAATTACATGCGTATACTATCCACTGAATTTGATAATGAAATTATAAGTAATAAGATATCTTTCAATCGAAATGAAAATATTAATCCGAGAAAATTGCAATCTATATAAGAAGTATTGATTCAATTTTATCAATTATTTATTAATTTTTTGAATGTTAATGGGAATATGAAGACCTTTTAAAATTTAAAAAAACTTACAATTGTTGAAAGTATATTGGGAGAATAGTATGTAGAAACACTCACCTGAAACAGAAAAAAATGAGGAATTTTAAATACTTGTCATACAAAGAACATGTCATACATATATAGTACATACATATTTAAAATACTTGTCATACAAAGAACATGTCATACATATATAGTACATACATATTTAAAA
Source organism: Arctopsyche grandis (assembly GCF_051622035.1). Lineage (NCBI taxonomy): Eukaryota > Metazoa > Arthropoda > Insecta > Trichoptera > Hydropsychidae > Arctopsyche > Arctopsyche grandis. The sequence goes on from NC_135356.1 coordinate 15,617,453, forward strand.
ATCGTATTTCTTTATATAGGTATATTCAGATTATGCTAAAAATTGCGAGAAACAATAATCGAAGTATAAATATTTTTATTGATGATCCTCAATACTCGAAAGAGAATCAAAGGTGTTTTAAACTTAATTAAACGAGCTAATGGTAATATGTATGTATCCGAACTAACCGTTTGGAAATATTTTTATCAACAATGAAATTTTTAAACAGTTTAAATATATCCTACAAAAAAGAAAGAATAGATCAAGAATATTTAAATGACTCTTTCTTATCCACATGTACCTATATATATATATATATATATATATGGGTTTTTAACGTAGATACATAGCCATGGGCTTGAGAAGAATTTATAGCAAACAATTCAGTCTAATTTCTTGAATACTCTACTGTAATTAGGTCAAATATTCCTTTAAGACAGAGACCCCATTAAATTTAACTACCGGAGACTAACAGCAAGTCATGTCAATTTTTATTACATCTATGTATGTATGCATGAGCTTCGGATCTTGACGAAGCGACAGTCCGTGATATTCGGCAAATTTTCCCCCAAATAAAATTTGCATGTAAACAAGGTTATCTTCTAACCTTTTTGGTATGACAAATATAAAAAAATAGCTATTAAAAACGCACACCCGAATATGAGAATTTTGGCCGATATACATACATACATAGATATGTATGTATATGTACATATATAGAGCTCGGTTTTAAAGCAGGGGAAATCAAAGGTCAAGCGAGCTGCGAAGCCATCAAATTTGAAAGCCTTTGATGAAAATGATGCTGCTTGTACATTATTTTTTTGTAAAAATATAGACCGGTGAATTTTCTCGTGTGGATAATGCATCTGAATTGTGATTTGGTTTGGAGGTGGAAAGGGAGGTTTCGGTTGGATTCGTTCCGTGTCGTCGTTTTTGGCCGATGTCGATAATAAATCCGGCCGGACAACGGGGCGGTTCTGCCGCCGGTTTTCCGGCTTTTGTTGTTCCGGCTGCAAGTGCCGAAAAGCTTTTAATTTTTGCCCGCGGAAGGCAGTCAGTTTGGTTTTTGCAACAACCGAAAAAAGGGGATACAGAGGGAGAAAATGAGAGGTAGGGCAAAAAAATCTATATAAAAATTCGGCTCGAGCTATTACGTCCGATCGTTTCCGCTCGGTTTGAACGCGCTATCGTTTACGAAGCTTTCCCGCGAGCTTTCCCGTCATATTTCACCGGCAATGAAAAAGCTCGTACAGAGACGTCCGTACATATTTCTTTTAATTGAATGATTCATTAGTGATACGTTCAGTAGCTATGAAATTGTATGTGCAAATAAATAAAATCCCAAAGAATATATATGTAGCATGAGACTCGTTTTTGAATAAATTCATTCATTTATATTTATATATCAATACATACATATAAATGTATGAACCAAAAATGTTATCAGTAGTATAGCATCATTTCAATTGTGTGATCGCTGGTTCAATTCCTGACCAGATCGCTGGCCAGACCATGGATATGTGACTCCAAAGGTTGATCGTTTACCATCAGAGTTTGTCAATTCATCTGATTTCAATGAAACGGTTCTAACAAATAAGCAACCCTGTCCTATTTGTCGCAAAATTTGAGTTAACAGAATCTCGACAATTTTGATTCATAAAATGCTTCTTATTTGTCCATATAATATGGCTCTATGATTGTTAATTGATGTTTTTTTTAATTTGCTTTGAACTTTACCAATGTACAATTTTTGACCATAGATATGGTGTCACAATATTAAATAAACAGGTAAATAATTGTATAAATAAATCTCAATTATTAGATAATAGACACATCAACTTTACGACGGTAGCTTAAAAGTATTGTCAATGCGATCTCAATATATGTATGTAGTATGAAGCACAAGGATTTGTATTTGATGAACGATTCCCAACGAAGGGAAGTAATTTGTTGCTTAATAAATTGCGCTTAAGGAAAGCACCCACCAAGCAATAAATTTGTATGACTTTCTTTCTGAAAATCTTTTTGTTGAAAAAAAATTCTGTTGTCAAATGAAATTTTGGGATGATATTGAAAAAAAATTGTTGTTTTGTCGGTTCACATAATAATATCTACCATATACATTTATTTAGCGGAAAATGCAACTCCTTTTATATGGGATTTCATATAATAAATTATGGACTGCAGAAGGAAAACCAATCATACAGAAGGCAATACATACATATGTACATACTTATTTAGATCAATTTATAATATTTCTATTTCAACGTGTTTCAAAGTAGAACCTATTTGCCTGAATTACCTGAATACCTGGGCTAGCACACTGTACACGGTTTTTAATTCGTGGCACGCTTTTCTCATAAGAAATTATATTGGGTTTTAAAAATATAATATGTACACGTAAAAATTGTCGGTTTACTCTTTGAATGCTGAACAAAAACCCGAGACACACTTTTGAATGCGAATTCCACAAATGGCAGGCAGATGCCATAACATAATATACATATAGAATAGTAGAGAGATCGGTGCGCGTTATCTTTTTGCCTTATCATGGAATTTCGGCTCGTTATTGTATACTCACCTCGCAGATGGTTCTATGCGGCCGGGTATATAGAGACATCTTATAAGGTGTATTAAGAAGAAAGCGAAAATATTGATCTTCTTTGTTATGTCGGGAGCTTATCCTTGCGAGTTCGGTTGCTTTATCCTGGCTTTGCGCACATATTTCATCGTTTACGAGCAACGGTTATCATTATCGTATCGGATGCGCAACTAAGGGGACCGACTATAATTAATTTTTATTTTTTTCCATCCCCTGCCCTCCGTTGCGCAGCCCTTATCGAGCAGAAAAACAAAATTGTCGTTTTTTTCATAAAACGAGGTAGGGTAAGTTGACGTTGTTTCGGAATTCAATAGTCCAATAACAATTTTTTTAATAATTATTAATAATTCTTCGTAATGACTCAATTATTAAATTAGTCACATAATCCAATGAAGATTTTGAAAAGTTCACACTTTTTTAATTGCATTTTGAATCAAGAAAATTTCCTTCCCTGGAAAATAAAATGGAATTTTTAAGGTAAACTGAACCCATTCTTCGTCGGGTACCCATTATCAGAAGTTTTATCATCAAATGTGAATGAAACTAATTTCCTGTTAACTTTTATTTAAAATCATTTCAAATGTCATAGCGTTGACTCGAGGGTTTCGTTCCTTATTTAGTCACATTGAAATAAATATTAGGTAGAATGAAACTATGGCCAGCTTAATATTACTACTCGTGTATATGTTTCTGTCTTCACTTTGCTGAAAATGTTTGATTATTTTCCTTTTAAAATAACAATAAGGCGATATTGAGTAAGCATAAAAAAATCAAAAAGAAGTTTGAATAAAAAAAAAACACTATTTTTGTAAACCACTAATCTTACCTTTTAAGTCAACACAAATTGCGAATCATCGCATCTCATTACGCATAGGCAATATAGACCTACCAATATTTCTTACATATTTTTCAGCCCTTAAATGCAGTACATTGTATATTTAAATAATATTTGAAATCAAAATATAATATACTAGTATTTGTACTATAAACAGCGTTAACATGGCGAATCTAATATTTTATATTTAACACGACATTTATGATCAAACATTGTACAGAAGCATTATAAGCACTATTTGTACAAGGCAAATACGATCAACATCTATGGAGAAATTTGCAGCATTTATACAAACCAGTGAAAAATCGAGATACTGAATATCTGAATATTTCGCGCGAAAGAGATAGGACAGGGATGCGAATTTTCAGGAACCATTTTAATGAAAATCTGATAGGAAAAAAATTACCTAGAGTGACATATCCAAGGACTGGCAAGCAGAAACCAGTGGGAATCGAACCCGTATATCCTTATCATAATAGATAAAAGCATCATATCAAATTTGGTATATTAAAAAAAATGAAATAAAATACACATATATACATATATTTATTATATCCATATATGTATATAACAACGGACGCGAGGTTTCTATGTTTATATATTTGTATGTATGTATGTATGTGGGGTGAATTGACAAATATGGAGATTTCAAAAAAAAATTTTTAGAATACTAGGAGTATACGTTATGCATAGGGATATGAAGTGACGACAGATCGTGTCGAGGAGATCGACAGGCGGGGAAGTAAGGAAGCGGGGAAACACGGTAGCGGGGAAGTGTGGACCAGCGCGTCTGATATGTGCTCCTGATATTGAGCGAGTTGGAACGGGTGGGGTCAGCGTCAGATGCGTGGGAGCGTACACATATACACACATTCATTCATTCTTTAATTCCTTTCCGAAGCCACCCATTCAAATCAACGGGCACAACACTAGTCCAAATATATTCAATATATAATATTTCATTCCAGGTTACCGTGTCATATGGTGACAATTTTGAAACAAGTTTGACGTGCACATACACAATATATTCCTCTCTGGTGATTTGAATTATGAGATAAATCAACAGTATATGTATATGTATTATGTATTGTTTTTTTTAACGTCAGGTTTTTTTTTGTTTTTCACTGGTACTAAATTAGTTCGCGCCTACGTTCAACCTCGGCCGCAAATTCTTTCGGGTTTGTTAATTAAGGTGCACACACATACATTCTCTCCCACATGAGGGATAGCCTAATGCAGAGTTTATCAAAAGTGGGGTAAGCGTAGGAGGAGTGAGGGGGGGACGTGTGGGTCCCGAAATTGGTAACGCGATTTAAATGCAAATTAGCATCAAAATTGACAAATTGGACCTCGGGTCGGGTGGTCGCTATCCTTTACCACTCGGCTAATTCCCGGAGCCGGGGGCCCAAAACAAACATTTAAAAACCCTAACGAAACTCGACGAACTTAAACGGCAGCTGGGGAAGTGCTCTTACAGTCCTCAAACTTTTTAAAACTACCTGACACGTGAAAATCAAGCCGGAGAGAGTGGACAAAGTCCCCGGAGCCCGGCCACGCATATTCTACTACTGTATTTATTTATTAAATTTTTCAATCAATCGTGCACATTCGTCTGATTGCTCCAACACAACGAGTGTGATATACAAATAAAAAAAATATATAGGCTAATTCCTGTAAGATTTATAGTTTGGTGCAGCTCTGAAACAAAGAAGCTATTAACCTATTGTGACTTCTGACATTTCTCCATTATTCTACATACAATATACAGAATTACTACCATTATTGCCTAGTCTAATACAGTTTAATACGCAAGTATGTGTGTATTTGTTTCCAATACGTTTTGGTGGAAATATTCATGCATGATGTGACGTCATACATGGCGAGTGCACCCATGAATGTGAACATTCGTGTGTTCCGTTATATGAGCCATTATATTTGAAAGTCCAATTTTCAGTTTCACAAACACTTTCTGTTTGACTTAATTCACAAATTGTTATCACTTACTTTGATTCGATGTGTCCAGAATCTCGGAAAAGCAGAATACACGTATGTAGGAACTACAGGCCATCATATTCTTAAAGATTGTTAAATGTAAAACATTATATTTAATGTTTTGCGAAATAATTTCTTGAAATGAAGAAAAGTGGACTAATGCAACTTATGTATGAATGAAATATAACGGCTCATATGTATGTATGTATGTATGTACGTGGCGTAATGAAACAGCAGTAACCAACACGATCTATTCATTTTATACTGCAGTATATGCATGTCACCGAAACGCATCAAGCCGAACCAGTTTTTTTTTGGTAAAGATAAAAAAATCACGAATGACGTGACGTCATATTGGCGAGTGCACCCGTGCTGAGAAAAGTGCCACATATGAATGACGATACGACGAAAACAGTATTGCGCCATATCATCGCGCTTTGTAATGTATATGTAAGTCGATATTTTTTGCTTTGCACTTGTCTAAAACAAGTATGAACGTGCTGAAACGGGCTGTGCCGTATAGTATGAATAGAAGTAGTCTTTTCCATGCCATGTTATGCCTAGCTATTAAGATAATATAAACGGACCTTTGATCGCTTACATGTGCCAGTAATTATCATAATAGAGGCATTTCTGTGGATAAATAAACATAACTTTTGTATACGAGTAAAATTAGTTTAATTTCAGTTTAGGGTACATAACATTTATCATTTTTGATATATTTTATTTTGATACTATTCTTTAATTAACTAAAAAGGTTTTCTTTTTACTTAAAAAGGCTTTGAAGTGATTTTGCGCGTTATAATCATTAGAAAAATTGTCTGAAACGACGGAAGTTATTGCTTAGAATAAACCATGAAATTTTTTTTTTCTAAATGGCTACGTATAGCACAAAAGTTTTGATTCCTTTCCAATACACTGAAATGATTTAGCATCATCATTGTCATAATAACGTATATTATATCCGTGTTTATTCGAATACGACATTTGTACATTTTAATGTACATAACGAAGGCAACGAAACGGACATTATTCGATACCGTTTTCCCGGTATTTTGTTAAACCTTTTTGCGATACTTCCCCCTCGTAGCCACTTTTCTGTCTCCTCACCACCCCATTGCCCCCCCCCCCAATCGGATTTCATGTGGCCGCGCTTAATACGTAGTACTTGGGTCGATCCATCTTGTCAAAGTGTTTGATGGATCAGTCATATAAAGATCAATCACGTGAGAAAAAATAAAACAAAACAAAACCTAGCTAATGATACGCTTTGGCACTTTTCAGGTGCTTTTCACACCTGAAAAGTGTATATGTACATACATACATCCAATCATATATGTGTGCATGTCAAAGATCATATATTATACATATGTATATGCGTGTTTGTATGTAAAAACGTACTTGTATAATAATAATGTTTATGTAAATTATCACGAAACGTCTGCAGCGTATAAGCTAAGGGGTCATCGTTGAATTTTCATGCTTGTGCACGTTTTCCATTCCAGGACATACAAATTTTGTAATTATAGCAATTAAAATTGAAACGATAAAGTTTTATGTATATCAAAATATTAAAGTACTTATTATTTTAATTTTCATTCGGCGAGTTTGGCTGTTGTTAACCAATTCTGTAAACATTCACTTATACAAATAAAAACACTGTAAAGTTAAAAATACATATATTGATAGTTATGTAATGTAGCTTCTGTCAATATACGATAGGCATTTTTGTGGCCGCTAATTTTTTCAATATTGATTTAAAATTGACATACTAAAACTATTAAAAATATGATTTTTTTAAGCTTTTTTTAAACCAATAGCATAGATCAATGGTTAGCTTGTTATGATTTCAATTGTGTAGTCACGAGTTTTATTCCTGGCATTGTGTTGCTGGTCAGACCTTGGATTTGGATTTGAATCCAGACCAGACCAGACTCCAAGGTCGATCGTTTCCTATCAGAGTTTGCCAATTTATTTAATTTCATTGAAACGTTTCCAATTAATTGGTAACTCTGTCCTATATCTCGATTTTTGTTGATTTACATATATATGTATATGTAAGTGCTGCAAATTTATCCGTAGATGTCTCTATAATTGTTAATCGATGTTTTTATTTCCCTTGTATAATATTTATAATACTTCTGTACAATGTTTGACCATATACATACATATATATTGTGTGTAATGAAAATATATGTGTATACCTGTATAAATAATTGATTATGTTTAATGTGTATAACACAATCGTTGCATTGAAGCAATCTGTTAGACGAGTGTGCATAATTATGAAAATAAAATTACCTTCACTTGGTTAGTTTTATGAAATTTCTACCTGTCAAAAGTTCGTGATCTGATTTTGAACCACTTCTACTCCTCAGATCACTTTGATATTTTACCGATCGACATAAATTCAAGTAAGTTAATGTCTCCGACATGAAGCTTAAGGAGTTTAATCGTACGTGAACTCATTAAAAATTACACAGGAACTTTGTGTCAGTTACGATAGCTTCCTATCCAAAAGTGGCTTTCTACTGTCCTTTTGCAACTCAAAGGCTGAAAAATTGGACAGTGATAAAAGCTTTTTCTTCACTCTCATTTTTTTCCCCATAAGATTGAGATTCTCTTTAACCGAAACCTCTTGACATGTCTATCAAATTTAATTATATCATTGAGGTATTTTTAATGAGTTCATTGATGATTAAACTGCTATCGGAGACAATAATTTACTTCAATGTTAGTCAGCCCTTTTAAATCGGTAAGATATTTGAAGAGTGGAAGTGGTTCAAAATTTGATCAAATTTTTTTGACGGGCATGAATGTACAAAAGATTATCTCGAATTAAAAGCCATCTTCAATGCGACATACTTTCATGTCGAAACTACCGTTAAAATGTACCCTAGCGAATAGATTCCACGCTAAAATTGTATGAATTACATTTCATAAAGGCATACAAAGCTAAATTAAGTGTATATATACATATATATGTATATGTACATATATACATGTGTGTGTAATTAAATTGCATCAAGAAATAAAAGGGTTCAAAAATGCGAAAGATAAGTTGGCGAATCAAAGGACGAAACCCCGTGTGAGCTGCTGTAGCTTTTTGCACACTTTTTCTCAATAAAACAGCGAACAACTCGTTTATGGCACGCTACTATGCGCTTGCATTTGAACGCTTGGCGTGAAGATTACCCATTTTGTCGCCTTCATCGCACATTGCATTATATACATATGTAGGTACACTAGAAATGCATCTTAGCAACAGCTTTCAAACAAATTACCTTCTAATATATTACTTTGTGTAGTTTACAGGTAGCCCACCACAGGCTCAGCACATGTTGAATATACGCCACTGTTTAATGTATCAAATACCACATACATACATACGTATTGTCCAAACTTCATACACAACTAGCGCAAAATCTACGGCCCCGAACGACGACAGTTTGAAAGGCGCACTGTAAATTTAGCTTAAGGCAGGTCAGTCTCCGGTGAAATTTATCAGCGCTTTATTTATAATTTAATCAGGATCTATCTGGACGTCCCTCGCATCGTCCATGTCTATTGCAGACACTTTTAGACCGCCCCTCGCATATAATGGCAGTGCGGAATCTAGAGAGTCCCATAGAAGCGGCAATGTCGGGCAGGTCGCCTCTGGCTCGGCCCCCGGTAAGTGCCTACAATTTGTCAGGCTTCGCCATTTATATCAATCTGCCACGGCATTCGGACACAGAGAGGGCTGGACAAATAGTCCGAGGCCCTTCCCAAACCACCCACCTCCTTCCCACCCAACCCCGCGAAACCACCCCATGGAAGCCATGGGAATTACGACCGCCCTTGCACGGCAATAATAATGCTGAAGACCGATTCGAGCATTGTTTGCACACACACACACACATATACACCGAGGCCAGTAATCGCCAACCGGTCGATTGTCGATCGAATCTTATGGTTTTCATTTTCAGAAGGGTACTTTAATTGGGTACTTTAACTTACTGACGCAGTACACATTTAGAATTTGTTGTAAATAAAAACAAAACTTAGCGAAATTGAAGGGGATTCATGTGTTGTTTGTTTCGACTTTTAAAAGCTTACATATGTATAACGTTCAGTGTGTAAATTGAAGTCTACTTTGATAGTTACTGATCCAGTGATCATTATCTAGTTCACACGTTAGTATTTGTAACATTTTTACGCTAGTCGAATAAACTTAAAATGTACATGCTATCGCATTAACCCCCCCACTCAAACTAGGATGGCCAATTACATTTTGTTTCAGTTTCGCATTGCATTTTGGTCAAGAAATACAACATTGGGTATTGCGGTCGGTAGAATTTGACTTTTATTTTTGTTAGTTTTGAGTTCGTGTTTTGAAATATTCACATTAATAAAATTTTAATATAGAATACATAAGTTGTTGATATTATTAATTTATTTGTGGAATACGAATATATTTCAAAATAATGAAAATTTATATTTTTAGACGATAAAAATAATTGTCAACGTCATTTGATGAACAGCAAAGCTCACAGTAATTTAATTAATTACATTGTATTGAATTACATATATAGCAATTATATTATATAGCTAAATAAGAAATATTTAAAAAATAAATAAAGAAATCATTTTATGTCCTTACAACAAATTTCTTTGCGCGAATGCGACAGCATCCTTAGTTTGCAAGTCTCGCGCTACATCGGATTGACTATAGTTATTACAGTTATCGTGTAAACCTCTATAAGGCTAATACTACATATACATATGTATGCACACACATATGCATGTATTTTTTTTAGTATTTCAAACGTCCTTTACAGAAGAGTAAAAAGGCATTTTATTTAATTTTTTTTTTAAATTATATACCTATGGATAACGGAAAACTTCCAAGTGAAATAAAGCACTATATAATATATGTATATATTTTACTACCAAAAGTATCTGATATTATATATTTTTTTAATAATACAAACGTTCTTTCCAAAAGTGGTTTTTATTTTAAATAGTGTATTTTTTGCCTCGTATTATATTTATATGAATAAGTGCGGACAAACTAACCAGAAAATTATATGACAAAATAACTAGTACCCATAAGAATACACTTGTAAAGTCTCAGTGATGAGATAATAACAGGAATAAACATGATAGATAACAGATCTCGGAGACAGGTATGCCCTTAACACAGATTATCTAAACACAATCTGCTTTGTATCGTTGACTTTAAAAAGTTAAAAATATTATACGTGTATGTAAAATGTACTATGAACATTTATAAGAATTGCAAATATGCAGGTTATTTACAAAAGCATTTGAATAAGGTAATTCTATAAATACTCTTTTCCCTATTATGCTGTACATCAACATTAGAATAATATAATACTACATATGATCACTAAACAAATTAAATTAAAATTGTAAAATAGAAAATAATCAGTAGATCAGTAGCTATTAAAATAGATATATTGTGATGTATTGTGAACATAATTTCGTAATAATAAAAAGCATTTCTAAATCAAAAAAAAAAAAAAATACTAGCAAGAGAAATTATATGTAACATAGACAATGATCACTGGATCAGTAACTATTAGAATAAATGTGTTAGTTCTTTTACCATGGTTCGGTGATTATTGGTCAAAAGTCACCAAAATCTCTATAACGGAATATCTGGCAACCGAAAAGTCCATCATACTTATGACAACTATCATACTATCGAGAACTCGAGTGCTAAATATTCCGTATTCGCGTTTTCATGGCAAAAATTGTCTTTTGGACCATCGTGATGTGACTAATAATCCAATTACCCATTTATCTCTTTGGTTGCACCAATTTTACACAAAATTTGTCGTTATGTGTTTGCTGAATTGTTTTAAGGCAGAGACATATGACTGGCGATAATCGCAAAAGGAGTACCCCATAAGCTGACAAAGGTTAGCCACTACTGCAGTTCAGAGGGAGGCTTTTGGCTTGTGCTTACATGTACCCACACACCTATATGTATAATTTAATTTCATGCAAAAATTTGCGCGAAAGTTTCAGTCCGGATGTTGTGATGTCGTATTCGAGAGCTTATGACCCCGGGAGCATTTACACGGTTGCAAAAACGCAAATGCGCGCCCCCGGTCCGCGAAGGGTTAATGTGACATTCGCACCGGATGAACTCTCTTTGTAAAGTAATTTAACCCTTTCGCTGCCGCACCGGTCCGGTCGGTCCGCATATAATTATTGTTATTATTATCGTGCGCGCACTCTCTCGCTTTTACATTTTTGGGTATTTTAATGTGTATTTTATGCGCACCGACGATCGTTTGCGGCCGCAATTAATTTATTTTATTTTGAAAACATTAAGTGACAAGGGGTGGTGTTAGGGGACGGTGAGGTGGGGTGGGATGTTCGCTTTTGTAGCGCACACTTGCCTCTTAACGTTTCTGTACAATTTAAAGAGACCTTGCCTATTGTGGTTTTAGTTTTTTTTTCGTATTTCACTTTCATAGCGAACATTTGGGTGTTCGCATTTAAGTTGAAAGCTTCGAATTCTTAGCAAGTCCCCTTTTCAAAAATGTGTGTGAAATTTTACATTACCAGAAATGTTAACCTCTACAAGGCTAATACTACATATATGTATACATTCATACATATGTACATAAATATTTTTTTTATTTTAAATATTTCAAACGACCTTTCCAGAAGAAATTTTTATTTTTTAAAAATATTACATAATATATATATGTATATATATATATATATATATATATATATATATATATATATATATATATATATATATATATATATATATATATATATATATTTAACTACCAAAAGTATCTGATATTATATATATATTTTTTAATAATACAAAACGTTCTTTCCAGAATTGTTTTTCATTTTAAATATTGTGTTTTTTGCCTTGTATCATATTTATATGAATAATGAATAACAACCTAGTGAAATATTTTATATACATACATACATATGTACATAAATGTAGGTTTTTGAATGTGTGTGGGTAAGTATTGAAAGAACAAATCTTAAATACTCTCATTCATACATACATATGTATATTTATATATATATATATATATATATATATATTTTTGACCATTGTGGTGCATTAGGAATTCCTGTAATGCCACAATGGGCCAAACTTTAAAAATAAATAAATAAAAATTTACCCACCAAAGTTTAAAGATGTGTATGCGTTCACGTTAGTTAAAAAAATAATTTGAATTACATAATTCATTATCGATAAATTTATATACATAGTTTATTTGTGAGTATTTAAATTTCTGAGCTTTTTTCATTTTAAGCCTCACGGACATGATAATATTATAAATACAACAAAAATAAATATATTGATCACTGGCTCAATAACTATAGTAAAATACTTAAGACGTATTTTAAATTAAATATTTAACAATAAATAAACAGAAAAAATGCTTTACAAAATCAAAATCAATTTTAATCGAGTTTCAAATTTGAAACTAGAAAACAACAAAAAGAAAAATAATTAGTAAACTAGATAATGATCACTGGAAAAAGTGATATTGTTGTATATTCATAATTTCATGCTATTGTTTATGTAAATAAATAATATCGTTCAATATCAATAATATAACAATTTAATTATGCATTGTCCTATTTAGTCATATTTTAGATTTTATTCCTTTATTTTTAATTTGTTTGTCTATATGTACTAGATATATTATGTATTTTGTAAAAATCTATAATTGGGCTCAGATGTTATTTTGTTATATTTATTCTTTATTTTTATGAATTTCTACATCTGAGGCCTGTTGATTTTTCAATAAATAAATAAATAACTTTAAGAAATCATTCATGCCAATTACAAATCCTTAATTTTAATCATTTTGTATATTTATATTGTATATTTAAACAATAAATTTATTGAAAAACGCACATCGTTTGTTGTAAGGCTACATTTCCTTGACGAAATCGAACACAGCCGATTGTGTGTGTAACTACATATGTACATACATATGTATGTATGTATTTATAAAAAAGAAAGTTTTATATTTTTTCAAAACCAGAATGTATTTCTATCACTTGAAAAAATTGGAAAACTTTTTTCTCGAAAAAATATTTAAATATGATTGAATTTTTTACGAGTTTTTAACTAACATTGTGATCATTGACATTTTAACTACAAACATAAAAAAACACTTTCATAACCTATTATGTATATTCATATACGATATATCAATATATCTGTATGTACATTGTATAACTGTAATCAATTTTGAGGCGAACGTCAGATGAAAACTTGTTACTAAAAATATTAATACAATATACATATGTATTTCTATACTTATACGTACATACATATACAAGTATGTACGTCAGTAAAATTGTTCATACGAGTGTTTACGTTAATTTCGCACTTATGTCGCAGGCACACACATACCCACGTACTCGTAATATGCATAATATAATATAACGACGACGTTCAACGGGGAAATTTGTCAAGTTTATGGCGTGTGTGCTTTTGGCGCCGAGCGCCACTTTTTCAGTCGTCGCAGTATGATATTTCACCGTCGATCGAAGTCGATGCCACGGCGAGCTTATCGCCGGGAAAGCTCGGCAAGACTTTATCAGATTTGCAAAAGTGCGTAAAACTCCCGGAAGGACGCCGGTAGGGAAATCGATAGAATTAACCTTCGAAGTTTTCATCCGTGTTCTCTCAGTTGTTTCAAACAAAATTGGTTGTAAGATTACACACCAGCACTTTGTTTTTTACATCACTTATGTATGTACAACCCTATTGCAAGCGAAATTTTTAAATTCAACATTAAAATGTAAACTGTCTTGTATTAATGTGCAGTGTTTTCGCCACACGTTGACGTATGTATTTTAGAAAATTATATTGGGCTACGTAATAATTTTTGGCGAAAAAACAGTTCACATTGGGACTGTGTTAGCAATTAAGTAGATTTGGGTACCAAATTATAGATTTGGGTACTTTATCTTGTTATATATTAAGTACCCAAATCTAAAAATATTTTTATAAATACACCCTTTTACTCTAAAATGGATTAAAATCCCTGAGATGGATTAGAAAAACATTTTTTTCCTAAAATTACTTCCATTTATTGGACATATGTATTTTATTTTCAAAATATCACACTGAAAAAACTATATCTTATTACTATGAGTAGATATTTAATACACGTTTATAATATATAATTATGATAAAAAGGTGAAAATAATGAAAACAAATAGTATTTAGTTAAAGGTTAGTGGATAAAAGAAATTTCAATTTGTACCGCTATACGTTGAGAATAGTGTTTGTGCGTAATTATTTAAATAATAATTTAATATTATTTAAACTGAAATAAAATGAAAACTATTGGAAATACGAATAAAATAAATTCCTCAGTAGGAAGCATGGACTATTGTTTAAAATGATCATTTTAACAACAAAACTTAATTTCAACAATCAACAACAAAACTTAATTTGTTTGTAATTAATGAATATTTAAATATACTTACATATATTTAAGTATATTTGTACATATGTACATAATGAATGTATGTATGTACATATACATATAGATAAATATGTATATACACGTACGTGTAGAATTATAAACAGTATAGTTCAATGCGCAGCATTCGATCACATGAATACATTTAAGCGACATTTTGCGTATTAGCACGCTTATTACCCGGATGAAAAGCGTGTCTCATTTCTACATAGTGTTCTTGCGGTGTTTGGAGGCTTTCGCGGGAACGTCTCGGTGAAAGGTGAATCCAATTTGGGGATAACAGCTCGCGCGCGATTGATTCTTTTGAACACCCCAGACTCCCCCATTCATCTTCTTCAAGATAATAAGCGTGTTGTGACAAGAGCTTATCAGTAGTGTAGATACTGGGGGAGGTTGGAACGACTAAGAGGATCCACCCCAATAAAAATAATCCGAAGGAAACAGCGTGGGAGGGGGTGGGTGGGGTCGGTTGGAACTCATTAAAAAACACTTAGGCGTTCGCTTATAGCGTGAATTTTGGACGGCGAGAGGTTTGGATTCTCGTCCCTCTCCCACCCCCTGTTTACCCCCATCGACAGACATTGTCTCGGACAAGAATTTATTTTCCCCCGGCTCAATTTCGGCGGTGATTTTCAGAATTTTATAGATGGGAGGGAGGAGGGTCTTGGCCGCCCTGGGGCGATGTCGTCGTCGACTTAAATTAATTTCCCATCATAATCGTTTAATTGGTAGCGACTGGCAAACGCGTAAAAGCGTCGCGTATTGCGTTCAAATTAAGCCGAAACGCTTGGATTCGCAAATGATTATTGTGTGTAAATTGACCGACCTAATCTGAAATGTATTCAAACAGGGGTGCGAAAATTATCTATATTAAAGCTTTCATGGTATTTTTTGCATGGTTTTTTAATTTATATATTAATATTTTAATTCTATATATAGTATATACATATGTATATATATATTTTTTTATCAAAACTTGGGTTGAGCCTCCACTAAAAAACAATTCTTTGAAGTATTTGGAAAAGTTGATTGAAACTATGTATGTTGGATATACTTCTGCTATAATATATATGTATGTAATTTTAGTTTAATACATCCAAAGGTTCGTGAAAAACATTAAAAAAGCCTTGTTCAATTCTCTTCCGTGGGAAAAAATTCTACTTCAAGTTTATTAAATTAAATTTTTTTTTTTCATCACATTGATACAAGGATTTTACTTAAATTTTCTCGTGAAAACCACACAGGGTCGAAAAAAATAGTGGAAGAAAAATTGAACAAGAGTAAGCTATCACTTCCGGTTGACGGCAAATTTTATATATAACTTGGTATTAAGCTTAAACTTTATTTTTCACTTTCCGATAAGTATTTTCTTAAACTTTATATCGATAATAAGTTTTGGCTGATTATATTGTAAAAGTTAATTTCTTCGACAATACAATTTGAACAAAATTTATCTGATTTTAAATGAAATAAGGGTAAATTTTGTAATAATATGCTTTAATGTTGATTGCGACTGATACATACATGCATATGGGACAGTTTATTATAGAACCAGACATTAAATGAATTATAAAATGAGATTATAAGATATACAATAATAAAAGAAGCATATTGTATGTTCACAAATTTGTGTATGTTTATGTATTGTGCAGGTATATGTGGTTTGCAATCGCTTGCGCATTTTTATTTTAAGAGGAAGCGGAAATGCAGTTGGGACTGAGACGACTTCCGGAAAAGTCGTTCTAAAGTTCAGCTTTTCTTCGAGCGTGCGCTTCAACGTTTATGGTATTGTATCGACGACATTTCCAATCGTGCCGTTTGTATATAGATATTTACCAAAACACTAAACGTACTAGCAAACTTCAATTCAATCCAAAAGGAATTTTCTGGTTTCACAAAGAGTTTTTTATTCATTCGTAAGATTTTAATTTATAATATTTCATTTACAAGCTCGAAAAAACTTATTGGATGTTTATTTATGTAAATTACCTTATTTTATTGTTTTTCTTGGGATTTTAATGGTGCTTAAGCCACCTATTAATATTTTAACCTATTTGTCTGGTAGCTTGCGCTCATCATTATTTTAATGAGTGAAATTTTGATCGTATCTCATCTATTTCAGCTTTGCAGGGACGTTGTTTATTTGCGGCTGGTTCTTATATATGTATGTATGTATTGATGCTGGCTATAGATGCAAGACATTTCTTACTATGTATTTTGTTATTTAATATTTTTACTTTTTCTGCTATTATAATAATGCTTATTTTTGTCCGTATATATTTTTTTCCCATATCTCCGTATTTTTTCAAACATAGTGGCACATTAAATGACTCCTGTAATGCCACAACGGTCATAATTAAAATAAAAATCATTTTCCCCATTTTAAAATAAATTTTTCATAAAACTTCCAGTAAATAATATTGATTGTTTTTAAAAGAAGCCTATTAGTTATTACTAGTCACCGGAGCCTGAGGGGGCCATGTATTGTTCAAAGGTTGTAAATGCATTGTTAAAGCATTGCCGAACAATGGATAGCACTGTGACTATCCTACCTCTAGTTATTACATGTTTTGACAGACTTATACCGGGTTGACATGATACGAGTGCTCTCTGTTATCCCAGTTTCAGTAATTAAAGAAAGGCTGATACAAATTCATACCCAGAATGAAAATAGTATCCTTCTAAATTAAAATAATATGCAAAAAATTTTGGATATATAAAAATCTTGAGTGTTGGCGCGAGTATAAAGCAATTTTTTTACAGAGTGTATTCATAAATATGTTTAATGTGATTTGAACTTTGAGATCGTGTATGGTATTTTATTGAATTATAATTCATGTAATTTCAAAGGGAAAATACATTCGTTTATTTACACAATTATGATGAAACATTCATTCAAAGAAAAAAATTTCCTTCAAAAAATTTATGATTTCAAACTAAATTAAACTTTCACCATACGATACGTAACTTTTCTTCCTTTTCGCCCTGAATTTCTTCGCTCCCCGTTTGTACCATTTTTACATATGAAATTTTTAAACAAAATGATCGTATGTTTCTCCTGTGTATAAAATATGTCTGTACCGTATATAAAATGAAATTAAATTTTCTTCAATCTCTGAATTGCGGAATTAATTTCGTTTGCAGATGAGTGTCTGTTTATTCTCTTATGTGGTTAAACTATTGAGTAAATTATAAAATTACAAGTGTAAAATAAAACTGTAGTATAAATTTTAGACGTTCACGATATGAAAAGTACACGAAATTCTAATTGTATTCCTTTAATAGCTAAGCTGCAGGAGCTTTCGATTTCATTCAATGGGAAAAAAAATTCAATCAGAAAACATCATTGGAATGATTCTGCCTGATTTAATTTTTAAAATAGAAGTACAGTCGAATCTCCGTAAGATATTATTGATCGGACATCACCGTTCGAGAAAATCTCTTAGATGGCACATAAAAAAATACTGTCCTATTATATTATAGATGATAGCCAAGCTTTTACGATAATGTTATCGTCAAAAATCCATAAAATCCACTAGGGTGACGATTTTACAAAAAAAAGTAATATGATTATTTTCAGATAATCATTCCTCTACACATAAGGGATTTGCTTTACGATGGTGTAACTGATGCGAAAAAATATTTTCGACACGCATCTTTTGCAGTAAATATAATTTTAGAGACATACTTATATAAGTGATTCACACCTCGAATTCAAAGGTGCCATATTGAGAAAAGACGAAAATAAAGACGAAAATAAGAAAATCGTATCAAGAGTGAAATAATATCCATATTCTTTCAGAAAATTTACATACATCACATTTAAAAACTCATCATACCCTGATTATGTCACAAATGTCTGAATTTGATTTATGTACAATATGTATGATAAAATGTATGTATGTATGTATGTGCATGTCTAAAACCATATATGTCTCTATGGATTAATTATTTAATTGTTAATTTCGTGTTCTTCAGCCTTTTGAAATACAGCGATTTATGTAATAATAATGCTTCAATATTTGTAATAATTCTCTAGGAAGGCGCACTGGGGTCTACCTCTTAGGCCTTCTTGGTAATTACTTTCATATATGTACATATGTTTCATAATTACTGTTTACTTTCATATGTTTTATGTTTATAATATTTACTTATAGCTTGTTGAATATATTGTGATGCTTTCTTTATCCAGAACTCAAAATTTAAATTGTCTGAGTGAATTTTTTTTTTATCTATTATAAAATATTTTTTTTTGTTTAAAAAAAAAAATATATATATATATAGCCAGCAAGTATGGCTTAACGGTAGCGTATATGTTTACCACCAAACGATCAGTGGGTTCGATCCGCTATACTGCTGGTTAGATTTGGGGGTTTTGTGACTCCAAATCGATCGTTTTTTTATCAATGAGTATGCCAATTTTATCTGATCATTGTTGAAACAGTTCCTTAAAATTGGTAAAAAATGATCTTTCCTGTAGTCACAAATCTTCTATTTATTGTGTGTACAATTTGTAAAAATTATGTACAAAAATTTAAATCCATAGATGTCTCAATGGATTAATTATGAAATTCATTAATTCATTGTTATTTCGTGTTCTTCAACTTCTGGAAATGCAGTGACTTATGTAATTATAAAATGCTGCATTATTTGTAATTAATTATCCAGGAAGGTGCATTGGGGTCTTCCTGTCAAGCCTTCCTGGTATATATCTATGTAAAATAAAATAAAATAAAAATAAATTACTGTAAACTTAGGTCTACTTTGATATGTATACATATGGATATGTCACGTTTAACTGACATTTAATTATACACCTACACATGTATGTACATTACTAAATATATTCATCATGATGAATTTGATTTGTAAAATGACGAATTTGATCTGTAAAACGACGAATTCGATTTGTTAAACGACAAATTTGATTTGTTAAATGACTAATTTGATTTGTAAAATGACGAATTTGAAGTTTAAAAATGAAGTTTGAGCCGCACCATGAAGGTCCATATTTGCACATGTAAGCGACAGTAAGAAGACGAGGCGTTGCTGTTTTGAAACTATAGAAATTTGAAACAGTTCTCGAGAGAGAATAACCGACAACTTTGTTACATCTCGTGCATTTCGCAATCGCACTCGTACACTCGAAATCTAATAGAATCCTTTATGCGACGATCTCAATTACGATTCTAATTCTCCGCATTCGAGACTGCTTTAACGACGCTTTGAGTGCGGATTTCAGCGCCGGTTTAACGACGCCCACTTGCGACGCTCTCGCTTCTCTCAGGCTATTGTCTAATTTTTCCAAAACTCATCTCCCCGAAATTTTCCTCGTATAATTACGCCGTGACCTCCCAGAATTTGACGCTTCTGATTACGCGGAAAAAATCGAAAGGGCCCTCTTCGTTCTCGTCTCGTCGAGAGGTTCGCATCTCCCTGGCATCATCAGGTGAAGGAAATTGAAGGAGGGGAGTAGGCACGTTGACCGATTTCCTCGTAGCCTTCTTTGGGAACGTGGTGAGGTTTCTGATGCGTCAGGCTTAAAAACACGTCCTCCACTTAGGAGAGAAAACGCTACACGGCGGTGGACCCTTAACCCAGTTAGGAAAGTTAAGGTCGTTTCGCATTCCGGAAAAGCGACTCGTTTTTCCAGTGAAAAACTCAACTTCGACAACTGCGAAATTCTAAATGAATCGATTCATCCATTATATGTACAATATATATTTTAGGCGAATATTTTTTAAATACATATAATATAATTTGTTACAATATGCATTCAGCCGAAACAATTTTTACAAGCTTTTTATAATCTTCATTCTGTTAGTATACTGACATTTTTGCCCGTCAAAAAACTATGATCTGATTTTGAACCACTTCCACTCTTTGGGTCGATTTGATACCTTACTGACAGACAGGGGTTTTAGCCAACACTGAAGTAAGTCAATGTCTCCGACATGAAGCCAGAGGAGTTTAAATCAGCAATGAACTCATTAAAAATTACATCGGAGTTTTGTGCCAGATTGAAGCTAGCTAACCAAACATGTCTTTTTACGACTCCTTCACAATTCACAACAGTTAAACAGTTATAAGAGTTCCTTTGTCACTCTCATTTACTCTCATCTCATACAAACTTAATATTACCAGCTTTTATACTATCTCACATACGTTTTTATGTCTGATTGTTTTAGGACTGGGTAATTATCTACATACATATGATTGAATTGATACGTCATCAAATCTGTTACATCAGTAAAACGAATACTTTCATTGTGTTTTTTACTCTATTTATATTGAGATTTAATTTTTGTGTTTGTGAAATTTATGTGGTGGCGGTGGCTTGGAAGAAAGAAGCTCTCTTGGCTCCGGAACATCAGGTCATGGATGGGATTCGGTTTCGAAAAGTTATTTCGACTTGCCCATGATAGGGAAGAATTCGCACGGGTCATAAACGATGTCTGCCTACGGTAGTCGCCTACGTCCGAATATGGATTCGGCATTAGAAGAAGAAGAAGAAATTTATATATTTTATTTTTCTAAATAAAAAAAATGTGTGTGAATGCCTGTGTATCACAATGACCCAATATGATTTTAGAAATTTAATTAATAGAGCATCTGTGGCGAAACTATGGCATGCGGGAAAATTGCATTGGTACGCGACAATTTTAAAATAAAAAAAACTTTTTACTATAATATTACAGTCGAAATTCTGCAGTGATAAGCAGTGCTTTACATAGAATATCTCGCATCATTATTTTGTCCACTCTGCACTTATGTATATGTACGTATGTAGAATCTACACATGTAAATATACCTCATATATTTGTATGTATGTAGATATATACGAGTATGTACATATATATAATGTACTTGTTTGTGTGCCGTTTGTGAAAATATCGTTGTTCAGCGCAAAAATAGCGTTTGTTTAGTTTAGCGTGGAAAACAAAAGACTCCGATTCATATTCGCCTGGACCACTTAGTTTTCTTCGGCGACAGTTTAAGCACCGCCGACCAGCATCCCACCATTTGACAAACGTTGCAACGAGAAGTTTTTTTTTTATTATTTATTGTGAGTTTTGCAATGTGCTTTTGAAAGTTGTCGAAAAATGAACAAATTGAAACTCCTACGGGGAAGAACAACTTTTATTAACGTCATAATATTAATGTTAAAATATTCGAGCGATGAAAAGTCAATATTAAAACATTCAAACGTTTAAATTTCAGAAATTGTTTTTGCAGAATCCATTAACTCGTTGAAAGTTATTATAAAATAATTCTAGAGTATAAATGTAAATAATTAAAGGAAATTGTTCAAATTTAATTCATAAAAAAAATAACCCGACCTGTTTTATTTTAAATTAAACTATGTATGTACATTATGATAATACAATCAAAATAAACCATTTTTACATGAAAATGGCATAAATAGATTCTAATCCTACATATTACATAGGTTAAATTGGATAATAAAATACTCATGTCAAAATTTTCAAAAACAATTAAGAATTTTATGATATGTAAGGAGTCCAAAACGACCTTTTTTTTACGTAAAATATGATATTTTGCGTCAAAATAGGCCATTCTGTCCTCCTTATATTCAAGTAGATTAATTTTTTGGATATTTTTTGTTCAAATTAAATGAACTGCAAAAGTGCATTTTAAGGAAGCTCTCAACGACTTTAATTTACAAAATAACTAAATTTATGGGAACGTGTAAAATTACGTTTCTCCCATACGCTATGTGTATTACCGTGGACTAGTGGTTAGCATATTATGCTTTCTAGCACAGTGGTCACGGATTCTAGTCCCACTAGTGGCTGCTGGCCAGACCTTGGTTTATGACTCCAGGTCGATCGTTTCCTATCAGAGTTTGCGAATTTTTATGATTTTTATTGAACGGTTCCTGCGAAATTGACATATCCTTTCCTATCTATCTTGCAAATCTCAAGTTATTCAGCGTTTTAAGGTTCTCCAGAAAATTTTTCCATAGATATTTCTGTGGATTGTTACTTTATCTATGTACGTAGTAACAATAGATGAAGTTTTGTGATCATGCGAAAATTCGAACTCGAGATTTTGACTGATTCGAACTCAGAATCGATTACTGATCACGTTTTCATGATCTAGAAAAAATGTGTGTGTGTGTGTGTGTGTGTGTCTGTGTATTTTGGGGATTTTTTTATGTATAAATGCTTGTATTGACGTATTGATCGTATTATATAAATGCTTACAATTCTACTTTGCAATGTTTGACCATATATGTCGTATATGCGTATGTTATGTAAAAATATATAATAATAATTATATATTTATATATAATTTAGTGTTTATTGATTTGTATATGTACACTCGTCGCATTGGAACGATCTGAAATGCGACTGTACATGATTGATTGAATAAATAAATATTTATACACTACATATACTCGATGTTTGGTCAAATATGTCGTTGATTATGATTGAAGCAGTAAACGTATCCAATTTTATATATAGAATTTGTATGAATATATCATTGAATGTTTAGACATCTGAAAGGTTGAGTTTATATGAATATTTTTTTCATTTGAAAGAACCCATAACTTCTGACGTTTTTTCCCCCCAGTTAACATTATAATTACGGACGAAGAATTTTAATACAATTAATGTTTACGCCGTCGGGGAACGGTTTAACGAATTTGGAACAAATTAAAAAGTGAGTTTTCTTTACTCTTTCCCGCCTCTCAGTTTCGATCAAATTTAAACTTGTCGTCTTTTTTATATATAGGTATATATACATATCTATAGCGACGTACATTTTTGTTTTAATTTCCCGCGAGAAAAGAGTTTCCCTTTGAGGAACAAACGCTAAACAAAACAGTAATGCTTTCTGGATATAATCGCGCAGTAAATTAATGTATACGGGTATATTATATATATATATGTATATATATATAAATATATATATATATATATATATATATATATATATATATATATATATATATATATATATATATATATATATATATATATATATATATATATATATATATATTTTATTTTTTTTATTTCACATATATACCAGGAAGGCCTTACAGGTAAATCCCAATGCGCCTTCCTGGCCAATTACAAATACAAATGCAGCATTTTTTATTATAAGTCGTTGAATTGCGAGACACTGAAAAAACTCGCAAATTAACGAGACATCTATGAATTGTACATAAATTTTTATTGTACATCCATCAAATTTCAAATACTGGTGACATTGTAGGTAGGAAGGATTTTTAGCCAATTTTTTTCCGGGAACCGTTTCAACAATGAAATCAGAGAAAATTGGCAAACTCTGATAGGAAACGATCAACCTGGAGTCACAAATCCAGGTCTGACCAACAGCATACTCTGAAAAATTCATTTTCATTCAGGGATAGAACCCGGCACCTTCTTGACGGTAAGCAGAAGCTTAACGTCCGAGCTATGCTGCTGGCATAGCCCATATATATATATATATATATATATATATATATATATATATATATATATATATATATATATATATATATATATATATATATATATATATATATATATATATATATATATATATCATCATCATCATCATTTACAGTCATTCGCCATCCACTGCTGGATGAAGGCCTCTCCAACACGCTTCCACTCGTCTCTATTTTGCGCAACACTCATCCATCTCATTCCGCACGTTTTCCTAATTTCGTTCACCCATCTTCCCTGCGGTCTTCCTTTTACTCTTTTGCCTTCTCTCGGGTACCATTCAAGCACTTCTTTTGTCCACCTTTCGTCCATCCTCCTAGCTACGTGACCCGCCCATTGCCATTTTAATCTCTTCACTCTATCCACTATGTCCACTACCGTTGTCATACTTCTCACCCACGTGTTCCGCTTTCTGTCTTTCCTCGTTATGCCAAGCATACAGCGTTCCATACTTCTTTGAGTGCATTGGATTTTATTTAGCATCTTTTCGTTCAGTGTCTAAGTTTCACATCCATACGTCATCACTGGCAAAACGCATTGATCAAAGATCCTTTTCTTCAGGCAGAGTGGCATTTTTTATTTAAAAACAGCATTCATCCGTCCAAATGCACTCCATCCTAATTTCATACGTCTCTTTATCTCTTCATCTTTACTACCAGACATGTCAATTATTTGACCTAAATATAAATAATTATTTACTACTTCTACTGGTTTATCATCTAAGGGGTTGCTATCAGGCATGCAATAACTATTGAACATTAGTTTAGTCTTATCTACGTTAATTTTTAATCCTACTTTTCTACTTTCCCTGTCCAGCTGTGTTAGTCTGATAAGTAGGTCAGCTGAATCACGAGCAACTAGAACTATATCGTCTGCGAACCGAAGGTGACTCAAGAAGCGACCATTGATGCTTACTCCGGCTGTGTCCCAATCCAAGTTCCTGAAAACTCCCTCAAGCACCGCATTAAATAACTTGGGCGAGATTGTATCTCCTTGTCTTACTCCTTTTTCTATGCTAAATCTATCTGAACCTGAAAAAATTTAAACCGAAGCTGTGGCATTCTTATATATTGCAGCTAACAGTCCCACATAGGGTTCCGGCACTCCCTGTGTTTGTAGAGCGTTAAGTAGTGCATTATGACTAACTGTATCGAAGGCTTTCTCATAATCGAAGAAACCTAGGCACAATGGCCGTTGATATTCGTTGGCGCGCTCGATTAGTTCGCCAACTACTTGGAGGTGGTCCATTGTGCTGAAATTTGCCCTAAACCCTGCCTGCTCTATAGGTTGGTTCTCGTCGAGGATATTCTTCAGCCTTTCTGTAATAACCTTCGTGAAGAGCTTGTAGATCGCTGAAAGTAAACTAATGGGTCGGTAGTTCTTGATATCACTTTTGTCGCCTTTTTTGTGTATTAAAATGATAGTTGTGTTATTCCATCCTTCTGGTATAGCTTGGTTCTGGATGCATTTGCTGAAAAGCCTAGCTAAGATATTAATTAGGGGGGGGCCGCCACATTTTAGTAAGTCAATGGGAATATTATCTTCCCCTGGGGTTTTACCATTCTTTGCAGTTTTTAGCGCGGCCTCTACTTCGCTAGGCAATACTGCAGGAACCCTTTGGCCGTGTGTCGATTCCGGAGCGGAAAATTGACCGTTGTTGTTCTCGTAAAGTTTTGCATAGAACGTATAAACTCTGTCTATGATCTCTTCTCTATTACTAATTATTACTCCGCTCTCTGATCTGATTGCGATCATTTGGTTTTTGCCTAAGAAAAGATCTTGTTTGCACTTTTTCAGGCTACGATTATTCTTAATGGTATTTTCTATTAGCTTGCTGTTAAAATCCCTGACATCCCTGACTATTCTCTTTTTAATTTCCTTATTAACTAGATTGTATTCTTGCTTATTATTATCCCTATCTAACTTCTTTTTATGCTTAATTAGGTTTTTTGTTTCCTCTGAAATTTTGCTTAGCTTAATCTGTTTCCTGAATCCATCTAGTTTCTTACCTGTTGAGGTTAGAACCGAGCTAATTACAGTGTTCAATTCCTCAATGTCTGCTTCTGGGTTTAATTTCCCGTATCGATTTCCAAGTTCGAGCTCGAATTCCTTTTTCCTAGACCTTAGTTGAGCGAAATCTGGAGAGTTACTGCATCCTTTTATTAATTTCCTACGTTCGCAATTTATATTAATGGCCATCTTGGCACGGACTAATCTGTGATCGCTACCTATATCTACTTTACTTAAAACACTAACGTCTTTAACGGAGTGCAGGGCATTTGTTAGGATGAAATCGATTTCGTTTCTGTCTCCTTTAGGACTCTCCCAAGTCCACTTACTGTTTGTGTTTTTCCTGAAAAATGAATTAGTGATAAAGAGCCTGTTGTGTTCTGCGAATTCTATGAGGCGATCGCCTCTGTCGTTTCTTTGGCCGGTACCAAAATTGCCTACTGCTCTTTCTATATTTGCCTTTTGTCCTATTTTTGCGTTAAAGTCGCCCATGATTATTTTAAAGTGGTGGCGGCTATTATCGTATGCGCCCTGTAGTCTTTCGTAGAAGTCTTCTATTTCCTCGTCTGGGTGGCTAGATGTGGGGGCGTACACTTGGAAGAATTGACAAGTGTACCTGCTCGAGATTCTTAATACTACATAGCATATACGTTCCGATATGTCGCTTATTTCTATAATATTTCTTTCTATTCTCTTATTGATAAGAAACCCTACTTCTCCTATTCTACCATTTGGTAGCCCTCTCCAGTAGAGACAGTTACCACTTTTTAGGATTATTTGGTTTTCCTGTTTTCGTCTTACTTCACTAAGTCCTACTATATCCCATTTGATATTTTCTAATTCATTCTCTAATGCAAGCACACTTCCTTCACTCGATAACGTTCTTACATTGTACGTGGCTAAATACAGGTTTCTATTAGCTAAGCTATCATCCATCGTCACTCTTACCTTGTTGAAGTTTGGATATTATTTTTCTCGCATTTATCCAAGATGTGTTGAGAAAAAGGCGGTACTTGAGAGAGAATTCCATTCAAGGATTGAGTCATTACCGCCGTAGACTCTTCTCTGTATTCAGGTCAGGTGTCGGATTTTCATCTTAGGTATCACTTGGATCACTTATGAGTTATTACATGCCATTTAACAGGGTTGCTTTGTAAGTGAAAGTAGTTAGTTATGATAATAATAGATTAGCAATTGTTATACTACTTTTACAGATCTTTATCGTGAGACGCCTCTTTGGAGACAACGGATTTATATATGTGAGTGTGGTTTGCAATTTAATATTTTAATAATAACTTTAGTAAAGAATATAAAATTACACGAATTACTTTAATATTAATTAAATATGAAAAAAAACTATTAGACAGTTGGGAAACACTGTTTCTGCTTGTTATTAAATAAAGTTCGTTAAAAATTTGGCTGGAAGCAATTATGTGGGAGATTTATTGCTTCTGTGGGACAAACTATTGACTGACGGGAAAGGACCTTTTTTTTTTGTATTCAGGTAGGGAGATATTACGAATATACCCCAGCCGTATTCACTTTGCACAGATTTTAGACACAAAAAAAAACTAATATGACAAAATTTTACGAATTAACTGATATAAATACGCTTTAACGACCGATCTGCTGATTATTTTTACACTTAAATTATACTAGGATGCAATTAGTAAAATAAGTGAGTGGATGGTTAAGTTTTTATATTTAATTTCGTGCAATAGCCGGGTTTAAACGAGTTATAGCGGGGAGTACGCAAAAGCACGTCTTCGCCGCATGACACGATAGACCGAACTCCATATATATATATATATATATATATATATATATATATATATATATATATATATATATATATATATATATATATATATATATATATATATATATATATATATATATATATATATATATAAATATATATATATATATATATATATATATATATATATATATATATATATATAAATATATATGTATATATATATATATATATATATATATATATATATATATATATATATATATATATATATATATATATATATATAAATATATATGTATATGTATGTATGTATGTATACTGAAAGCAAAAAAGAGACAAACCATTGTACAATAATTTAAATGAAGTTCATTACTACATTTATGTATGAATAAGCCGGCATTGCTTGGGCGGTGAAAGTACATATACGACATTGGCTAAAATAGCATGAGATAGTATACAAAATTTCTATATTGAAAACTGAACTCGGCAGAAAAACACACTTGCCTGACGTTGTCCAAAGTTAAAGACACTTGATAGAGTATACCATAATTTTCCAACCCTAGCTCTAGATATATATATACATACATACATATGTATATGAAAAACTATCATAGTTGTATTTCTATCATTTAAAACACTTTCTCGCAACTTTCCCGTCGCATAAGTCAAATTAATAGCCCCGTAGCTATTACAGGCCCGTTATTCAGGCTATTGTTTTTGCAAAGTAGGGCTATTATGGTTTTCCCTAGAGCCTTCCATCACACACCCAATAATCGAATAAGTTCAGGAGCAAGTTTCAGCTTCGCAGCCATGAGATGGAGGCGGAGAGGAGAGATACTTTTACGAGCGTTTCGCACCGACAAATTTATGTACACACCGTCTTTAAGTTTTCCGAAGAATTTTCCAATTGAACACCGATGAATTAGAATTAAAACTTAGACATGGTATTATACATTATACATTATTATGCATGCAAAAAGACAAACATATGTACATACGTATATGGAGATATTTACAAACACGCGCCATATTTTTCGCTCAGTTACGGATAGAATGTTAACTTAATATACGGCAACCTGGCAAACAAGATAATGTAAACAAAAATTTTCATTTATTCAAGGCAGGGGGTTTGAGGGGGCCCTTCGTATAATCCGATTTGAATACTGTGCGCTCTTGGTTTTTGTTTTGTCGTCGTGCGCGTACTCTCGTTGATTAGCCCCTATACATTTTGACCGCATACGCGCACTCACCGAGAACAAATCTGTTATTCCTTTTATTTTTGTTTTTCGGCTCGAATGAATAATTCAAAGAAAATAATAAAAACTTGAACGAAGATGACGAATGTTTCCCCCATCTATCTGCTCTTTTCTGCATCCTACCTAAATAATGTACATTAAAAAAATCATGAAACGAAAAGTCGCGTGTAAGCTAAATTTGTAAATAAAATACGCTACATTTGAATTTCATACACATATTTCTTTGACAGTTTTCTACATAAAAGACACAGTATTTGTGTAATAATAATATATAGCAGGAGATTTTTATAAAAATTTGAATTTTAGAATCAAACCTAAATTATAATTGAAATATGATAAATTCGGAATGAAAATAAACATCTAACTATCCGAATAGATATATTTCTGAAAAAAAATACGAATGGCAATTAAATCAATGATTGTATTAATGACATTGAAAACATATATATATATATATATATATATATATATATATATATATATATATATATATATATATATATATATATATATGTATATATATATACATAAAATTAGCAATCCGAAAATGTACATATTTATATCTTTTTTTATACGGTGTTTTTAATCGGGTAACATTTTCAATACAACAGGCTAACACTTATTCATTTAAATTTTGACATCTTTTGATTTTTGTGGGATTTTTTAAGCGACACAGCATAATTTGGTTTAATTATCTCTTTTCAACAGTCGAAGATCAACTTTGACCATACCGGATGGCACTCGGTATTCTGGACCGGTACTGGAAGTTTCCGATCGGTGATTAATTTTTTTTACTAATTTAAAAAACTGTGATGAAGACCATTTATGAACTCCAAGTCCATGTTTAAGTGTGTGAGTATTGAATCACAAATCATCATTGTCTACTTAATTCATTAAAAAAAGTGATGACTCTCAAGAAGAAGGATTCATCCTTGTTAAACTAAAAGAGCTCAAACCAAAATAGCTTTTAAAAGACGTTACTTCATATTTAAAGATTTTATGTACTTCACACTTAAAGATTTTTTTTACAAATATTTAACCTTCATAAATAAGTTAAATACGTACAAAACAAAGCTTGTTTTTTGGTTTTGTCGTGAACTAGAGAAAGTCACAAAAATGTTTTTACTTTAGCAAGAACTTTTGATTGCTGATGAGGTCAACCAAATAATACACGAAATACACTCGATTTTTCCCAATAAACCAGTTAAACTGGTTAAAACCAGTCAATCTTTATAAATTATATATGTAAAATAGAGTGAAAAAATCAACTGTTAAGACGTTTAACCTGTGAGTTGCGCAGGGGCGATAGAAATGTTCAATCGGATAGTAAACTGATGTAGTTTTTATTGGTTTTTTTGATCATTAAATTCCTCTAGCTTCATGTTGAAGGTATTTTCTTACTTTCATTATAGCTAACCCCCTTAAGTCGGTAAAATATCAAGGTGATCGGAAAAGCGGAAGCGATTCAAAATCGGCTCACAAATTTAGGAATATCACCTAACTATGTAAATAAGTGCAACTAATAAAAATCTTGCAAAAAGTCACTTTATACATCAAATAACGGTTTTTGAAGGTTTCAAGCACATCTATTCGCTTTGAAATCTGAACGCGGAAAATTTGTATTTATTTAAATAAATAATTATTTGTCAATTAATCGTTCGCAGACATACTACACAGGTTGAAACGATCACGAAATGGAATTTCCTGGAACTCGACCGCAAGTCGAGCACTCAAAATAAACAGCACCAGAAACAAAAGTACCTTAATTACCCCACAGCTAACCCCAACCCCCCCCCCCTTCCCCTTCCATCTCTCCTAGCCTGAAGAAATCCTTTGAAGTGGGATTGTTTAAGAGCCGACTTTCGGCATTATAATTAAGGGAGAGCGATGAAGGGCACAACCGAAGAAGGGAGCCAGGGTGGCGACTTCAATTGTGCGTAGTGGAAGGGATGAGGGTGGACCAGTTCCCGTCAGAAGGTAGCGTTCTGCAGGACTAGCCGTAATTAACGGGTCCCCGAACACCTGCCCCACGACTAGGAGTCTCAGCCTCTGGAACCACCCCTCGGTTTGTCTCCCTCAACCCTACGACCACCTGCCTCCCCTTTATCCTTAGCCTTAACGTCGTTATTGGCTGGAACTGCTGCGGGCGCTGATGACTAAGATCGTTTTCGTTACGGTTTTATTCCCGGGCACGAGAGGAAAAACTCCGGCGACTGTAATCGACTTAAATGTGCTGGGCTGTTTATTCGTTCCGCCCGGCTCCATTACCAGGGTCTGGTGTTTTATTTTCGGCAATTGTTACAGTTCGACGTTTTGTAGCTTTTCCCTTAACCCCCCATCTCCCGTCGCGTGTATGGACCAACCCCCCCCCCCCCAAACCTTATAGAAAAGAAACCGAGAGTTTGTTACGATATAGGTGGGCTGGATTCAAGGGAGAGAGGAGTAATGAAGTGCTCGTATATATTGTGTATACATATATATAAATGTTTATATATATATATATATATATATATATATATATATATATATATATATATATATATATATATATATATATATATATATATATATATATATATATATATATATATATATATACATACAGCTTAAAATACATGTGTGAATAGAATCTGTTTGTACGGTAATTTTAAGGAACACTTAGAAAAAAAAAAAAATATTTATATATATATATATATATATATATATATATATATATATATATATATATATATATATAAAAACATCTATGTATGTGTGTATGTACGATCTTGATGGTTGTGTGTAGCGTGTATTTGGCGAGAAGCTATTAAGGTGACCCTAGATGTTAATAATGTTCAATAAATGCCGAGTATCTTTATTAAACGGGAGCTGGGTACCAAACAAGTTTTATTTATTTGTTTTCTTGCCAAATAACCGATAAAGAGCGAGTGTGGATAATTGCGTTTGGATCAATTAAATACTTAAAATTACATATGTGTATTATACCTATAAATATTATATATATTTATGTATTTACATGTATACATTTATATAAAATGCAGTCAACAGTGTGGGCCCTGATGCAAATTTTGAAAATTAGGCACTTCTTAATTTTTTTTAATGTAATAATAAATTTGGTCCATTTGTAGGTAATTTTTTTATGATTTTTTTTTTACCTATAATTTTATAATCATTAGCGGCTCGTGAAGAAAATTAAGTGCCAATTAAATTAAATACAGATTTAAATTTCCAAAAATCATAATTATAGTGCCGCAGACGAAATTTTTTTTACTAATTCTTGAAATGTTTATTGCATATGCAAATTTGGTGGATTCAATTTCGCTTACGGTTAGAAAAATTTTATCTACTAAGAAGAATTTTATTTTACCAAATAATTTTAATAATTTAAATAACGCAACTTTTATAGTTACCACTCACATATTAAAATTAATCCACTAAAATATATTAATTTTTCAAATCTTTTTATAATATCCTCGATAGATATTTTAATAACGCGCTCGTTGATTTTCACTAATCCTAGAATTACCCAATTCGAACGCTTAAAATTAAACACCATCACTTATGTTAATTTTATTGGAAATAATCTTAAGTGCTTTTTTAATCATTATTAAATATTCAAATTTCAGCAAAATCAATAATGAAAGAATTTTGAGCATATTTTACAGTAGAGAGAGAACGAAAAGACTATTTCAAAAAATAAGACATATTATCTGTATTCTTTT
This sequence comes from Arctopsyche grandis, assembly GCF_051622035.1. NCBI lineage: Eukaryota > Metazoa > Arthropoda > Insecta > Trichoptera > Hydropsychidae > Arctopsyche > Arctopsyche grandis. Next base: position 15,650,596 of record NC_135356.1, read on the forward strand.
GAAAAGAGGCCTGTTAGAAACATTCATAAGTTGAAAAGAAGATAACTTTTATCAAATTATTTCTAAAGGCAAAATAGGAATAACAAATTGTAATATATGTACATACAAACCTATAGTATATCAAAACAAATTTTATAATTGTTAATTAAAATAACAATAAATATTTATAGAATAGCATTTAAAATGACTTGCGTTGAGTTTACCAGCAGTTGTTTCACTTGAATTTTAAATTTATTTATTTTTCCTCTTTAAACAAACTTCTCGGGGATGGCATTTCGCCGATTGAGAAACATTGATCTAAATATAAAACTATATTTCTATTTATGCAATTTCATTTAAAGGCGGTTGAATCACTGCTTCGAACGTGCATACATTGAAAATGACTGCAGCAAAATTCGGAAATGTTGGCATCTCGCCGCGGATCTAGTAGTAGTATACATAGAAAAGTTATGCAGTATATTACACCATCGCCATCATCATTAAATAGAACCGGTCACCATCCACTGCGTGATGATCTAGCCCAACACGATATATCTTAAATTTTGTTCCATACAATTTCTTCATTTTATCCTTTCGGGAAGAGATAATGCTCCTTGACCTTCTTTACTTTTTCACCCACTCCATTGGATACAATTCCAATACTTATATGGGCCAAACGCCATGGATTTGCGTGGCTCATTTACCTACGATACTAATATCGCAGGCGGAAAGTTCTACCACAGACCAATCATTTCTTTTGTAGGCATTATTAATTAAAAAACTTCATCGGTTAAAAAAAATGTCTTTTGACTAAGAGTTTAATTATGTTTTTTTATGAAAATTGACTTTTCGAATTTTTTACTCTTAGTTTTACTGTTTTTCCATACATACACTGTTGCTATATACATATATATGTACATATAATATGAGGACGTATTATTGTAAAAGTTCATACTAATATTTCCCTATTCCAAAAAAAAAATCACTTTTATCATTTCGAGAAATGTTTCGCAAAATATTAAATATAATGTTGGGCCTGTAATACGTTTATTCTGCTTTTCCTACAAAGATTCAGGATATATCGAATTAAAAGACGTGCCAACAATTTGTGAATTAAGTCAAATAGAAAAAGTGTTTTTCGAACTGAAAATTGGACTTCCGTCACTTTCAAATAATACGGCTCACATAATCAATATGTAACATATTTAAAATATTGCTGATTTAATGGAATTAAATTAATTAAATTTGACTCTGCATTTATTGATATTTGAATATGCATTGCATGATTTAGTATGTGACTATGAATTTTACAAATTTCACGGAGACTCCAACGCATTCGTAATACACCTTAACCGCGTCTTTTCCTTACATTTATAATATTTTATTCAAACATATGTTTGTATATATATAACTTTAGACAGTCCACGTCGCACGAGTAACGACGGTGCATAAAGAACACGTCTCGCCCGACAAAAAATTCGACGAATGCATACGTTGCACATGCACATGCACAAACATACATATACATATATATGGGGAGGGGGCGGGGGGAGGTTTATAATGATTTTCGTTTTGGCGGGGCCCCTTCGGGCTCGGGGCCCATTTGGCAAGGGCCTCGGCGACAAATTGCCGTATCGTGTTCCGGGTGACACGCCCCCGCGGGGGCCCCAAGTAGCATTAGCGGCCTAAACCGGAAGTGCCCCTCGGTTCCTCTGAACTGCCACACTTGTTGTTCGCGAAAATCTCTCGATATTGATATGCTTTCGAGTGCCGGAATGAAAAATTAAAATTTTAGATTTCCCACAGTGGCTTCATTGGAAAATTTTCATCGATTTTAAACCATATTCTGTGGCTCCAAACAATCAATTTACCTCGAATTAATCCACCTAAAGTAGACTTTTTTGTATATATTTTTGGAATAGTATTTTTTACTATTTAAAAATGTAGTTATTTAAAGATTATTCAAAGTCGCAGCTTTGCCCAAAAGTCCCGTATAAAGCGCGCCACGCTCCCAACAGCCATTTATGTAGTGGAATCGATTTTTTTTAGAAAATCATCATTTTTCAATCACCAAATTCCCGTCATTATTTTGAAAATAAAAGTTGTTGAGAATTTTCTTAAATATATATTTCAATTTTAAATACAAAAAATTCCGACAAATACATACGACATTTATGAAATACTAGTGGTTTTACCCAGCTTCGCTCGGTATTTGTAATATAAACAGCTTAAACATGGCAAAACAATCGAATAGTAAACATAATTTTTTTTTTTATTAAATTTATTTGAATAAAAAAAATAGTATTCAACGATGTCGATATAGTCGTCATATAAACTTTGTTTTGTTTTCGATGTTCCCAACAAACTCATAGGAAAAAAATTATATATTAGATAAGCAGGCTAAATTGTCATATTTTAGTTGCTTCCTCGCTTCATACGACAAGCTTTCCACTAGGTCCACGTGGGAAATCCAAAATTTTCATTTTTCACCCAGATCCAATGTACACGTGTAAATACATAAATAAGACTACACATTAAACGCAAAATTATAAACATTATGATTTTTACCGGGTTCGATTTTTTTATTATTTTCGATATATTTTTGGCCTGGTTGATCTAATTTCAGATAAAAATTATTTTGACAATTCCAATCATGTTGAAGATGCCTTTATTTCATAGTGGGTGAGAAATGATTGAACATGTTGTTGTAGAATACTTTTCTGTTTTCAGAAAAATGTTAAATAGCTTTGCCGCTATTTTCAATTCATTACTTTTTTGTACGGATTTCAAATCCTAACGGCACATTTTCTTTTCGAATATTGGAATTAACCTTGTTACAATGAAAAACCTTCTAAACTGCTAAGCTTTGAATATTTCTTGTAGAGATGCTGTTAGAAGATTGTTAACGTTTCAGATTCTACCAAAAATACTAAAAAATAAAATTTTTGTCTTAGCTTGTCCTTTTTTTACGTGTGTTATTTTATTTTCATATGTATTTATTTTACGAAATTCTTCTCATCCCGGTCTTTTGTCCTTCTATCGACCGTTTCGATGTAGGTATAGCTCCTATTTCTTCGCAACTATTCTCCGTCCCGTAATACAATATTGCTTGCAGGATAGCGTAAAAAGCTGGCGAGAAATATGGCGAAAATACGTGATGTGATATAATGGGCTGAGCTCTTGAAATGAAACTGGACCGGATGTACATATATGTATGTAGTTAACGCAAAGAGCACACGTTTAAATATCATATGTATATATTATATTTACATATGTATACAGGTACACACATATACGGATTCGGGAATACAATGAAAAATCATTTTTCCTTCGAATTCAATACTCGTTTTGATGTTAAATTTCAAAAAGAAGAGTTAGAGCAGAAATCGTATTTCAAAAATGTTTTGAATTGAACGTGTGCTTAAAATTTTATTATTTTTGTTCACTCGTCATAAGTACATTATATTTATTTTTAAATGCGTTATTTTATTTAAAATCATCCGTCAATTACATAGATTCCAATTATGAACTTATATTATTATTGAAAAATATCCCTTCTTGATATTTATTTTCTTTTCAGCATGCTCACTGATAACTTATTAAAAAGGAAGCTCGTGGGTTCAAATATGAAATTGAAAAATTGATTCTGTTTTCTTGATAATTAAATCTAAATTGACAGTTTCCTGTTTTCTAACTGTTATTTTTATTTTATTTTATTTTTACATAAACATATGTATATACCAGGAAGGCCTAATAGGTAAACCCCGATGCGCCATCCTGGTCGATTGCAAACACCGATACAAAATTTATAAAATAATTTTAACAAAGTAACATAGAGAAATGTATGGATAAATTTTTGATAAACTTACATTTTCCGAGCATCCTTTAAAAAAACCCAAGGAAAGTGGACAGATAATCTAGTTTAACCGAAAAGAGATCAATGTAAGTTACAAGTTAAATATAACGCCTAGATATACATAAGTAACAATAACATAACTTATGACTCTATTTTTAGTAACAAAGTTGCTTAATGGCTGTCATTGTAGTACATATTGTACAAAATTCCATATATGTAAAGCGGAGGTTATAAGATATTTTGAAAAACCCCTTTTGTATATGAAAATCCTTTTTTCAAAGATTCAGCTCGGAATGCAGTTTAATTCTAACAGGTTTGCACGGTGCAACATCCACCGCAGGACGCGGCAGTGTCAATTTATTTTTAAAGTGGCCACTTTTCTCTCCCCGAGAGTAAGTTTGTTCATCCCCTGAGCAGCTGGAAAAGCTAGCCGCTGCTGCTCCGGAGGCTGTTCAACTCCCGGTAAATAAATCAGCAAGAATTTATAGGGGAACTATCTTGACTTTACCTTTGCCGGGCTAAGAAGAACGAGCGGAAAAAATAAAATGAGATGAAATAAAAATAAATAAAAAATAAAAACGGCACCTACAAAGGCTAACGTTTCCGTTTCGGCGTACGGTACCGTTCCCCTTTATACTACATCTCTCTATTTCAGTGGTTTAAAAACTTTTTAACGTGATTTTTACTTTTTTCGTTGAGTGCATATGATATGCAAATTGTATAGAATTATTTTCAAAACGTTTTACCGTGAGAGATATGATTTTTTTAACATTAGCAAATACATTAAGTACATTCGCAATGTACGCATTTTTCACATTAAAGAACATAAGCAAAAAAAAATAAAATTTTAATCATAAAATGTATCATAAAATATACTCAATTATTTTGAATGTATCATAAAATAAATCAATTATTTTGACACGCTTTTTATTAGCTTCTCTCTGTTAGTTCAGTGACATTCCTGCCCGTCAAAATCTGATTTTGAAACACTTTCACTTTTCAGGTCACCTTGATATCTGACGGACAAACGGGGATTAGCTAATATTTAATCAAGTTAATGTCTCCAACATGAAGCTAGAGGAGTTTAATCATCAAAGAACTCATTAAAAATTACATCGGAAGCGATGTCGGCTAGCTACCCAAACATATGTTTCTACCGCCCTTTCACAACTCCCAGGTTAAATAGTTATAACAGTTACTTTTTTCACTATCATTTACTCTTATGTCATATAATCTTGATATTACAAGCTTTTATACTTTTATTTCACTAATAGATTTATTAAAGTAATATATTGGTGAAATTCGTGGCCCAACTATGGAATTGTTTTGGCCAAATCATAATTTCTACGTATGTAGCTGTCACTCGGCGCAAATAGTGTTGAAGAGAGATGTTCTGGAGCGTTAACTCCTCATTGGAAGATCAATGAAGGTCGCAATCCTCAGGAATGAGGATATTGACAAGAATATATTTAAGATCAAGACTATTTGCTGCTGGGCAAGCCTACCATGACATTAGCAGAGTGAAGTTACTAAATGTGTACCGGTTTAAATTAAGTGACAACATACAAAATTCAGAAATTCTAAAAAGCATAAAATAAAATAAATATGGTAAAAAAAGCTTTTTATTAGTGTAAATTTATTTTATCGATTAACAAAATATCGTTTTTATACACACATTTTTCATTTTCATTTTTTATTTCAAATAAATTCATAATAGTTATTTTATTTAATCATGAAACTAATAAATCAGAACTACCCCATCAGCACTTGTACAGAACTACCCCATCAGCACAGTGTATGCATTATTGAACAAGTTCGAACAGTAAGAATCAGTTGGAGATAAGAAATTTTGATCATGCATTGAATCTATGTATGTATGCATATGAATAATATTTAATTTTGATATTGTTCACCGAGTAACGTTATCAAACAAAGACACATAAGTACGACTTATGAAATCACATTTCGTTTGAAAATCATTGTGATACACAACCGGTTATACCCGGACCTCTATGTCCGTTGAAATATCAACGGGCACAAAGCCAGTATGTTTTGTATTCCTTACGACTATACATATATGTATATTTTACATATATGTATAATAAAATATCATAAATAATATTGTGCTCGAAGAAAGTCGACCAGACGGATATTCATTTAAATAAGATTTCATGCTGTGTATATTTAATACGATACTGAAATTTTACAATACGTTTCAAACATTATTTATTTTTCAAATTTAATAAACCTCCGTTTTGGCATGTGTATTCAATCTATCCCAATTTATTATTTTCAAATTATGTGAATATTTATTTTGCATCGAATCTATTATCTGTTTGAATGTTTTTTTCATTGAAATGAAGTTTAAATAATCGTTCCCGCATATGAATCATGCGGAAACAAAATTTCATTGATATTGAAAAGCTGCGTACTACATTAATTCAAATGGATAAAATTTATGCATTATGGCTATTAAATAACACACGTTCTATTGTGTCAATTACACGTTCATTTTCAGTCAGTCTGATTTCAAATAAATAGTTTAAATTTTAAATTCATACTGCAAATAAAAGTTTAAACAAATATAACATGCTCACAAAATCGCATTTATAATTCCGATTGTTTTATAATTGGTACCTTTATAAGAATCATTTAGATGACTTCAAATTTCAAATAACGATCCTACTGTCAAAATATAAATATTCAATTAAAATGCTGACCAATTAATATTCATACATTTTTTATTGAAACTTTGACGTTGACCCGCTTAAAAAAAGTTCTCAAAAGTTGTCTCTGTGACCGGACTTTATTTTTAGTATACCGAGATGTATAATAGAGTCTGGGATAATATTATGAATTTATATAGGAAAAATTTTCATCGCCACTCGGAATCGTCGGAAAAAATGCGTATTTTTTGCATACAGCCAGCTAGCTCTCAGCCCGATCGACAAAAAAGGGAACGAATGAATGAATTAATGAATGCGAGATATTTTCGCGGCGGAAGGAGTTGAGGGAAAAAATTATGCCTCATTATTCATATCTGCTATTGTCGGATGCTATGTGAAAATAACACCCAAAAGTTCAAAGCTTATTTTCTTTCTTGCACACATGTGAAAAAAGCTCTTTTTATCAGATGTGACAAGAATGCTTGTACATGCCGGGCGTTGAGGTGTCAAAAGGGGTTTCACTTTATTTTCTTCATACATTTCGCACGCTTCAAAACACACTTGTTTAGATATATAATATGTATAATATCACTAAGGTAGTATAAAAAAAATCATACAAATTATATTCAGAAATCCACAGAATAGACTAGCTCACTGCTGAAAGGCCGTGAGTGGCTTAAATACTGACCGAAATCAAATTAAAAAATCCAATTTCCTCGACGATTACATATTATTATGTTGAAAATAACACTGGACAACAATTTTTTCAACAGCATTTTTTCAAACCTCATATCTCATAAACGTGAGCAAAACGACAAAAACCACGTGATTTTTTGTATCTACTTACATATACATATACATATAATGTAAATATTACTATTATTATGCAAATCCGAGAAATAAAAAAATATTGTACGTAATTTGAACTTGCCTGACTGTAGTAACGATAATAAATCATTTTTTTAGGTTTTTTTGGCAGGATCTGGAAGATTACATTATATAATCCAGATTAATCATCCCTTGTTATTTTTACTATTAAGGCTGTATTAAATAAAAATTAGCACTCCAGAAAATTCATACTATCTTTTCTCCTCCCATTTTTATAATTGACAATATACCATTTAAGAATAAGTTTTAACATCGAGGAAATGATACGCTTTAACAGAAAACTATATTGTAAATACATATACACAAAACGGCTACATTGATATTGGGACTAGATACATCTGTTTTTTTCTTTGAAAAATATATACTCCAGATATTTAGACTTTTATTATATAATAGTCTAATATAATGGATATAAATATAATGTATGTATACATACATTATATTTATATCCATTGTTTTCAATATAGAGCCATTGTATTATATAATTACTTTGATTTTATATGTATAAAACGAACGTGATACATGTATATAAAATATTATATTTATGACATTGAGTTAAGCCGTCATTTATTAAAAGAAACAAACACCACAGTTTCCACTTAGTTCTAGAACGCTTCTCATCTTTCCATTTCTCTTTCTTGAACGACGAAAAAAATGATAAAAATAAAATAAAAAAATGACCTCGTTGCAGTCGTTCTCGTTGTTTTTCGCGCGCACTCTCTGTTTAGTTATATATGTGTGTTTTTATTAATCGGCCTGTTAAATCATTTGCGACTTTTCATATTTGCAGTTTTTTTTTTGGTGTTTTGTTTATTTGGCCAGCCATGTTTTATCTCCGTTTTTTTCGCAGTAGATAAGAGGGTTACGGTTTCGTAAGAGGGATGACACAAAGTGTAATATCTTATCGTAGACATACACATGTACCAAAAATATACGAACATTGGTACATATCAGTGGCGTGCCGTTACTTTTAAAACAGGGGACTAGGTATGGACAAAAATATGTATGTACATATGTATATGTGGATGTTAATTGATATATATTTACTAAATTGTTTAAAAAATGCTGCAAATTTACAAATTTGACCAAAAATGTTTCTATGGATGTTAATTGATATGTATTTACGCTGTATAATAATACAAATGTACAATGTTTCTGGCCAGGGAGGCGCATTGGGTTTACCTTCTTGGTATAGATAAAAAATAAATAAATTAAAGGCCAAAGTCGCTTCACAGCATTTATACAACGGTTCAAAAATTCCACACTAATCCACTGCTCACACCAAAATAATCTAATCTACCGTATGTACCTCTTTATAAAGGATAAGTTGCACATCACAGCTTCCTCAATCCATTTATGTATCTATTGTCTAGACACGTAAAGGTCTACCTTGATGAGTCTGTTGCTATGCGAGAACTCCAGCGTATTCTTTGTTCGTGCCCTAACTGAGTCCCGTTAGCCTAATCCGGGGTCCTTTTTGTTCACCCACGCACAGTAGGTACTCTCTTATGTTCCCATGTTACACTACTTTTAATTCTTTCCGTTCCAGCGGGCAAAATTTAAACCACTGAACATTAGCATTTTTTTAAAGATAAATTTACTAATTGAAAAGTAGAAATTGAGTATGAATGAAAAAAAATTATTCAAAAAACAAAATATGATAATCCATTTTGAAATCGTAATGAGACTTTTTATATTATATGGATGCTATCACACTAGAAGACTAAGCTTTGAGTTTTGAAAACTACTACTCGGCAAACTTTTCGTTTGAACCGACATAATTGACTGGATCAGGTCTCGTACGTATAAAGAAGAAGCATCGGAACGCTACCATAAAATATACTGATATCGTTCCAATCAATGGAGAAACCAAATTTCCGAGGAAACTCACTGACTACGAACGAGAGCAATTCCACACCGTCGAATTGCACTATTCGAGGAAATAGCGAAAGACAAAACTGCAGATGCCATCGCAGAAATGCGATCGTCGAAAGAAGACACGAAAAAAAAACACGAACAAGCAAATGGAGGAGATCTAAAAGAAAGGCATCCTAGTGTAGGACTGTCCAGAATAATGAAAACAGCACTGAATACAAATACATCGATTTACTCGTGTTATAAATAGCTCCCATTTGGAGACTGACGATTTATCTGTACAAAAGCGTATTTGAATTATTCAAAAAAAAAAAACTAGGCTTGAAGCTTTTTTATTGTGTAAGATATTCCTGATTCAAAGAAAATTGGGCTCACACACACTCCAAGGTAATACACGTATGTGGGTGAAATATATACATACTTTTACTTTTGTTAATTTTAGCCGCCGGTATTAATCAGTCAGTTCATTTTTTTCAAGTTTTTGAGTGAAATATAGGACCAACAATCGAACAATTTATGACTATGATCTTTTTATCAGTCAAATGATCAATTTGCAAAAAGAAGATTGCCGTTCTTAATTTTTTTGATTTGCTATTGCAAATCAAATAAATTAAAGGCGCAAAGGATATTAAAAAAAAATTCAAATGTGACCAACCGACGACTTTATCTCTGTAGTTGAGGAATATAAAAAGTACTAAAAAAATCGATAATTACGCACACAACAATTCACACATTTCAGCTATGAGAAGATTATTAATACAAGTTTCAGCTCTCATGTAGGGAAACTCGCCCATTTCGTTCAAAATTTTCCAGATTTCGTTCAAAATTTTTTTATTACTTAATATAACCATAAATATCATAAGCGTAAAACATCAAAAGAGATATAATTAATTTTAAAGTTAAAACAAATAATAAAATATTGTTTAAAAAAAATTACTTCCGGCTTACGAATTCTATCTAAAGCCTTATCAACTCTTATCTATTAACCAACTCTTATCAAAGTTGATACATAAAAAATACAAATATGAATTTTCAGCTTGAAACTTTCAGTAGTATGGTAGCGTAAACGTTCAGTAGTATGAAATGATTAGCATTTTATTTCCGAACAAAAATAAGTTTGATAGGAATAAACGGGTTCAAATTTTCTCCAAATTACAAATACAAACATACATACTAATATACTCGCATACAAACACACACACACACATCGATCCAAATATGAATCAGTCGAATTTTTTCACGATTTCAAATCTTTATTTATTGATATATCGTATTGAAACAAACTAAAAATGCGGTTTTCAATAATACCATTTCGAGTCCTTGAAAGGCACATGCTACCTACTACCGACCGGTTTGTCGCTACGATAAATTGCTCTTTTAGTGATCATGTAAAGTGTCACTTTACATGATCATTCGACCGAATTAAACCTATCGACAATTTATAACCCACTTTTACAACCTTATTTTATATAATATATAATACACATTTGAAAGTAATATTTTACCATAATCCGTGTAATATTTTTCTGAAATACAATCCGCAATTCGTTACGGCGTCCATTATATTATACGTATAAGATGTTTTGATCGCGAAACGAACAAAGTAGAGAGAGAATAACAATCCATCAATTCTGGCCACTAATATCGTTAAACTACATTATTTCGCCGGCTCATAAAGAATTTCTATATTTGCCGGGAAATTCGCTACCACACCCCCTCATCCACCTCTCCACCTAATTTCATTTCACCCCCTCGCGTCCGGATAACTACTGTATTAAGGACTATGAGATTAGCGAGAGCTCCCGCTTTTCGCGAAGGACTGCTGGGAGATTTCAGTCCGCGTGCGATGGGATGAGAAAATTGGAGGGAGGGGTTGCTGTAACAGATCCCGATATATTTCAATTAATTATCCCGGAACATTTATCTTTTGAAACAATCGGAGAAGTGGGAATAGTCTGATCCGGGTTAACCCACCTCGGATTTTATCCATTACCTTCTGTTTGTCGCAAGTGGCGCTTACTCCCTTTCCGCTTTCGGCTGCCTCAACCGACACATTATTTCATATAGATGATTTTCTAGGAAGGAGGAAATGGGTGGGGGAGGGGGGTGTCTAAAAAGTAACACTTGAGGTTTTCTGCTTACTATCGATGGTGCAACTATTAATTATTCTCGAGTGCTTTTCGGTGAAAGCGGCCGTTTGTGCTAATTTTTAAAATTGGTAACTAATTGTCAATTAATTAATAAGCGTCGAGCGAGAGAAATATGTTCCTCGATTTTAATAATTTGATTATATGCTAAAAAAAATGTCTGAAATTTGTCTCTTTTGGGGTTTGAAATTTTAAAATTAAAACGCAATTAACGTAATGGCACTGGTTAAATGGGCACCGTGTCGAGGGATGTTTTTTTCTAATTACTCCTACGTTTAATTTCGATGCTTGCACGATTAATCTATTCATGTATGTATGTATACATGTTTTACGTGTTTCATATAAAATCAAGACCAATTTTGGGGTTAGTTAAAAAATGCATTTAAAAATCAATAAACAAAAATATTAAATGGATTTTCCCGCCATATTTAGCGCAATGAAATTGCGGAAATGGAAATATCACATTTTCTGTATGACAAAGACTCGTTTATTTCATTGTTGTAACCACTTTATTGTGCATTTATTTACCGTCACTGCAATTGACAATGGTTTTGTTTATTACGGTGATTTTCAGAACATTGACGCAATACTGTGGATTGCCTATATGTAACTGCAGTCCAACTAATTATAATTTTTACAAAGTTTCGTTCATTGTATATTTTATTATCACGGGTACTGCTAATATGAAATGGTAAAGAAGCTCTATACATCTACTTTTCTTTATTAGGCTTTTGTTTAGTTGGTGAGTGATGTTAAGATAATATAAAAATCAAACAAAATTCAATAATGACACACACATACTTTTGTTAGGTACCACTAGCCCATTAAGTGCTTTATTTTTTTTCAAATACTTTTGAATTTTGATTGATTTCGAAAAAAGCGCAAGTTTATCATATAAAACGATAAAAATAAATAAGAGTGTATCAAAATGAATCAAAACTAGATACATTATTTAGTCATCACTTAAATTTCAAATCGTTGATAAATTTACACAATTAAAATTTTATTTAGCTAAATATCCGCCAGCTTAGTGTCCGTCGGCCAAGTGTCAATTCGGCCAATAGTCTCTCAACCAATAAAATAGTTAAATAGTCAGTTGTATAATATAATGCGTACGTGTAATATAGGTTGATTTTTATTTTACATTTTACGCTCAATATTTTAATTAAATGGTTTGCTTATTTTGACAGTTAGTGGGTAATTTGGCATATGAAGTTCTCTCGTGTTATGGCACACATTAAAATGATTTTAATGTGTGCCCATTAAAAAAAAGTAAAAGTAAGTAAGTAAAAAAAAACGTGAGAGAATTTTGTAATTACATTAGTAACTGGTATAAAATAATATTTAAGTGGAACGTATTTAAAGAGTACCTAATTTATGGGTCTACGTGACGAGACAGAATGTTAAATTACAGAAAACACAAAGATCGAAAATCGAAAGATCTTAAGTCAAAAGATCAAAAAAAAAATGTGCATGGTAAACGGTACATACTCACTTAATTTGCGCGAGCAGGATACAACAGGAACAAGAGGAACATGCTTTTCCTCCCGTATTCTGCGCGCGCACATTAATACGGGAGGAAAAGCCTGTTCCTCTTGTTCCTGTTGTATCCTGCTCGCGCAAATTAAGTGGGTATGTACGTGAGTATGTACCGTCGATTTTCGATCTTTGCCTTCCGATATTTGCGTTTTCTGTAATTTAACATTCTGTCTCGTCACGGAGACCGCTAATTTATATAAAGGCAGATAATAAGTATGTAATTATTAAACCACTATCAATTTATACAGCCGAGATGTTTTTTCCATGTAACAATCAAAGATGTAACAGGAAAAAGAAAAGTTGCTACAATTCGTAAAAAAAACAAAATTCATTAAGGGTTGAAGTTTCGCGCTTTGAAGCTTTGACGCGCGTGGTTTTTCTACTTTCCGCGTTATTTTTCTGGCATTGTGTGGCTCCCCCCTTAATGCGGTTGTTATTTTTTATTTTATAGTGAAAGTTGAACGGCGGTAAATGTCGCGATAGACCGCGTACACTTTATGCGCCATTTGTATTATTGACGAAGGAGTCACTCCACGTTCCCCGAACCGACGAGGAAAAAAGTAAATCGCCAAAGTTTCCAGGGAGAGGGGGGGAATTTTCTTTCTCACCCCTCCAGTCAGTGCGACTTGTTACTTCATCGAGAGGGAAACCCTCTGGGTCTCCCTCTCGACCCAACCCTTACTACCTGGTACGTCTATCGCTCAGAGAACGCTTCAGAACTCTTGTTTACCGAAAATACACCCCATACCCTTTGACAGCTCGCGACTAGCGGCTATACAAATCGCACTCGTTACTTTTTAGTGTGTTTGTTCGCGAAACCTCTCAACACTCTACAAATGCCGACACGTTACTTTTTTCAGATTTTTACTTCGCCCTATCGTCTTCATGGGACAATGTTAAAAAGTGGACAGAAGGTTTGTCTATATTTTTCAATGCACCGAGCGGATTTTTTCATTATTTTCAAATCAAAGAACATTGCATATACCAAAACAATGACGTTTTTCTTACTCACAAAGCTAAAGAATTGATATTTTAAATAGTTTTCAATGAAAAAACTAACGAACATTGTAAGTATGTACATATGTACATATGAGCCGTTATATTTGAAAGAGGCGGAAGTCCAATTTTCAGTTCCAAAAACACTAGTTCCGCTTAATTCATTTAAGTCTTCTTTTAATTCGACATATGCAGAAACTTCTATATAGAAAAATCTCTAAACATTTATTATGATTTGTATGTATGTAGAATATTTTAATACATTCAGGTAATTGAAAATAATAAAGACATTAATCAACTCTATTGACACAACGATTCGTATCATACAATATGAATGAAAGGACGAATACAATTTTAATTTAATAATATAAAAAGTATTACTATAGGCAAACATTTGAATCTTCGTAAAAACCAAAATTATCCATGATTATTTATTTTTACCTACAATTCTTTAACGAAATATTATAGACTACAAATTAATGCAAATATTTTACATAAAAAATCATTCCAGGATCTTTTTTATATATCATATCTATTATATTTTTAAAAGTTTCAGCTAATTGAACCGAAAGACATACTAAAAAAAAGGAGAACTATAAGAAAAGGTCCCACTTCTGGTCGATTTTAAAATAGAAAAAAAAATTACAACGTTATGATAAGCATTTCATATAATAATACTAATTTTCATTTTGATAGAATTATTTGAACTACACATTTTCAAAATACACAGACACATTCTAAAACACACACACACCAATTTCAAAACTACGGAAACATGATCAGTGATGAATAGTAATGTTGATATCAGTCAAATCTCATTTTGAATTTTTTCAAGATTACAAAACTTTATCTATTGACATTACGTACATATATAAAGCTATAAATTAATATGAGGCATTAGAAAAATGTTTTTTTTGAAGCATTATGTTTATTGAAGCACCAAAAAAATCATTTTTTTTCGTCAAGTACATACATACAATATTCGATTCAATTTCTCTCCGTACAATGACATCTATCGCATATACATATGTATGTATGTGTATATTTTACTACACTACAAACATTATTCTTATTTATTAAAAAAAATAAATAAAATAAACCTGAAAGCCCGATATACATACATATGTATATACATATGTATATTATAAATACACATAAATCCATATTTTTATTCACACAAAACCGTTCTCTGAGAAATTTTCACCTCACCAGAAAAACTCTTTTGTACAGAAATGCGGAAAACTTTGAGTTGGTTTTTTCCAGCTAACAGAACTACCGCGTAAAACTAGTTTCTGGACCAGAAGAAAGGGACGGAACGCGAATGGATAGTAAAAAAAATACATATACGAACATATTATACATACAAACATACATGCAGTGTGAATAAATCTACTTCATAAATCGACCCACACAACGAGAATCGAACACAAGTCAAACAAAACGAGACACGTGAATGTTAAATCGATCCAGTTTGTGTGAAAAGTACACAGCGTGTGTGTGCCACGCCACAACCGCTATTTGCCTATCTGCCTTTTGATGGCTTTGTTGTTTATTCCGACAGTAAATTTCACTAGAATTAATCACATCCTCTTATTTTCACACACCGTTAATGGATAGGCTTCCACCATTATCAAAGGAAAATCTGCCTCGCCGGATATTGGAGCCTTTATTACCAATTTATGTAATATCACGATTAACTAGAACGCGAGTTGTGTTGTATTCATTTCTACAACTGAAAATAAAAATCATCCAGTCTTCGTATTACTTTCACAACGAATTAGGAGAAATGGATAATATAATATTTCGTGCAATACGTCTGTAGTGGTTTTATAAGATAACGGTTGGAAAATTGTATGAGATAAAGGTACGCATGTATTTTCTTTCAAATACGAAGAAAAGCTAATTGATGTATATACTTATCATCAATTAGAATTCAAATATTAAAGCTTTAACTCTTTGGTTTAATTTCTATGCCAACAAAATTGCGATATTTTGTGAGTAATTCGAATTTGAAACGTTATAATTTTCTTTCATTTAAATATGTACTGTATAATTCGAATGAAGAAAAATATCTTCAATCAATGTATTTTGCCAGTGATGACGTATGAATGTGAAACTTGGACATTGAACGCCAAGATGGTACATAAAGCTAATACACTCTAATGCACCCAAATTACTATAGATAGCTGTATACTCGGCATAATAAGGTTAGATATGAAGCAGAATACATTGATAAGTATGAAAAGGCTAGTTGATGTGAGCCATTTTATTTGAAAGTTTCAGGTTTCAGTTTCAAAAACACTATTTCCGTTTGACTTAATTCACAAATTGCTATCAATTATTTTAATTCGATATGTCCAGAATCTTGGAAAAGCAGAATAAACGCAATAAAGGCCACTAGTATTTTTGAATATTGCTTAACGCGAAACATTATATATTATATAATGTATTGCAAGATATTTCTTGAAATCAAGAGAAGTGGACTTTTGCCACTTTCAAATATATATAACGGCTCATATAGTGGAGAGAGTGAAGAAATTTAAATGGCAATGGGCGGGTTACATATTTAGAAGAGTGGGCGAAAGATGTACAACATACATAAGTGCTAGAATAATTAACCGAAATAATGAAAAAGGGTAAATGGAAGATGGGCAGACGAAATTAGGAAAATGTGCGGTTTGAGATGGATGAGAGTTGCGAAAAATAGAGACGAGTAGAAGCAGTTTAAAGAAGTGCTAGAATGGTACATTGTTATTGTTAAATTATAAAAGGGAGGTTGAAGAGCAGTGGATGGTGTTTGGTTGTAGATGATGATGATAATATAATTTAAATAAGCAACGTGCATATGATTAAAGACCAGGACAACAACATGACGACTGTTTTGGCCTGTGTTGACGGGGATACGTACTATGTATATGTACACATGTATATTGGTACGATTTTTAATGAAAATATCCGAATTATATCCTAAAAATTTACTTGCAAAAGAATAAATCATATAATATTTTCCGACATTAGAATAGTTGAAATTCTCCGCCAAAATTTGCCTTAACCTGGCAGAGGTTGGGACCGTTACACTAGTTGATATAAATTATTTTATTTTACTCCAAAGCTTTTTTCTTAATTTATTTTGGTGGTAAAACTAACCCGTACCCAACGTACTCGGATAAATACTTTTTCACTCGCCTCAAGCTCAGTTGTCTCGTAATAAAAGTCACATAATCTGCTTTGACATGGGACTCCGTCTTTATTTTTGGCCACGAGGCTAAATCTAGCGAAAGTAGCGTAGTGGAATTCCAAAAACCAGTTACCCGATCACCGCGACAAAATTAACTAACGTACGAAAAAGATCATACCACATACCAAAAGTGTTTGAAATATCCTAAAAACAACAGAGTGCTTAGCAACCTGTATGGCAAAACGGATGTGAATCTACGCCAAATCTTATCAGAATTTCACAGTTATGTAATATGTTCTAATTATAGATCTATCAAATATTCATTTTTTTTTTTTGATAAGTGTGTTGTTTTGAAGCTACTGAAGTACATTGTTTTTATCTTTCGATAGCTGTTTACATAATTCAATTACCCTCGAATATTTTATATTCTTATAGGGGCTTATATCGTAAACCGTATGAAAAAATACATCTCCCTAATGATGTCTCAATTTTAAGGCGATTAATTTACATATTTCACGACTTTATTTCGACAGACCTACGTAAGGTATGTACATATATATGCATAATATAATATGTACATGGCAACAATCGGTGGAATTGAATATCCCACGTAATTTTCTAATATTAAACAGGTACACGGCTTGGGATTGTTTCTAGCAACACAACCGTCCTGAAAACTTGGCACATTTATCTTTATCAAAAGGCTTGTTGCAGACATCCCTGAAACGGATTCGAATCGTTCCCTCCTCCCACCTCCCCCCCCCCCCCTTTCAAACCGCCTGTCGTATCGGGGATGTGGAAGAGGTGGAGGGTGGAGGGGGTTGGCGAGTTCAGCGAATGTTTCATATTTTATGCCGAAAGGTGGTTGGTATCCAATTTGTTTTATTTCATTAAGGGGAACGGTGGTTAATGGAAAAAGTTTCTGATCCTCTTTCTCGACGGTCCGGGAGTCAAAGGTTCGGGCACAAATTTAATTTGAACTCTTATCTGAACGACGCCACTGCGTGCGTCCCCCCTCATATCCCCTTTTACTCCCCCCCCCTGTTATTATATCACTTCAATATTGTCCCACTTTTAAACGGACGGAATTTTTGTTTGCTAATTTCGTATGGCTCTTCTGTAAATAAGTATGTACATATGTACATATGTACATATGTATGTACATACATACATAAGTACTACGGGGTTTTGGGTTGCATAAATAATGTGTTAAAGAAAATAGAAATATTAAGATATTTGTATGTATATTGAATTTCGAATA
The DNA here is from genome assembly GCF_051622035.1 of Arctopsyche grandis. Taxonomy (NCBI): domain Eukaryota; kingdom Metazoa; phylum Arthropoda; class Insecta; order Trichoptera; family Hydropsychidae; genus Arctopsyche; species Arctopsyche grandis. The sequence goes on from NC_135356.1 coordinate 15,668,981, forward strand.
TCTCGTGTATGATAAAAACGTCTGAAAATTGAAACATCATTAAGGAGATTACTTTTTTATGCAACTTATGAGCCCTTATAAGAAGAGCCTTCACAAACATCATTGTATCAGTATCAAAACATATATGTACATACATATTATATTATATACATATATATGAACATGTGTTAGCAGCTATTACTATTATAAAGCTATATTTAAAAAAAAATGTTAGGCACAGTAACAAATAATATAATATAATAGTGTTTTTACCCGGCTTCGCTTAGTATTTGTAATATAAACCACTTAGACATAGAAAACATTTTACTAAATTTATTTGAATATTCATTTCTTTTTTTTATTAAATTGAACGTCACAGATTTTACGAACCAAACAAAAATGCATACAAAGTCTCTTTCGAAATTATATATATATATATATATATATATATATATATATATATATATATATATATATATATATATATATATATATATATATATATATATATATACATATATAGTATATCTATATATGTATATAAACATCAATGTTTGTATGTTTGTCTCGAATAGACTCCTAGACCACTGAACCGATTACGATTGAACTTTCAGAATTTATTGTATGCATGTCCGAGAAGATTACTATGAAAGAAAAACGGGATAAAACCTCTTAATAATAATCGTAATTATGATTTTATCGATGCGAAAGTATGAAGCGCCAGTGTGTAGTTTAGGAAATATTTACGTTGGTAACCGACTTGCCCGCACGCATGCCAACGTACAAATACATTACGTACAACTCATACCAACCTGACATAATTTATCACTCATAACAATCCTACATATGTATACAAATCAATGTTTGTCTGTCTGTCACGTATCCGTTCCAATGCTTTACTATAATTTAATTTGATTATTAAATATTAATTTGAAACTGAAACATTCGCTTATCGAAACGCATCGAGAAACGGGAACGGGAACGGGAATTGCATGCGTTATTGTACTATGGAACGATGGAACTTTCAGGATTTATTGTATGCATGTCCGGGAAGCTTACTGAGAAAAAAAATCGGCCAAATGAGTGGCATTTCAACGCAATAATTTCAAATTATTGCGTTATTGTGACAATTTCAAAATAACACAATAAAGCAAAACCGTTTCTTTACCAAAAAAAAGTAATAAAAAAATTGACTTTATAATACATGCAAAAAACGGACATATGTATGTACATGCATATGCATGTACATACATGTGTATTTATGTGCATATATGTATGTAGATTCAATCATATGGAATGTCATTTTAAATGTTGAAATTGAATCATTTTCAATTTTAGGCACGATTTCCGTGTTTCGACAAACTGAAAGGTTTATTTCTCACTTTATTTTACTTTTTTTCGCGATCTCCGATGTGCTTTGAAGTTCGGATTGGTTTTCGTTAACTTATCCTCTTTCACACTTTGCCAATCTATCTCCCTTTTTTCTTGGCCCCTACCAAGGGCGTTACAGTTTCATTAGTCCAAACTGGGGCTTTTCTTTTGTACACCCTGATATATTCGAGCGTTTTGAAGTACCGCCACTCCAAAAAGAAAAGTTTTATTACGACGCTTAAAAGGGTTAGGTCGGATAATATCGTACGTAATAGTTCAGCTGTTTTTACACGTTTGAAAAAAGCCCCACCCTCGGTCTGTTAATTACGGATTTAAATTTTCAATGGAACCGTATCTTTCGTATATTCATATAGTATTTTTTAAATTTTATTTACTTTAGTTATTGACAGATCCCTTAGGTTTATTGATTATGCCGCCTATCTCAAATATTTTTAAATAAATAAATAAATATGGGATTACAATATTAGTATAAAATATGCTTTTTTTTTTTGGAAATAATACCAAATAGTATTTTTGTTTTACTCAAAGTCTATGTAATTCAAAGGAACTAAGCAAATTATAACTACATATATAGACAGCTAAATTTACATAAAAGTTTTTGTAAGTCAGACATAATATGCATGTATGTAACTACTACAATTGCCAAAGATTACAGTGTCATCGTTTAACGATTGCAGCTTCGCCAATTGGAGAAGCTACATAATTGATAAATTCGATAGGTCCTACGCGTGGAATTTAATTGAGCCGAAAACAAGCATTGAGTGCCGATCGACGAAATACTCAATTCATTAAGTTTTCGTGCAAGGACTAGGGCTAGAAGGCCCCACCTTTGCATTGGGTCCTGTATTTGTATTGGCAACAAACGAGCGACTGTTTACCCGACAGGTATCCGGTAGATACTTGACTTCTTCTTCGCCTAAAGCTACGAGGGTACTCGTCCTATCGCCTCTCTTCCCCTTTCAGGGGACGATGTGGGAATGTGGGGGATTATAAACCCGGAGAAATGTGACGATGGAACAATTAGGAAGTTATACGTGGCTGAGAACTACATTGTATGTGTGTATGTACATATGTGTCTACATATATAATGTGTACCTTACGAATAGATGTAGGAACAATAAGTATCATGAAACAAGGGTAATGTACGTACATACATACATACATACATATATGTATGTATGTATGTACTGCGGTAACGTTCAAAGGATTAATCTTGACGAAAAAAAAAATATTGCTGGGTCTGATCTAATCTTGACAATTGAAAAAATATAGCGTTGAAAGCGTTCTGACTTCTTTCAAAATCTGTCTACGATTAGTTAGAACACCGTTAGATAGTTTAATAAATTGGTGATCCTAAGTTGAAAGCTATGGATTTAGTGGACACACATTTTTATATATTGTATGTACATATTAGAAATTAGACTAGCCGCATAACGAGGCATTGTTTGTTCTAAACGTAGCATATGAAGTTTCGTAGCTCTTAATTGAAAATTACAGATTTGTATAGTGGACAAAAAACACACGTATCTTTATACATATATACATATATGTATGTAATATGTATCAAAAGAAAATTTGATGCATAACATTAAATATGAAATATATTATATCCATCAAACGATGATTCATTATATTATAGAATCACTGAAAAATAAATTAAAATGTGAATTTTACATATATCTATCTACCAACTAATTGCGAATGATCCATTTCTCAATATACAATAAAACATGTGGAAGTTAATATCAATTTTTCGCCTTTCGTTCTATATATGATTCGCTGTTCAATATATGATTATGAAAATCCTAATATTCTGGAGAAAATTGCGTTAAATATCTGGAAATGTTCTCAAGTTAAATTTTCCAAAACCGATACAATTGCATTTTAAAGATGACTTCAAATTAATAAAATGATATTTAAAACATACCGAGAGGAAAGTGGAAACATTTCTAATCACAAACACAATAACAAAGTAAGCAGTATCCATTAAATAAGAAAATAGTGTTCGGTGTAGTATTGTTGATTACCTTTTCTGAAAATTTAAATATTATTTGATAAGTTTGGTTATATGTACATACATATATTGGTTGATATTTTAATTAATTAACTTTCGATTACATGATGATTTCGTGCGAAATTCAATATTATTGCCACTGCTTTCAAATCTTCTCAAACAGAATAATTCAACAATGAAGCACAATACGTTAGCACGAACACAAACCATTTTCTAGTATTAAAGTTATTAAGCTTGAAATATCGCACTATTAAATCGATTACTATTTAATACCAAAATCGAACTTAATTCACACAATTTTTAAAATCCTCAAAAACTGTAGGACAATTTAGATATCGAATATTAGGAACGATCGACTTGTTTCACGAAACTCCACTAGAAACACTATGATACTGTTTTTTTATTTAAAAATAAATTCGATTGTTTTCTACTTACGATATAATTTTGTTTCATTTGAATTTATTTATTTCAAATAATTTAAATTTAAATATACATATGTGAAAAAAATATATATGAAGGGGATATATTAGCATTTCCTTTACCATGCTAAAAAAATTCAGCTAGCCACTGTGCTGGACACCAAGCTTCCAATTATAAATGTGTGTTTTAAGTTAAAATAATGCAAAATTTACAAGGTTTATTATTGTATTTAATTAGCCATAGAAATCATTGTATCGTGAATTAAACGGATTTGAATATATTTAAAGATTTAAATTAAGTTTTTATTGAAAAATAGTCTCTGTGATAAAATTTTCATATAAAAATCATACCCTTTAAAATAAACAATGTAAATTCAAAACTACATTTATGAGGATAAATATTTGTCTGCCATCTAACTACAGTGAAATTAATTTTGACCCACTTAATTTTCCATACGTATAATCTCATATTATTCTAACTAACATACATATGTACATATGTACATACTCGTAGGTAATAATGCAAAATTTTCCGAAAAAGTTGTTTTTTATTCTCTTCTCAACATTCGCCTAAAAATTCAGCTAATATGTATTAAGTAAATCTTATATATTTAAAGGCTCTTCATTGTAAAATACACATTTAATGAAGGATTATACAATCTTGTGAAATTTACTAAGAATATACAAATCACGGATCATATCGTATAATATAATAATACGCTTTTCCAAAAACATATCCATTTTTATATAATATAATGTAGTAGGGTCTCAAAAACATCTCAGTTAAGATACATAGAATGTAAAAGTTTTAATGAAAAATTTAAAAGTTTTCTATTCTTCGAAAGCTCGATACTTACAATTTTAATTATAATTGACAATTATTGATATTAAAAAATCACCTTAAATGTAAAAAAAAAACAAAACCAAAACATACGAGAATCATATTCGAAAATTCCATTATATAACAAATATTCTCACTTAAAAATAAATAATAATAATATAATAAACTAGCTGTATTACCCGGTTTCGCTCAGTATTTATAATATAAACCGCTTAAACATGAGTAATCTAATAGTAAACATTGTATTAAATAAAAAAATAATAATTTAAATTAAAAAAAAAATCAAAAAAAAAATTCATTTTTTTTTGTCTTCTAGGGCTTTGCCCTCGGCGCCCCCTGAGCCTTTGCCTTCTAGGGCTTCGCCCCTTTGCGCCCCCCTTAGCTATTGCCGTTTAGGGCTTCGCCCCTCTACGCCCCCCTTAGCTAATGCCTTTTAGGGCTGCGCCCCCTTCGGGGCCCCATGGGGCTGCGCCCTCTGTAGCGCCCCTGGTGGGGCCCCATGGGACTGCACCCCTTGCGCCCCCGCGGGGGGCGCAAGAGGTGACGCCTATGAATCGAAAAAAAAAATCGAATCACGTGTTTGATGACGTCACCGATCTACGGACGACGAACGAACGAACCAAGGATACATATATATATACAAAGTCTCTTTCCAAATTATATAATAGATAATAATATTAATATAACATTATTGCACATTCTTACATATGTATGTATGTACATATGTACATAAAAAACGTAAAATAATTAATTATTTATTGACGTACATGCATTGTATTGTACACGTACTGTAAAAAAGCGTAAATACTAAGTTAAAATAAAATTACTGGTCCAGAATTGTTAGCCTTGAAGCCTTTTACTTTTTCTACATAAATTAATTAAACATATAAACACTTATTCACTGATTTTGACATTTTCGTAAATCGTTCGGGATCGGGGGTTTTGAGCCTCTAAGCCAGCTAGCTAATCCATTTTTGATCATATTATAATTATTTTAAATCGCAGATGTACGTGTTCATGTAACTCGAGGACTAACTGTATGTTAAGTATACATTTATTTATACATAAGGATTGCATACGAATAGATTAATACATTCTCTAAAGCCTCCATTGTGGGAGAAGATCATCCGCTAAAGCCGGACCTTCGTTACCTCGGCGTTCGTTAAAACGGGATTTCGCAAAGCGGAGTACATATTACAGACAAAAGATCCCAACACGAGTGTGAAATTATATTTGAAGTAATCGAGTTGAAAATTTAGCGTGGGACTGCTATTAGAGTCGTTTGAATGCAACCGCTCTGCATATTTGCAACAACGAATGCTGTGCGAATCGTCCGGCTGCGGCTGCCAACATTTTTTCCACCTCTCCTGTTTTATTTTTTCACACATCGCCGCAGATTGAACCGCCGATAATATACACAAATGGTGTGCTGATTATTTTGGCATTAGATCAGGAGAAAGGAAAAAAATAGAACACCCCAATATTGACTGCGCATTACTTTTACTACGTTTCGGAGAAAATATCTGTATCTCATGGTTTGAGATTATCGCCCTGCCCAAAAATCAATAGAAACTTTTGGACGAAATGTATGTACATACATACATATGTATATGGAGTGGAATATGTGGCTGAGAATTGAGAAAGAATTTAATTAACGGACACAAAGGGACGCGTTTCCGCTCATTTGTTTATATTTATTGTACTTTTGTTGTCCTTTTTGGCAAATTCATCCCGATATTTCCTGCTTTTTGGAAATCGATTCATTAGAGTTTTACACATATAAATTATGGCTAATATCTAAATATCTAAATATCTGATAGCTGCCAAAATATACGGTGGACTATGGATTTGACTCGTCAATTCCAAAAAATAATTTTCAAGCAGGTTCCAGATTAATTTTCTGTCCTAAGATTGGTTCACTGTGTCAAATGTTGAATTGAAACCATCCATCCTAAATATTTTGTAGTTTCAGCTATACTTGTAGGTTCAAAATTTAATCTGTATGATCAACAATATAGTTTGCATGCTCAGGCGATTCAATGGTCTCATACAATAAGGTTTATGGAGTACCTACACTGTTGCAATGTTGATGATTTGATCCGCTAGGCGAATATTATGAGATTATACACAGGCTTGTTGTTTACGAACGTCAGTTTGAAGCTCTATTTAATCTACCTAAAATATGTCAGAATATTGTTTTTACCCACACAAAAGAGAAGAGCTTTCCTGAGAAATTTAGACCCCGGGGTTTTAACCTATGAATATCTATGTACATATATTTTGATGGTTTAAAAAACGTTAATTACATTTTGTTCTAAGTGGTGAATAATAATTTTAAACATCTGCTTATGATCATTTTATAATTGTGTTACAAACTATGTACATTTATATGTAGGTTGCTATTTCTTCGATATCGAAACATTTCAAAATAACTTCACTACAAATCGAATATTTATATTATACATAACCAATTTTTATTATAACCAATTGGTTATAATAAAAACGTTTAGAGATACATACGTATGTATGTAGATCATGTAAAAATTAATCATACACATTGTACATACACATCAGCTAGCTGATTACATTCGATATTATACAATTTACTAACATCCTTATAATTGTTGTTAGAGGCATTGCTTTTTAACAGTAGCTTTTTATCAATAGCAACAAGTAGAAACATGCTGTTTACCAGGTTGCATCTAAAGGGTCAATTTATTTTGCTAATGTATATGAAAAAGAGTTTTATTTAAAACGTGACCTTCATATATGTATGTATATACAAGCCGATTTTATTTTTGTGACATTTTGTGCAAGATTGATAAAAAGCAAAGGCTTTAACGAAATCTTCCTTTCAAATCGCACACGTTTAGAATAGATCGATCAAACGAGAGCTTACGAATTTACGACGGGTACTAAAAGGCACACCAAGATTTCCATATATTTTACTCGTCTCCGCTCCACTGCTCCACGGACGGCAGTGAAATTTATCACGTAATGACGATCCTCGGAGCTATCTCGTCAAAAAATCATTAATCCGCAGTCTCGTAAGCATTTCCAGAATCTACCGTTTCGCAATTTGTTTGTGTGCCGAGTTTTTGAGCCGTAATTAGCCGTCGGTGTTTTTAAGAGCCACAACGCCGAGAAGCTCAGCTCGTTACACCCCGACGCGAATTTCATTAAACCCTTACCCTCAAGGGTGTGGGTGTGGGACGGGTGGTGGCTCTCAATAAGAAATCTGCTCACCTGTCCGAATTGAAGTGGGGTGGCTCCTCTCAGATGTTTATCCTGGTGGAGGCTGTAAACAATGTAGCCGCCTGGTTCACTGCGAATGAGACGGCGAGAGTCTCTCAAGAAGTAAATAAAGCGCGATCAAACGTCGAACAATGAGCTGGGTAATGATTTGAGACCCTCGTACAAAGGGGTAGCTAATGATTTCGAATGAAAATAAACAACCTGTTTTCGGCACAGCTTCTCGGATGAGGGCTGGGGCCTCGTTAATGCCCCCGCCATCAATTATATCGTTCTTTGGGTGGAGGAGGATCTTTTTCTTTCTCGCTCTGGGCTGAAGTTCCGAATGACAGTTATTACGGCACTCCTCGGTCCGAAACAATGACGATAGCTTTTGGAAACAATGACTGGGGAAAAACCTCTTTTCGGGGTTGATTCGGAGTGCATTTTGTAGGCCCATTGTCAAGGCACGTGCGATTGATTGTCTCAATCAAATGAGATTTTAGAACGTTTATATTTTTTAGTTTGTATATATCTGTATTTAGCAACTTGAAAATGAGGACTTTAATTTAAAAGTACATATTCACTAGATATAACCAGACTATTTACATAGAAGAATATTATTATGCTACAAAGTCATTTTAGAAAATAATGTCACTCGGATGTTGTCCACCGGATTTTAGGCAAATCTTAACAGTCATTGGGTATTGTCAAATACTTTCTACTTATATATGTAAATACTATATAACCAGCAGCGTGGACTAGTGGTAAGCATATATGCTTTCGAACATAGTGGTCATGGGTTGAAGTCCCACTGGTTGCTGCTGGCCAGATCTTGGTTTCTGATTCCAGGTCGATCGTTTCCTATCAGATTTTGCCAATTTATCTGATTTTCATTGAAAAGGTTCCCACAAATTGGCAACCTTTACCCATTTCTCGCAATTTTCGAGTTTTCATCATATCGAATTTCGCTGAATCGTATAAAAATGCTGCAAATTTTAGCTTTATTTATTTTAGCGATTGTATGTGTCATGCGACCGGTTTTTTGTAATATCACTGTTCTGAAGCTATATTTTCATGTCAAAATTACCTCTCATATCGTACATATGTCTGTGTCCTCAAAAATAGATACAATTTTGTTTCAAAGAAAATCATATCATCATCATCATCATTCAAAATTTTATTTTTATTTACAATTCACAACTTGGTGTAGGCTTCTCCAACACCATTCGTCTCTGTTTTATGTAACTCCCATCCATCCCACTCGACAAATTTTCCTAATTTCGCCTACCCATCTTCCTAGCGGGTTTCTTTTCATCTTTTTAAATTCTCTGGCACTTATTTTGTCCACCTTTCGTATATTCTTCTAGCTACGTGACTCGCCCATTGCCATTTTAATCTCTTTCCCTTGTCATAGTTCTCAACCTTGTATTACACTTCCTATCAGCTCTCCTTCTACAGCTTTCCATACTTCTCCGAGTGCATTGGGATTTTTGTAGCAAAAATCACGTATAATAATATAATGAATATTGATATATTGAATTCAATATACCGGTGAATATTGGTATATTGAATTTGGAGAAGAAAACAAAAAATATACCTCTAATTCTAATAAGTTGACCATAGCATAAAGGGTTTCAAAATTTGAATGATATATGCATACATACATTGAGCATCATATTTCAAGGAAAATAATTTTATTTGATAGGAGAAAAATAAATTCAAAATTCAGATTTCTTTCCAGGTTTTTATTACAAAATTAATATAATAACACAAATAAAAAGCTTTCTTTAATATAATTATTTTATTTTATGCTTTTTAGAGATCCATAAATTGTTTTTTGTGTGTTTTGTCACTTAATTAAGAGCAGTTTAAGTAATTTCAATCTTCTAATGTCACCGTAAGCTTGCCTGGCAGCAAAATACAAATAAGTGTATTTTTTTCCGTGAAGAATCTCATAAATTCATAATGTGCACGTATTTGTTTTAATTGAATTAAAAACCTGTCCAATTGATTTTTTTTAAATGCAGCTTCTTGAAGTGCAAACAGTGTAAGGATATGAATATGTACCCTTGAATATCAATGTACATACTAGGGATCCCAAATATTCGTCGACTTCAACTATTCGAATATCAAATAGTAAATCAAGAGCTATTCCAATATTCGAATATATTCGAAAATTAAAAAAAAGGTAATTACATATGTACATATAAATTAAGCATGAATTACATTATATTTATATATGTAATATATTACAATTAATAAAACATAATATATATCGAAGTAAGCTAGAGTATAATGCGATTGTGTGGAATCCGCATGAAGCAAATTACTCTCTGATGATTGAGAAAGTGCAAAAAGCATTTCTTCGTTTCCTATATAGGAAAGAATATGGGTATTACCCATATCTCTACCCCACTCCTTTCCTTTTGGGCATGCTTGGGTATAATTCCCTTGAACTTCGGAGAAACTTCTCATTAATTCGTTTCGTTCTCCTGCTCTTACGTGGTAATACGTCATGCCCGTTGTTGCTGGAGCAGTTGGGGCTTTATGTCCCTATTCACTATGTGCGTGGTAGACATCATCATTTGCTGGCTGTACCTCCTGCCCGCACAGTCCTTTTTCGAATGGCTCCTATTCCAAGAGCTATCCGACTTCTTAATGAAATCGTTGCTGCCGAGACTGAATGTGATATTTTCCACCTTAGTGAGCGTAAATTGTCGGAAATTACTCTAACCCATTTATCTGGTAGTCTGCGCTCATCATTGTTTTCATGATTGATTGTGATTTATGAGTGAAATTTTGATTAACTCTCTTCCATTTGGGCCTTACAGGGATGTTTTGTATTTGTAGTTGTTTCTTACATATTTATTGAAACTGGCTGTAGGTGCAAGGCATTCCTTATGCTATATTTTATTTGATATTTTTACTTTATCTGTTATTATAAATGCTATTTTTTATGTATGTATGGATGTATTTATGTTTATGTTTAATTGTTATTTTGTTTTTTTTTCTTTTTTGTGTTATATTTTTTGACCATTGTGGCGCTTTAGGAATTCCTGTTGTGCCACAATGGTCTGTTTAAAATAAATAAATAAATAAATATTTTATTTGATATTTTTACTTTATCTGTTATTATTAAATGCTATTTTTTATGTATGTATGGATGTATTATGTTTATGATTATGTTTATGTTTAATTGTTATTTTGTTTTTTTTCTTTTTTGTGTTATATTTTTTGACCATTGTGGCGCTTTAGGAATTCCTGTTATGCCACAATGGTCTGTTTAAAAAATAAATAAAATAAATAAATAAATAAAATAAATAATTTTAAGAAAATTAAAAAAAAAACAAAACTAAAATACACACATAAAATATAAGATAAAAATGTATAAACTCCTTCTGCTATTATTAAAGATACACTATTTTTGCTTAATTCTTTGATTGCGGTTTCAACGGGAGTAAGAACATCAATTAAAATTTTAAAATATTAATTTCATTCTTAGAAAGAGAATTGAAATTATATTATTTTATTGCTATGTTTACACTTATACTTGAATATATACTTGAATAAATCGTCTTATCATAGTTGACATTGAATTCCACCTCGTTTTTACATCCATTAATAATTTCAATTTTTTATTTTCTTTTTTCATTATCATTTCTACTAAAAATCTTTATTTCGCCGGTGACGTTCTAAAATTTCGTAGATATTATTATCGATCGAAAAGTGATTTTCTTCAAACATTTCTGTATTTAATGAATAAATATCCGTTTCTTCACATGTAGACATTTCATCTTCCTCATTATCTTTATTTTCATCACAATTATCCCCATTACATATTTAATTTTCTTCATAATCATCGGCTTCTTCGTCATCACTCTTTTCATATTGATTTTATGTTTTTATTTTATAAAAAAATATATACACGAATAATATTCGACTAGTTGATTAAATATTTTAATAACGAATGGCTGAAAAATCAGACGAATAATTCGAATACTCGAATATTCGAATATTCGATTGGGATCCCTAGTACATACATACATACATACATACTGTACTCGTACTGTATTTTAAGCAATACGATAATTTCGGTTGAGCCACTTGAGGACTATATTTAGAAGGGGATTATTGTTCTCGCTTAAGGACGGCTCACTCTAGTCGACAAAAAGGCGAGGCCATTGTTACCGAGCACAACACCCCCCCCCCCTTTCCCGACCCTCCCTTACCCCACGACAAATACCCGGCTCGGAAGTTTAATTTCCTTCGAATTGTTCGTCGGACGCGTCATTGAGATATAATATTTTGTATTACGGCTCGGCGGGCCGCGGATATTTAAAATAACTTAAGATGACAGCTGCCGAGTCGCGCAATAAAACCATTCCCTCTTGATGCCCCCCAACACTGGGAAGTGAGCCATCAAAACGCAATTCAAACACAAGCACCTGTATACATACATAAATGTACATATATACATATATATATATATATATATATATATATATATATATATATATATATATATATATATATATATATATATATATATATATATATATATATATATATACATATCTAATCTATAATTTGGAAAGAGACTTTGTATGTATGTATGTATCCTTGGTCGTCGTCGTCGTCTTCGTCGTCCGTAGATCGGTGACGTCATCGAACACGTGATTCGATTTTTTTTTTTTTTCGATCCATGGGCGCCGATTTTTTTTTTCGTTTCAATGGATTCACCCCCGCGGGGGCGCAAGGCGAGTAGCTTCATGGGGCCCCGCCAGGGGCGCCACAAGGGGCGCAGCCCCGAAGGGGGCCCGGGGGGCGCAGCCCCGTGGGGCCCCAGCCTCATGGGGCGCAGCCCCATGGGGCTCAAAAGGGGGCGCCACAAGGGGCGCAGCCCCGTGGGGCCCCGAAGGGGGCCCGGGAGGCCCAGCCTCATGGGGCGCAGCCCCATGGGGCTCAAAAGGGGGCGCCACAAGGGGCACAGCCCCGTGGGGCCCCAGCCTCATGGGGCGCAGCCCCATGGGGCTCAAAAGGGGGCGCCAACAGGGGCACAGCCCCGTGGGGCCCCGAAGGGGGCCCGGGGGGCCGAGCCTCATGGGGCGCAGCCCCATGGGGCTCAAAAGGGGGCGCCACAAGGGGCACAGCCCCGTGGGGCCCCAGCCTCATGGGGCGCAGCCCCATGGGGCTCAAAAGGGGGCGCCACAAGGGGCGCAGCCCCGTGGGGCCCCGAAGGGGGCCCGGGGGGCCCAGCCTCATGGGGCGCAGCCCCATGGGGCTCAAAAGGGGGCGCCACAAGGGGCGCAGCCCCGTGGGGCCCCGAAGGGGGCCCGGGGGGCCCAGCCTCATGGGGCGCAAGCCCTAATAGGCATTAACTAAGGGGGGCGAAGCCCTAGACGACAATTAATCATGGGGGCGCGGAGGGGCGAAGCCCTAAAAGGCAACTGATCATGGGGGCGAAGCCTTAGACGGCATTTAATCATGGGGGCGCGGAGGGGCGAAGCCCTAAAAGGCATTAACTAAGGGGGGCGAAGCCCTAAACGGCAATTAATCTTGGGGGCGCGGGGGGCGAAGCCCTAAAAGGCAACTGATCATGGGGGCGAAGCCCTAGACGGCATTTAACCATGGGGGCGCGGAGGGGCGAAGCCCTAAAAGGCATTAACTAAGGGGGGCGAAGCCCTAAACGGCAATTAATCTTGGGGTCGCGGGGGGCGAAGCCCTAAAAGGCATTAACTAAGGGGGGCGAAGCCCTAGACGGCATTTAATCATGGGGGTGCGGAGGGGCGAAGCCCTAAAAGGCATTAACTAAGGGGGGCGAAGCCCTAAACGGCAATTAATCTTGGGGGCGTGGGGGGCGAAGCCCTAAAAGGCAACTGATCATGGGGGCGAAGCCTTGGACGGCATTTAATCATGGGGACGTGGAGGGGCGAAGCCCCAAAAGGCATTAGTTAAGGGGGGCGAAGCCCTAGACGGCAATTAACCATGGGGAAGTGGAGGGGCGAAGCCCTTATCGGCAACTGATCATGGGGGCGAAGCCCTAGACGGCATTTAATCATGGGGGCGCGGAGGGGCGAAGCCCTAAAAGGCATTAACTAAGGGGGGCGAAGCCCTAAACGGCAATTAATCTTGGGGGCGCGGGGGGCGAAGCCCTAAAAGGCAACTGATCATGGGGGCGAAGCCCTAGACGGCATTTAACCATGGGGGCGCGGAGGGGCGAAGCCCTAAAAGGCATTAACTAAGGGGGGCGAAGCCCTAAACGGCAATTAATCTTGGGGGCGCGGGGGGCGAAGCCCTAAAAGGCATTAACTAAGGGGGGCGAAGCCCTAAACGGCAATTAACCTTTGGGGCGCGGGGGGCGAAGCCCTAAAAGGCATTAACTTAGGGGGGCGAAGCCCTAGACGGCTTTTAATCATGGGGGCGCGGAGGGGCGAAGCCCTAAAAGGCAACTGATCATGGGGGCGAAGCCTTAGACGGCATTTAATCATGGGGGCGCGGGGGGCGAAGCCCTAAAAGGCATTAACTAAGGGGGGCGAAGCCCTAGACGGCATTTAATCATGGGGGTGCGGAGGGGCGAAGCCCTAAAAGGCATTAACTAAGGGGGGCGAAGCCCTAAACGGCAATTAATCTTTGGGGCGCGGGGGGCGAAGCCCTAAAAGGCATTAACTTAGGGGGGCGAAGCCCTAGACGGCTTTTAATCATGGGGGCGAAGCCCTAAAAGGCAACTGATCATGGGGGCGAAGCCCTAAACGGCAATTGCTCATGGGGCGTGGAGGGGCGAAGCCCTAGAAGGCAAAGGCTCAGGGGGGCGCCGAGGGCGAAGCCCTAGAAGGCAAAAAAAAATTTTGATTTTTTTTTTTGATTTTTTAAAAATTTTTTTTTGATTTTTTTTTTATTTTTTTTTTATTTTTTTTTTTGATTTTTTTTTTATTTTTTTTTTATTTTTTTTTTTAAATTTTTAAATTTTTTTTTTATTTTTTTTTTTTTTTAATTAAATTAGCTTAGTCATGTTTAAGCGGTTTATATTATAAACACTGAGCGAAGCCGGGTAATACAGCTAGTATATATATATTTATATATACCTAAGTGTAGTATAATGTTTGAGCGATTGTTTACCGGTTGAAAGGTCGTGGATTCAAAATCTAATAATAATATAATAAGTAGGTACTTGATAAAATTGAGCACCAAAATAATAACTGTAACGGAAACTATTAAATTTGAACCCAGTTTATTCGAATATTACAATACATTTTGTTGGTTTCTTCTCGTTTGTGAGTTTTTCCTGATTTTCCGATATTGCAGACTTTAGCTCTAAATCTAGTATCAGCAGTCGCATCTTTTTATTCTTTTTAATTGTGATTTTTCAATGCTTCAAAATACTTTTAATTGATTATAAAGCGAATTTTTAAATCAAAAATTTACTTTTTTACCTTAATGTAATTAGCTTATTTTGCTAATTTCTCACTTTATCTCGTTCATAAGGATTGATTTTCTATTCCAATATTATTTTTTATTTAAACTTACTAATTCGAGCAGTAAATGTTTTTAAATAAGGTGTAATAAATATGATTGCTGAAAACTCTAAATTTTGCATGCTAATAATTTATAATAAATATTATAAATATATATTTTTTAAATTATGTTATATAATGATTTTTTATACGTCCTATATTTTCTCCAAAAAATCTAGTATTGCTGTGCCAAAAATTAGTATTAAAATCAATAGACAGATATTTTTTCTATTGATAATGATTTTTTATTGCTTTAAATTACTTTTAAATTCTAAAAAGTCAAAATTTTAAAAGTCAAAAATATATTTTTTTTACACATTTTTTTATTATTGGACCAGTCAGGCTATTATTGGACCAGTCAGGTTATTATTGGACCAGTCAGGTTATTATTGGACCAGTCAGGTTATTATTGGACCAGTTCTATATTTTACTAAATTAACAAGGGTTGCTTTTAAATTTCAATATATTTTTATTTTATCTGAAAGTACTATTTTAAATTAAAATCTTTTACCGCTCGAATTGTTGGTCAATTATTCATACTACTTTGTACTTGCAATTAAAAATAATTAATTTAAGGTCTTTAGATGTTATGATGAAGAATACCTATGATTCCATGTTAGATATAGGGCGAAAACACATTTAGAGGCACGTGGCACGTGTTTTTTTTTAGATACTTTTGACATGCAAAAAAACGCAAGCACGCCTAGTCATAACTCAGTCCCAAAAATCACCCGTGCCGTTCTTTTCAGTGTGTTTTCACCTATACTCTGATAATAAAAATAAAAAATAAAGCAGGACGGCCTTTATATGTATATTTTATCTTTATATAAATTGTTCCTAAATTACTTGAAATTGAATTTATTTTTCCCTATAAAAATTTGGTAATATAATCCGAGCTTTATCACAATATTTTTAACAAGCTACTGACAAGGTCCCGAATGCTATAACTTTATACATTTGTATCGTTGGTTGCCTTGCGTGCTAAACCAATTTGTAAATCTGCGCACATCCCATTTGATAAGGGATGGCTTTTGCGAGAAGGGTGAAAAAGTTAACCTGTTGCATTTGTCAAAAGGTGTACTGGTGGGGAGATTGGGATGGATCGTCGCCGTTAAAACGTCTTTCATATGATGGAACTAGTGCGAAGGTCCTGTAGACCTTCATCAGACTTTCTATGGCTTAATTGCCTGTCATTGATCACCAGAATCCGTCAAGTCTGACGAGGGAGTAATTCGCAAGGACTGACCGATTGCCATTTTTTGCATACGAGTGTGCGATGTTCATTTCACCACTTTTTCATTAGCGTTAAGTACGTATATGTATACATACACTCAGGTCAATAGAAAACTGTTTATCATTTTTTAGTTGCCAATCAACGACGTATTAACACGGAAAAAATTCCAAACCGTATCTATTTCAAATCTAAAAGTTATTTGTAAAATTTTGGTCGTATTGTAACGAAGAATAACGATTAAAATTGATGAATTTGAGTCGAAAGGGTTAATCTTTCTTTTGTGCAAACTTTGTTGGCTATTTCAAAACTAGGCTTTTACAGCCCAACTAGAACTATTCAATCATTTTGATGTCGGGGTTCCGTAATTCAATTAACGAATATAATCTAAAGTGAGCCGTTTTATTATCCAACAAATAATCTGGATAAAATCTACAATATTTCAAGAGGTAAATCGATCGACCCGGTAGGATTGAGTACAAAAATGTGGCAATACTTCGTGGAGTATTGCTATGAAATTAAAAGCAATAAATTAATTTATAATATGTAAGAATATAAAGTATCTACATACATAAAATCTATCACATATACAAACATATGTACATATTTGTGTTTATGATAGGAGAAAGAAGCCAAAAAATTCCAAACATTCAAATAACTACATTTATTTTGTTGAATAAACAAAAATATACATACATGTATACACCCATATATACATATTATGCTAAAATCACAAATGATATAGTTTGAATAATTATTGTTTGCATTATGTATTAATGCAAATGCATCAATTAGTACGATATTATCTTACACTATTCGATATATGGATTCCGTATACAATTCATTGTACTCAATCATACACGTAACATACAATATAATCAATCTGGGATACTGTAATTTGCAAATTCAACATTGAAATGACAAATTTTCTCAATATTCAATGGTCAATCATGTACAATAAGACCAAACTAATTAATAGCGAATTGCGTGCCTCAGAGCATTTCATTAGATGATTGAATACATTGTATAAATAGTCAATTATTATCTGTATTCATGTAGAACCAATAATAGACATGTCCGGTAGTTAACGGTAGAAGAAGAAATAAAGAGACGTATGAAATTAGGATGAAGTGTATTTGGACGAGTGAATGCCGTTTTTAAATCAAAAATGCCACTTTGCCTGAATAAAAAAAATTTCGATCAATGTGTCTTGCCAGTGATGACGTATGGATGCGAAACTTAGACATTGAACGCTAAGATGCTATACAAAGTCCAATGGAACGCTGTATGCTTGGCAAAACGAAGAAATACAGGGAGTGGAATACGTGGGTGAGAAGTATGACAAGGGTAGTGGATATATGTACATAGTGAATAGAGTGAAGATAATTAAATGACAAGGAGCAGGCCACGTACCTAGAAGAACGGAAGATTGATTGACGAAAGAAGTGCTCAAATGGTACCCGAGAGGATGTAAAACTGTGCAAAAACCGCCACGAGGGAGATGTTTGGATGAAATCAGAAAAATGATTGGAATGCGATAGATGAGAGTTTTTCAAAACAGAAACGAATGGAAGCGTGTTAAAGAGCCAGCAGTGGATGGTGAATAGCTGTTATCGATGATATTGAGTAGAATGATTTTAAAAAATATCGTTTAAAAATACATTTTTAATACATGGTTTTAAATATGTTTTTCCATTGTTGGAAAACGAAACGTATTCACACACTATAATGCAAACATGTACTGAATGTTGATTAATTGATATGGTAACCGAGTGAATAGATACCATTCGTCAACACTGCTAAATATGATTCTTATAAAATTTGTAAATAAGATCTTTTGGAAGTTTAGCTAAAATTCTGATATAATATTGTACTGTCGTCGCCAATATTTGTTTGTAAAACTACAAGACAAATGGCTCGGTATATGTATGTATGTGACTTAAAAATTGATTCCGATTATCTTTATCTATCTATTAAATAAATGACAATATGCATTTTGGGGTTGTCTAAAAATTAATTACAATAATCATAATACGTGTTTTCTGGCTCATCCTATACTAAAGAGGCAAGATTAAGTGGGTGAGAGCGATGTAATTTATACAGACGATAAGTACAAAGTAAATGTTAATATTCAAAATGGGAGACTAAAAATTTGATTGGCACTAATTTTTGCAGATTGAACCGGACGTCCCAAAAGTGTCGTAAAATCTCGCTTTAACTGGTCGGGAGAAATTTTCTCTTTTGTCTACCTCAACTTTGATTTTCATACTGGTTTACTTAACGGGGAGGGGAGTACCGTCTCTACTCGACTATTTTGCACCCGGAGCCATTGGTTTTATGATTTAACGATAATGGCGTAAATTTTATGCTCCAGCCTTAATTCTCGCTCGCTCTTTTACAGGCGACTATTAAAGACGCGTGGATGATGAAAAAGGGTAAAAAAAGCCCTGAGATTACTGCGATCTCAGCTCATATCTCATTTGCAGTTATTATTTCTCTTCTCTTTCTCTCTATATCTTTTAATATTTTCGGGTAATAAAAATGAGATTTTAATATTCTGGTAAAAGAGACGAGTTTATATATGTAGGTACATACATTTGGGATACTCCCGATTATCCAGAGGAATGGTGGAGAAAGGAGCACAGAAAAACCGAACTATTAATGAATAGATAATATAGAATACATATGTACATACATATATTGCAAAAACGAAAATTTTTTCGTTATTTAAACATGAGAATATTTTACAGATATTATATATATATATATATATATATATATATATATATATATATATATATATATATATATATATATATATATTTTTTCAGATGTTTATGTATTTTTTATGGTAATTAATCAGTGAAAAAAAAAACGGTTAATGTTTTTACATTATATTTCAACAAGAACGAAATAAAAACTTGTGAACCAGGCTTTGTTATGAATAATCACAATTTTGTATACTAATATATTAAGTATTTATAAGATCGTCCTCGAAGTAATCCAATGGATGTATACCTATTTTTATGAAGACTTTTCAGTCTAAAACTTTGACAGTGAGACAGTTAAATGTGATTAAAAAATTGCGCCTGAATTTTTGTTCAAATTTTGCGGGAGTTTTACAATTATGGTGAAATATAATATGTATATTATACAAGATGGGATAACATCTTATAAATAAATAAAATGTAGTCCTAAAATAACGCTTTTGACATTTTATGTTGTTTTAAAAATGCCTAATTTTATAAAAAATATACATACATATACATACGTACATACATATGTGTATGAATCGACACAATGATTCCAAGTATACCAGCCAGCAGTATGGCTCGGTGGCAGCGTTTATGTTTTGCACCGAGAGGTTACCGGGTTCGATCCCGTGCTAATCTTTAATGCTACTGTTCAGACTAGGATATTTTTGACTCCAAGTCGATCGTTTCCGATCAGAGTTTGCCAATTTATCTGTTTCATTGTTGAAACGGTTCCTCCATTAAATTGGCAATACCCATCCTACCCGCTATGTCACAAATATCTGAATTTGATTTATGTACAATGTGTAAAAATGTATGTACATGTCTTTATTGGTTAATTCATTAATTTATTAATTGTTAATTTCGTTGAATTGTAAAAAAGCGATTGATGCAATTAAAATATCTGCAAAATTTATAATAAATTGTCTGAGAAGGCACATTGGAATTTACCTGTGAGGCCTTCCTGGTATATACATCTACATATGTACATATGTAAAAAAATAAAAATAAAATAAAATACATAATATATACATACCTACATATATGTATATGTATTTACATACAAAGAAATAAATTGTGAATCATTTTGTATTTCATATGCTTATTAATTAAGAAAAAAATTATATTGTACTTACATAAGCTGTTGTTTCCGGGATTGATATCGGGAACATCCAGGGTTGCCATAAATCTCTCAGGTAGAAGTAAAAACAGGACGGTTAACCTGATCAAAGACATGTTTGCACCCTCTTTTATATCAGCTATATGTTTAATTATTATTATTATATATATTTTAATTTATAAAACTAATTCTATTATAAAGTGTGACATTTTCTGTCATTTCAGTTATAGAGGGTCACT
The DNA here is from genome assembly GCF_051622035.1 of Arctopsyche grandis. NCBI lineage: Eukaryota > Metazoa > Arthropoda > Insecta > Trichoptera > Hydropsychidae > Arctopsyche > Arctopsyche grandis. The sequence goes on from NC_135356.1 coordinate 15,689,714, forward strand.
TGCTCATGTAACGTTATTCATACTTTTTTTTATCTTTGGTTCGTTTCTGAAAATTTTATGGAAATTTACGCGCTAACGGGAAATATGGAGAAACGTTCTCTTTTAACATTTTTCAAAAGTTTTCATTCTATTTAAATATGCACCATTCGAAGCTGACTGAAGTTCATCCCCCCGCACAAAATTTTAGAGTCAATCCCAGAAGAACACGCCGAATTTTCGAATCTGAAATGAAAGAAATACATATTATTAACAAATGCTTATTATTATCATTGGTTTTTCTGCTATTTTTCAATGAAAAATATGAAGTGAATATCTATACGAAGATTATAAATATATACATATATGATATACAATTATAATATCCAAGTATACATATAAGAATAGAAATAAATCTTTTAGGAAAGCAACCGATTAATTATAATTATTTAATTTTGCTTAACTTTATTTTCTTCATACATGTATATATAAATATATTCATATATGTACCAGAAAAGCCTAACAGGTAAGCCCCAATGTGCTTTCCTGGTCAATAACAAACAATTATGCAGTATCATACAGACAGAGTGGGTAGCATTTTATAATATCAGCAAATGATAATAAAATATTTAACTTTTGATCTTTTATCTAATATTACCATACAATTGAAGGGATGAGTGTTTGTGGGTATGTGGTGACCTCATCGATAAATATGGAGATTTCAAATAAACAAATTTTACGAGTTTATTTAAGATTAATTATTAAGAGTTAATTTTTTTTTAAGCAAATATTTTGTCCACAACTGGAATTTCTCCGGAGTATTTTTAATCTAGAGAATCGAGGTTTTTTGAGTTTTCCTCCGAAACCCTTCAATGTATTGAACCAACATTTAAAATCTAATTTTTTTAAATATTTGAAAAACGATGACAGCTACATACCTCTATTTATGTATATGTACACATACATACATATGTATGTAGACTCGCTCTTTATTTGGATTCTTAAAATTCCTAAGCCCCTATTTTGGTTAATTATTTTTATTACACATATTTATACCACATACATACATACACATGTATATGTATTGTATTTTTTGAAGCAATCATTTATCTTTATTAAAGAGATGATTTTCCGAAATAATTGACGTTATACTATAGTGACGATATTTTACTCATGCATATGCGTGTGTATAAATTTATATATTATTATACATGAGCTAATAAATAAGCTTGTCGCGTGTATGTTTCGTGTATGAGCGGCAGTCATGTATTTCATTACACGTCAACACTCGAAATGTAGAACACACACGTACATATATATGTATGTACATATGTATATACATATTATAATATAATATAAACACACCTAATCTCGATATAATACGTTTTCGCATACGAACCAACGCGCCCAAGTATCAAATTAAATTCTTGTTCGGCTTCTATTGAATTTACTCCTCTCACTTTCTCACTTACCGAACCTCGCGCATGTCGAAAAAATCGCTTCACGGGGAAATAAATGGCCGAACGAGTGTAGCACATACACACACACTTTTTTTCTTTTCGATACCCTTAAGAAACCCGTTAGACCTATCATCATCCTTCTACTCTCCACTTACCCTTTACCGATAATGAGATTATCTGCCTCCTTATAAGATACAGAAGCTCGCGCGCTCTACCAGCCGAGTGAATTTCTAAGTCAAATGAAAGTTTTTCCGGGTTTCCTTATCGCGTAAAGAGAAAAGTTCTAGGTTCTGCCGCCAAAAAAAGGAAAGGTATACGTTCGTTATATACGGATTATATTTTTATACTTTGTAGTATATGTATGGCTGTGTATGTTTTTGGGAGTGCATTAAGATGAAAGTGCGCGAAAAAGGTCGGTTTAAGAGGTCGGGCGCTTATTACGTCTCATTTGACGGCTACTCTGAGGCCGAATGGAAATTTTATTTGAGACAGGAATCTAGGATTCTGTGAGGAGCACAAGGTATGCATGTGTGTATGTACATATGTATGTATATATGTATGAACAAACGTACATAGGTCTCTTAGGGATTGCCGCTTAAATGAAATCCTATGCGAAGACGCATTTATGAAACTTTATACGCGTTGCTGTATTAAGTGGGAATGTTCCAGTATCTACCAAATTAATTAAAAATATGTATATACATATGTATATTTATTCGATACGTTTGAAGGTTTATTTGTTGGCAGCGTGTTTTCTAATTTAATAATATTTTAAAAATTTCAAGATCACATATTTATTTTTAGTATTCAAAATAATAAATTGAGATATTAAATTGTATTCAAATTTAATTGAACCAACACCTTTAATTGTGTAATAAGTGATTGATTTTATTAAATGTATATATGTATTGTACATATGTTACAGTGACATTTTTATTATATGACGATTATTTTATTATATCAAGATATTTGGAACTGATTTTTCTCGTTTACTCTAGCGTAAAATTCTATCGTCCTGTTCTAAAATTTCGAATGAATGCGTTATATGAATAGAAGATTGATATAAAATGTCAACATATAACGAGAAAAAAAAATACATTCTTATATGTATTTGACAAAACAAACCTTCCTTACAGTATATCAAAAGCGGCGAATTATAAAATTTGGAAATTACTTAAGTTGGTATATATGTACATATATTCTGTTTCGTTCGTTTATAAGAAAAACCTTGTAAGATTAATAGGAAATTGAATTTGATTGAATTATTTTCCAAGCATTTCCACAAATTTAAATCGAAAAATTGATCCAGAAAAATACCAACTTTACTCTAAAATTATTTTCCATGATTTTTTTTAAATAGTATCATGAGCATTTTTGAAATAAAGTCCCTAGATGTATGCAAGGCGAGATTTTTATCTTATATTTCAGGGCTCACATTACTATGGAGCGATATTCAAAGCGTCCCCTCACTCCCGCGCCGATTTCCAACCGCTATGACATATGGAAATGAGAATGTTTTTCTTATGGTAAGTCTATGGCCTCCAGTTTCCTCTCCTCGGTATTTTTCATCAGCGTACGACCCCTCTTTATTGTGATGCGAGCCAAATAATGAAATGGAACATATTTCATTCGCCCCGTGGCGCTTTTGTCTTTTGGAGACCCTCACCACCCCTAGCCTCGAAGAAGAGAGAAAGACGCAAAAATTTCTTTTGGTAAATCCGCGGCTATAAATCAATCGGCGGGGCATAACGGGCGGACATATTAATGGGTTAAGAGGCGTGAAGATCACTCGATAATCGAATCTTCCACGAAAAAGCTCTCTCTCCTCTGGGATGAATATACGGCTTGCAAGATTTGCGATAAATCTTACAGGAATTATGACCGCCGTTATTGCACACACTCACACTCATGTACATATTTATATATGTATATATAAAAGTTCAATGTATATTTAAGAAATAATACCGCGCTAAATCTCTTTTTTAAATTACATGGTTAATGTTTCATTTTAAAAATACCAACTATGCAAGCACTGAATGTTGATTAATTGATATAATGAACGAGTAAGCAGATTGTTTTCCAATACAGCATCTAATTTGAAAGAAATTTAAAGATTTTCAATTAAATCTTTGGAGGGGGGCATCAATTCAGTTTTGATATAATTTAAAAATTTCATGAAAATGTTTAAAGCCTTTTAAAAAGTGTTTTAAAAAATAATTATTATCCTTGTCCATTCAAAAGTAATTAAGAATCCTTCTCCACATACATCATGTAACATCGTCATTTTAAATAAAGTTTTTTGGTTTATACGTGAGTTGGATTGCTAAAATCTGGTACCCATACAAATTTTGATTGTTTCTAAAATTCTTTTACATGTAAGATAGACACGTTAAGTTTTATTAAATTTCCGAATACTGAGCGCAACATTGTGACAAAAATCAACACAGAAATTGCATATTTGCTGAGACAACTTTGTCTCATACAACTATGTATCATCGCACGAAAACTGCATATGTTTACGTAGACACAATACACGAGAAAATCAGACGTTTGATCTTATTCAACTGTAGACAATACATAGTTTTCCCATATTTGTAAGTTGAATCTATAATACTGTTATAATACTCTCATGACAATTTACGGCAAAGGTGTAAGACTTGGTAAATACACCTTTAACAATTTAGTTGTAATATAACCGTTGGATTTTGACAGCTCTAATGCTTTTACGAATGGTTTAGAATGCAATAATGGGTAATTATATGCTAGATATTACGGAAAAAGGTAATGAGTACCGTATAACGATAACGTTAAGAATGTGTTGAATACAAAAATGTGACTTTCCAACTCAATTTACTAGTCGAGTGACGTTTTCATGAAATCTTTACCTCTCCATTTAGCCTGGTGCCAACTTATAGTTGAACTAAATTTTCAGTAGTAATATATTTATATTACAACTGGAAGATACACTTCAACTGTAATATGTATGTACTTTAACTCACCAAAATTTTGTTGCCTTTCGAAGGTCATTTTTTTTCTTGAGCGTGTGAATTTGTAGGCGAGATGAAAAAAGTAAAAAAATAAAATTCATAAGTTTGGAAAGTTATAAGTTTACTGAATATTCTATTCATGACTTAATTTTTCTAATTGTACACTACCTAACCGCTGATTTATCGAGACACTAGATCCAAACTAGAGTGGATTTTTGATTACGTAAACAGAATCCTCAGTTTCTCGTTTGTTTAATTTCGGAATTTGATGTTAATTCAACGTATTCCATATGGGACAAAATTAAACGTGAATCAATTATAAAAAAAAAACCCCTTCTAGAGCCAGGAACGAGTCGAATTTAAATTTGCAACTGCGACAAAGCCTTTATTGCAAAGGGTTCTTGGCAATAAAGCGATCGTAATAAATAAGTCAAACCAGTTGCGATTATTTTTACATGCTCTCGCGCCGCGTCGGAAACGAGCAGTGATTGAATGAGAGATCACCTCCTGAAGGCTTTCAGTTGACATCAAAAGCCTTCTTCCTTTTTCGATTCCTTGCTTATTTATTCCTAGCTTCCTCCTTCCACAATGCTCCTGTCCCTGTCGCCATTTCCTCCTGCGTATTCGCCGCCCTTCACATGTATCGAACTTCGTATCTCTGGCCTTTCGCGTCGAGTCTGAATGCGTTTGATCTTTGGATGTTCGTTTGCGCATGTGAATGTGTGTATGTATGTGCATCGTACAGGGGAAGAAAAATAATAAAAATGGTGGAGATTTAGCGTTGTAAATCTATTTGGTATATCTATTTATGTACGTATGTAGTAAGATAAATGTTGGGATATTGAGCCGACTAGATCGGGGATGGCGAATAGGATTTGATTGAAAATGTGCCAAATTTTTTTTAATCATTTCCATTTCTATCTACATACATATATAAGTGCATATATGTAATAAATTAATTATATTTATTGGATATAAAAAAGCAACTTATAAATATAAATATGAAGGTACATACATAGAAACCAAAGAAAATGTGTAAAGCATAAACAAACCATAGGCGAAACAGACTATTTACGCTGTGATTTTTCTACCATAACACTAATTTTAAGAGAGGTTGTTTTATGAATACGTTTCACAATTTTAAACCTGCTAGATAGTCACTTCGAAAATAGACTGACAATAATTGTGATTGATTTGATGAGTGTACGGCGATTGGTATACATATATGTACATATGTGCATACATACATATGTTAGAGTCGAAGTTTTTTTTTCAGTTGTAATATATTCCAACTGGCGTTTTAGATCATTTATCAACTAGTAAATTATGCACGTATCTACAACCTCACATACACTTGCAACAATGTGCGTCAGTTGTAATATAACAGTTGAGTTTTGACAACTGATATTTTTACGAATGCTTTAGAATTCAACAACGCGTTAATATATGCTAGGTATTTTCTTAATATAATATCGCTATGTGTCTGTCTGTCTGAAATAACGCTCGCAGAACTATAGTCGTTTCGATTCGACATATGTACATATGTACGTCACAGCTAAACCACTGCCAACACGTATATACAATTCAATAAAAAAATAAAAAAAACTTCTATATATACTAAATGCTACCAATGATTCCGCTTGGCAGAAAATTTACCGCCATCTATTGAAAATTTATTTAATTTATTAATTAATTAATTATTTTTTCTATCGCTGTTTTATATTGTTTATATGTAGGTGCATAGGTAGGTAGGTAGTTTTTACCCTTTTTTCATATTAAAAAATTAAATATAATTATTAAATTAAATATATTTGAAAGAAATTCGACCGCGTGAGGTTCAAAACACATTTCGTTTATTTTTTTTTTAATTTAATAACTCATATGCCAAAACCAATGCGATTATATGTCATCGGGTACAACACTAGTTACGAATTAAGGTAAGGTGTAACGTATTACGATAACTCTAAAAATTTGTTCAAAATAAAAATGTGACTTTCGAACACAATTTACTATGGTTTCACGAATACCTTACCTGTCCATCTAGCCTGGTACCAACTTATAGTTGAACTGTATTTTCAGTTGTAATATATTTTGAGCAGTTGGAATGTAATTCACCGTATGAATCAAATAAAGTGGGTTAGACGGAATATATTCCAACTAGTCGAAATATATTACAACTGAAAATACACTTTCTCGATAACAGTAGTTAGTACCAGGTTAGATTGAATATATTCCAATTAGTCAAAGTATATTATTACAACTGGAAGATACATTCAGTTGTAACATAAATAATATTTAATTTGGTGTTAAAAGAAAGCATACAAAATCACACTTATTATTGCCGATTTTCCACGATGAACGATTTCCCCTGTAATATATGTTTTTAAGAGGTTTTTTATTATAAGGATATGCTCAAGTATGGGTTGGGTCAATTTTTTATTGATAATACACGCGGGACTTCCAGTAATTAAACTGAGAAGCCGAAAAACTTGATCTCGGAACAACGAACGGGTGGCGGAGTACGGAGCCCCAACGTGAATATTTGATCGGGGAGTGGAGTACGAGAGATGGGGCTGCGCCCTTTGCGCCTCACAGTGTTCAATTCTACATAACACATTGGCCAAAATGGTAAGAAAATTTATAATAATTTATTTATTTTTAAAAATTGGCATTGCTGTGCCAAAATTGAGTATTGAAATCAATAGTCAGATGTTTTTATTTATTTTTTTGTGATTCTTAACCTCCGTATCCTCCAAAATGAGTTGAAATATGGTGACTAAAAGTGGTTTTATTTAATATATTCAAAATCGATAGACCCATTTTTAAGAAGAAAAAAGTACAATTATATAAACACTAGTATTGTGTCCGATGAAATATCATCGCATGGGTTATGGCATATTGTTATTAAATTAAAAAAAAATAAAGAAATGTGTCGGTCCTGTGTTCGATCCGTACGCGGTCGTATTTTATTCAAATACCTTTTAAATATATTTAATTTAATATTTTTATTTAATTATTTAATATGGAAAACATGGTAAAATTACCTACCTACCTACCTATATATAAACAATATAAAACATCAATAGAAAAATGTATTAATTAAATAAATTTTCAATATATGGCGCTTAAGAGGGCTGGACAGCAGCACCTTGTCCATAAAAACGTACTATACTTCTCCCTTCCTCAATTATGGCACTAGAGAAATTATTTTTTAATATGCTATGGATATCCACAATTGGAGTGCATCTATCGTTTTATTTTTTTGATTAATTATTTTTTATAGGACAAAGGAGCCGCCAAACATCTATAAAATCGCCTCTTTTTTACACCCACGAAACGGGTCCAGCGTGCTTATTTAACGGTCGATTTAAAAAAAAATACGCCGATAGATGCACAGAAAGTATCTTTCTCATACCGATGATGATTTTAAAATTGGTCCAGTTTTGGAGGTGAATGTAGTAGAATACGAAACCTCGATTTTGTCAATTTAAAATACGTTTTATCTGGTCGAAGCGCAACTATCGCATTCACTCAATATATATATATATATATATATATATATTGATATATATTGTCGCATTCACTCAATATATACATACACTCAATATAGATATCAAAGAAAGGAACGGTAACAAAATTAAGGTTTCGGTTGTACAGCCCTCTTAATGCTCTGAGACTATTTCCCTAGAGGAATCACTGGTATGTAAATAGAAGATTTTTCTTGATCTGTTATTATGTTCGTATTATATTGTACACTAGCTGTTTTACCCGGCTTCGCTCAGTATTTGTAATATAAACCGCTAAAACATGACTAATAAGTTTTATTTTATATAAATTTATTTGAATACACTTTTTTTTTACTGTCTCTTTCGAAAACATATGTATATACTAATTAATACTGTCTCTTTCGAAATTATACGTATACCAAAATCCGGCGTCTGCGCCCCCGGAGCTTTCTCCCCCTAGGTCCTCGCCCTCGGCGGCTGCGCCCCCGGAGACTTTAAATCCTTTGAATCGAAAAAAATCGAATCGGCGCCTATGAATCGAAAAAAGAATAAATCGGATGTGTCGTCTACGAACGAAGGTTACGTATATACATATGTACATACAAAGTCTCTTTCGAAATTATATATTAGATTCTGTTGGCAGTGTTTTATTGTATTATTGTACTATTATTAAAATTATTATTATTATTGTATTATTAATTATTATTACTATTATTATTAAATATTATTATTATTGTATTTTATTGTTTTATTGTATGTCGAATATGTGACTCGTACATATGTCGAAATGAAACGACTATTATAGTACGTTATCGCAGACACACACATAATAGCGCTATTGTATATATTAGATACAAATGTATGTGTACGGATTTGTCTAAAGCTCTATATACAGTGGGACCACTGTGCAATGCCCATCGTTCGGCACGAGCCCGCTGGCAAGCACGGCCGAAGAATTATGTTTGTCGAAACGGAATATTAAATTCCATCTTATTCGCCCGGTGCTCCCGCGGGGCCACTTGATCTTCCTCCCATTGTGTGCATTCCCTTTATTAATCAACTTTATTACGTTAACGATCAAAGTGCGAGGGGACCCACCCGCCCACCCCTCCCACCGACGACGATAATTCATCTCGGAACGGTCGGGCCGCGTGGATCGTTTCCGGTTCCGGTTCGACTTTTTACCGATCGAACGATCGCGCTCCAGTTCCAAATACGCGAATTAACACGATTGATGTGCTTTACGGATGATTTTGCAATTGTGAGCGATCGCGATGCTTCGTTCCGAATGGTGAAAATTTTTTTGAAGGTCAACGGGGTGAAAATACGCACTTTTCATTGTCAAAGAATAAACAATTTGGCGAATGTTATATTATACTTCTCGTAAATTGCTCCGAGTGAATTCGAGTCAATACGCTGAACGAATGAATATTAGATTTTTACCATCTGAGAGACTTCAGACGTGGCTAATGTCGAGAGTTGTCAAGGTGAAAGTTCGCGTGTCAGATTTAAGGTCCCACAATTTGTGTGAAATCATTTTTGACGCTTGTTTGTTTATGGAAATAAGATTTGAGATGAAACATCTTTTGTTTAAAATTGACTGACGTTTTGTGAAACCTTTTTCGATTATTTTCTTTATCCATCTTCAAAAATACGAGTGAACTGATTTGCATAAATCAGATGCAGATTTGACTCTTTATTGTGTGTCATTTTTTTCAATATGAGCTCCACTTGCATAGCTGATGAAAATTTTGAAACCTTTTCTATGTTTCACTTCGCTTATTGGTCTGACACTATTCCTACACTAGTGTTATGCCCGTTGATTTCAACGGGTGTTTTCGGAAACGAATTGATACACGAATTAAAATATATATCTAATATATCTATATATATATATATATATATATATATATATATATATATATATATATATATATATATATATATATATATATATAAATGAATGTCTGTGTGTGTGTGTGTCTCGAATAGGCTCCTTAGCCACAGAAGCGATTGCGATGGAACTTTCAGGATTTGTTGTATTTATCCAGGAAGATTACTGTGAAATAAAAACGGGAACGGAAACGGGAATTGCATGCGTTATTGTGGCATTGCAACGCATGCCGAGTTCAGCTAGTATATAAATAAAATGTCATTTATAAGCACGCGCACGTATAAATAGGAACAATTGAGTACGCGCATTACACACTCGTCGATCCAATCCGTTCACCCGTTTGAAATGATGAAATAACGTGTGTGTGTGTGTGTCTTCGTGGATGTGTGTATGTGTGTACGGTTCCGCGTAGCACATTTTAAATCCCCACACATCCGTCACAAACATACCCACATACACATCGCGTCCATACCTATGTACATATGTACATATGTATATATATATATATATATATATATATATATATATATATATATATATATATATATATATATATATCGAAAACACCAGAAAACACCGGGATCCCGTGATCCCTGGATTGGAAGCCTTAATACTGCTGCATTATTTTCCCCCAAAATAATTAAAATGGGTCCAAAATTGAATCCTTTTCCTGGACTCATAAAAAGTTGCATTATTAGAGGACTACACATGATTTGTTTACTTTGATTGATTTTGAAATAAGTTTTAAAAGTGTATCTGTCTGTGTCCTATTGGCAATGTGCGCAAGCCTTGGGCATACTAAACGCTTGTAATATATAATAATAAAACAAAACACATAATAAGGCTGTTTGGTTTAATGCAGAATACTCTTTATTAAGCTACCAGTGTGTAGAAATGAAATTGGTCCTCGGGTTGTGTTCGTAAGCACAGATTCGCAAATGGTATTTCAAACGTTGGCACATATGTATGTACATACATACGTAGCTGGAACAAACCAGCTCAGTTCAATGCCAAGAGTTAACCTTTGGCGCTCTACATTATTTTTCTGCGTCCGTTTGTGACATTTTTGCGTAAATTAAATATCCTGCAGGCAAAAGGACACGACAGTTGACGGTGAAAATAAACACGAAATTTTCACAGCGGACAGACGGTGATAATGGGATAGGAGCAGAATGAACGAGAGAGGGTGGGTTGAGAGACAAAGTCCGTCCGTCTGTCTGTCTGTCAGTAAACGCTTTAACTAAAATATTTCACAAATGAAAGGTATAATTTGTTACGAAAAAAGATAATTTTTCTTTTTATTAATTTTGTATATATCGTATAGCAGGCATTGAAAAAATAGCCAGTAACGATCTACATATTTATGTAGAAGCCTTGCATACACGACCAACTACATATTATCATTGTATGTAGCGTAGATTAATTGTTGTAACCAGCAGCGTAGATTAATTGTTGGCATGTAATGCTTTCAAACCAATTGGTCACGGGTTCAAACTCTGCCCAGTGCTGCTGGCTAGACCTTGCATATGTGACTCCAGGTCGATCTTTTACCATCAAAGTAATTGTCAATTTTAACTGATTTCTCACAAATTTCAAGTTTTTCAACATCTACAATTCAATGATTTGTAAAAATGTTGCAATAATGTAAATTCGTCCATCGATGTCTATAAAAATTACTCGACATATAAATTGTTTATAATTGGCCAGGAAGGCGCATTGGAGTTTACGTGTTGGGTCTTCTTGGTATCTACGTACATATAAGTATATATATATAAATATGTACAATGTGTACGTATGTAAAATAAATGTATACACCTACATATATATTAATAAATATAGGAAAAGTCCATTCAGGAATTCGCCGGAAGTTTGTATCTAGAATTATCATGAATACTTCTCAATATCTGGATAAAAGTATTTATTCTTTCGGCTCTTTGCATGAAAAAATACGAATCTTAACATCGCTTACTCTTTTACATAGAACATAAGAAATATAAAATGATTTAAATGTATTTTTATTTTGACAAGAAAATATAAGTTTGTTTTACATGTGTAGACATAAACATTATGTACCTACATATATATGAATCATTTTTTCATAAATTCTATAGTTTTTTCTAAAATTTCAACTATTACTGTCGTATTTCAGATCTATTCTATTTCAATGCAAAAAACCCAAAAACTATTTTAAATCGTGTAACAGAAATTCTAATATATTGAAATTTTGTCCAGAGGTGATCGATTAAATATGAAAATTTAATAAATTTAAGTCCAATAAGCAAGTATTTTTTTCCTTTACTTAATTATACCTTACCCAAAATTTAGATTCTATTATGTATTTTATATGTATGTACATATATGTGTTAAGATAAGCTTCGCATCGATTTGAATGTAAATGTGTGTAGGGGTTATCACATCTTAAAACGAATCGTGAGAAATTTTGCATATTTTATAAATCGCGTTATCGAAGGCGAGGTTTCTTCATGTTTTTGTATCATCCATTTTCCAAGGATCAGTCTCATTCGTGTCCTTATTTTGTTCCCACCGAAAAAAATGGGGAGTGCCCATCTGCCGGAGAAAATCTTGACGCATTCTATTTCTCTTAGATCTCCAATTTACCTTGCGATTCGGTATAAACCCGATTTGTAAATTGCTCTCCTTTTTTCTCTCCGCCCACCCGGAGATTTGTCTATTCGGATATTTTTTTTTCCTTTTTGTGTTTCGAGGGGAACATCGTATCCAAACGGAGTTTTGGGATAACGATATATGAATATGTGACAAGTGGACGACGAGATGCAATAAGATTCTTTTTTATACACCGCTTAAATAAATCGAATGAAAACTTGAATACACCGCATATTCCGAATACGTCGGCTTCTATTGGTGTTGATTGCCCGGTTTAAAAATGACGGAAATGATAGTTGATAAAACCTATCATCATCGTGTGGTTAATTTTTGCATCATACACTTTTTTTAATAAAAACAAGTAGAATGAAACGAAACTGTTCGTCTGTTTCAGGTTCGAGTAATAATATGTAGTTTTAAATACTCTTATTATAAATGTATGTACATATGAGCCGTTATATTTGAAAGTGGCAAAATTGCACTTTTCTTCATTCATATCTCATATCTTGCAAAACATTAAATATAATGTTTTGTGTTTAAAAATATTTAAAAATAATGGTGGACTGTAATATGTTTATTATGCTTCAAAGCGATTCTTGACATATCCAATTAAAATAAGTGATTACAATTTGTGAAATAAATAAAACAGAATTTTTTTTTTTGGAACTGTAAAAGAGACTTCCGTCACTTTCAAATATAACAGCTCATGTATAAAGGAATTCCAATTCTGAAGAATTTGTAATAAAATTTACTTATCAAAACATAAATATACATATACGAGTATATTCTGTTGGAATAAGTTTCGGAAAGAAATTCCAAGAAAATAATTAAAATACCTTGATAGCATATAGTATTTGAGGAATTATATTTCAAGGCTTTCCAAAATTTATTGATTAAGCAAAACTTTAACTTCAAAAATTGCTAGATCAAATTTCCATAAAAAAAAAAATTGGTTATATTCCAACTCATGTAATTTTAATGTTATGTATTTTACGAGTTTAATTCCATCCTCTTTATATTGTACATATGTATGCACATACGTATAAACGTACATACATATATGCATATTTTCATTAAACTTTAAGATAATATTTATTTACATAACATTATAAACGAGAAACAATCAACATCGAATCGCTAAGATAGAGAAATTACGGATTATTTAAGATCACAAATAAGAATAATATGTAAATAAATTTCCTATCATATAATTTTTGTGGCATAATTATATTTGATACATCTAATAGTAATAATTAAAAAAATGTCAAATATCAAACGTAACATTTTTGCTTTAGTCATCAAAGCCATCCGTCATTAAAAAAAATCATTAAAAGAAGGACGAATGGTTTCAATGGCCTTTATTAGTTAATGGAGCAAATAAATAATTATAAAATTTGAACTTTAACTTTGGGGCTCTATTTTTAATTGGACCTTTAATTGAACGAATTAATTTTATTAACATTAAGTTTACCGAAATTACATTAGTAAAAGATTTTTTTTTCAACGACACAACCGCGTAGAAAAATTCGACAAATTGTAAAAAATTCTTGCACCACATAAAAAGGGGCGCATAATAAAGTTTATATTAAACAAACCGTATTCGTACGCACGTTCGAGCTTTCGCACATGCGATATGTTCATATGTATAAGCACAATTGCGAATGTGTCGGTTTCGGAGCTTTTCGGGCGATGGCGCAATTTTAAAATTGCTCAAAGTTGTCGGCAAGTTGGAGCTTTTCACCGCCTTGTTTGCCCCAGCAATAATGCCTTTATAACGGGATAAGGGATTTGGGGGGCTGGGGGGGGGCAATTTAATTTTCCAATCGGTATATTCGCAATATAACGTATGGACGAACAATATGTTTACACGATAGGAGCGTATATCGTATCCAACGTCAAATTACAATACAAACTTGCCCAGTGGTGTAATGAAATGCAAATAACGTTCGCGCTTTATCGAGGTGAAATTATATATATATTTTCTCAAGGGGATGGGGAAGGTGGGCGCGGATCGTGAGATTTTCCCACGGCGGATGTAATAAAACGATCGAATTTTAACTTTTCCACGAACGCCGTTCCCTTTTCGATGACGCGCAGTTCGAAAGTAGTTATGATTTTATTGTTTACATACATATAGTACATCCATACATACATACAAATAGTATGTATGCTAAATCCGATTCGTGAAATTGCTCATTTTGTGAAATTGTCAAAAAAGTTATCAGCTCGTGAACGTCGTGGATAAACATGATGCTTTTTTCCACTAACCCAGTCCCATTTTATTTTTCTTTCAAATACAAATAAAAGTTTTCAGCTTTTCTTTAAAATTATTTCTGTGATTTACTTCTTAGCTAATTACTGGACGATTGCATAAGTTCATGTCCAATTTTCATCATTTTTTCGACCGTTGTAGCGCATTAGGGACTCCTGTAATGCCACAATAGTCCAATCTTAAGCTTAAATAAATAAAATACATTGTAATAAATAATAGATCACAGTATCACAGTAAACAGCATTTGAAACGTAAAATTAATTTAAGGAATTATATTTAAGGAATTTTATGTGAAAATTTCTGTTTCATTACACGTAACCTTTTGACTGTGACCGCGTTATTATTATTTGGTTTATGTTGAAATTTCAATTTCCATTTATTATTTTTACTCAAAAATGCTTAATTTTCATTGAAACTAGGCAAAGCCATTCGATACAGGTGGTTTTTCGGTATGTTTTTATGAGTCAGGTAATAATATTCAGAAAATGTGTGGGTGTTAATAATTTAACGGCTAGTATACGTTCAGATAAAATAATTTGCATAGGCACCATTTGCAGATGGGACCAAGTTGTTAATGGAAAATGATGAAAATTTAAAAAAATAAATTTTTGTAAGTAGACAATTTTTCATGCTTAAATTTAAAATATCTTCATATTGTATAATGAAAAAATACAAACATTAGAAGGATATGTATTAAAATTAAATATTTGGACACCGTGCAATTTATCATGTTGATTTTTGAAAAGATTTACATATATTTTTTTAACTAGTCACACAAATTCAATTAAAGTTTTCAAACAAATTCTTGGTTTCTATAAAATATTTGAGTAGATGTTGTTGTAGATGTTAACTACATACATACATACATATATACATATGTCTATTAAATTACTTTGATAAATTCCTAAAATCATTTTCTAACAATAACTGTATTATTGAATTCTTGTACACATAAACGTGTATTCTTGTACATTAAAAGAAAACTTGGTAAACTCGTAATTAATTTAACATACGGAATTCTATTGTTCTAATATGTACATATTATATAATGTAATAATTTTTTGAACGTGAAAATACGTGAGTGTTTTTATTATTTTGTAGAATATAACATTTTAATTATTCGAATAAAATTATTCGCGGACCCAATTGGTATATGCAACGACCAAATCGTTAAAGAGTATTTACTTATCGTTTAATTCCAAAGCTACTGACAGACTGTCTTTAATTAGTTACCAAATATTTTATTGCCGATTATTTTGTAACAAATTTAAGCGAATTGTATGGTTTGATTAATGTTTTAATTAAAAAAAATGATCACGTAATTATTCTAGATGATGTGCACATATTTACCGACGTAAAATTTCAACCGTAAAAACGCCACATGTGGCGCAGAGCCGGAAATATCCTTTTAAATACAATTTCGAGAACTCATTTTGCGTACCCCGACAATAATAAATCTCTGCATATTACAAAATACACGATAATATATCTTACGAGTTGAATAAACAGTTGCTAAAAGACCAATATTTCATAGAATATTTTGTGCGAGCCATGTTGATTTTTATTTATATAGTGGGAGGAATAGAATGATGGTGAGGGGGGAGAGACAAGGGGAGGATGTTCAGGGTGGGGGGGTTGGGGGGTTGGGGAGTGTGCCGCGCATCTTTAACATTATTTGGCTGGGGGCAAATGTGGCGGAAAAAGTATTAAAAAGAAAATGGGACAAAATTAATTTACTGCCCCCCCCCTCCCTTCTCTTCCTTCCTCAATGCTTCGACTTCGTTTGCTTTTGGTATTCTGTTCTTTCACATCAACCTTCCCCATCCCCTTGCTTTCCATTTCCCGCACCTCCGAATCGCTCCCCGTCCCTTATTTTTCAACGAGTCGATTCGACCGGTTTTGAGCTGTATTGTCGTTTTATTTGTTCGCTCGTTCATCAATTTCGCGTATTGTTTATTTGCGCAGAAAAATGATGAACAGAATCATTTAACTTCCGGGTAGACGATTTTGTACATTTTTCTCCACCGCGTGGAACAAATACTCAATACGTATAATCACTAAATATAATTAATGAGTATTCAGATTGCCATTTTCTTGCATCACATTGTATGACGATTAAGGATCATTTAATTAACATTTCTTTCTCTCAACAGAAATTCAATACATATTTGGATATATTTTAACACATTATCTTAGTAATAATACCTTAATTATTTACTATTATAAAATAATTAATATGTTTTACACTATTTTTATTCACAATATTCATTGATATTGATATTTAACGTTCATAATCTATATACATATATTTATTTTCTATTATTAGTATTTATAATGTTCGTCTTATTTTAATTTAGCGCTTAAGGCATGGTAATGTCATTTCTGCTTTTTCTATGGGGGCAGGGATTTCCAGTGTTTGGCTACTTTTTTTATATGTACATAGAAATAAAATTTGAAACTAAATATGTACATACATATACATACATATTTCCTTTCCAACGTCTAGTATGAAAAAAAATATTTAACTAGAAAGAAATATTATATTACCTATATATTACCAAATCTAGGGGAAGGCAAATACCTCCCCCCTTCCCCCAAATAACGTCCTTGTTAAGATATATATGTATAATATGAGAACAATCTTAAAAAGTTTAACTTTTTAATAAATTAATAAAAATCTTGTTCTTTAAGAAAACTTTCAGGAAAAAAAATCAGAAGCCAATAAAATTAGACGTAACGAAGAGAAGATACCAGAAAATTTCGATATCTTTCGATCGTCAAAAAATTTTGACCGTTGTTTTCATACCAAATTTCAAACCATAAAATTTTTCAATAATAGCCCAATATTACCGCATTTCCTTTGAGTAAAAGCGTTGAAGCTTTGGATCAAAATAAAGTACATAGATCAATTTTAATACATTGTTCTGTTTTGAAACTTTCGATCGTAAATTTCCAACTTTTTTTCTCTACTAAAACTGACCATTAAAACTATAACGCCGTCTATTGTATGGACACATAGGAATATATACGATTAGTAATTTCAATTTGAGCAACATAATTTATTAATCGGCTAGTTATTACTTAGCAGATCGAGCGAGTGAATTTGGAACGATAAATAAACGACAGTTATATCAAAAGGCGATCGTTACTTCTGACATTTACAATCTTGCTTTTATCCGTCGATTTCTCAATGGGCAATAATCGCATTAGTACCGAACATAGTGTGTAAACACGATCGTCCATTTTATGGCACCATTGCGGGAACTTCTATCTCGCACTTTTTAAGCGGATTTTTCCCATGACGCGATTTCCGCTCGAGATAAATCCGTGGGCACCGCATCGCACCGCGTTGGGCAAAAGTCCTGTCACAACACTGAACCGTTTACGTTTCCATCGATATATATGTATTACATAATATGTACGCTCGTACATACTAATACTGGTTAGGTGGATTTTTCTTTTTATTTTTTTTAGAAGGCAATGTTACTTTTGTCCATCCGTAAAGCCAATGTGTGGGGGGGATTCGGTCCGGAACCGGGCTTTACATTCCAATTCCTTCTTGCATTATGCAACGGGTTGGGTGCCGGATGCATTTCCATCCCCCACTTAGAAGGCTTCCGGAGTGCCGAGAGGTATCTACTTTCGATTTAATGATCGATTTAGCATTCAGTATTGTTCCAATTCGACGGTTGAGGTGATATTTTAAAATTCAAACAAATCGTCAATTCATAGTGGCTCTAGTTGAAGATTTATACGTTGTCGAAAATTGGTGAGAACGAATGAATTTAACATCTATATTTTTTCCTTTAACTGTATATACATATTTACAATACCATATTCCCGATCAATCACCTTTTTATAGTTTTTAGAAAATATTTCGGCTATAATCCGAACATCGTAACGTATCAAATTATGTAGTCAACTGAAAATGACACTCTCCCACCATCATAGAGATGTATTTATCTACATATTTCATTTTTACATACCTCCGTTACAGCTCTTACTATAATTTCTTAACTTAAGGTTGCCTCAAATCAATACTTATGGCCCAACTTGTTTGTACATATTATGTGTGCATTAAATCAGCCAGGGGTGACAAATAGAAGATAGGTAGTAGGGTGTCCATTATTGTTTTACCGGTAAATGGCCCGAAAAATAGCTCGGTATATTATAAATTTTACCGGTAAATCAACAAAACATATTCGCTGCGTTTTATCACATTCCTCTCCTTTATTTTATCTTCTGGAAACATTGTGCTTCATCCAGGAGAAAAAATATATAATAATGAAAACAATAGTAGAAGTCATAGGGGTCGTCGAGACCGGCAATATTACAATATAACTGGATACGGAAAATATTGTAATATTGTAAAAAAAAGTAATATTGTTGGTGTCGATGGCCCCATAGAACGGATTTATAAGGAAGATGCAGTAAATCTATTAGTCTCAGATTCTGATGATGATATTGCAATAATTCCATCTACGACTAAATGAGTAAACGAAATGTTTCATTTAGCTATTATAAATAAAACTGAAGTCGGTTTACCATCCATATGAAAAAAAAAAAGAAATTATGAGAAAGGAAATGTTTTTAATAGTTTTTATCTAATTGGAAAAGTTCAATAGTTTTTATCTAATTGAAAAATTAGATGAAAACTATTGAACGATTATTTTGTTTTTTCGTTTTTATTTTCGTAGACGATGCGTAATTTTTAAATAATTCATCACCACTCATACCTTTTTTTTGGGCAATATAACGTAGTATATAATAAATTATGTTTATTAGATTTTTGGCTAAATATATTTAGTACAAATAGAAGTAAAAAGTATTTTTGAGATTGAAAAACCTGCCATTTTATCGGTAAATAGGTTTTTAATAAAAAAATATCGGATTACCCGTAAACGGAAATTACGGTAAATTGGACTCCTTAGTAGGTTACCAATTTACGAATAACCGTTTCAACAACGAAATCAGATAAACTGACAAAATGTGAAAGAAAACGATCGACACGGAGTCACAAATATCAAAATCTGACCAACGTCATCGCAGAAATACTTCATACAACGCGTGATTCGTTTCAATCGAAATCTAAATCAGTGTTCGAACCAGGAACCTCTCAATCGCAAGCAACATATTTATTTATTTATACATATAAGGCTGCAAAGACCATTAAACCATAATACAATATTAATATAGGAATAGAAAAAATAGGAGTTTTAAACAATGAAGATACCCGAAGTGAATAAATAAATCAAATGCATACAATAAAATAAAATGCATTTAGCCTTTCTATGTACATATTAGAGAAATGATAATGTAACATTTTTTTTAAATTTTGTTTACTAATATTAAATAGATCAAATTGTCTAAAGTCATTTTCCAGTTTATGCAGTCTGAGTAACGTTGAATTTTTGTTAAAATTTATGGCATAATTTTGGATGTGGATAAATAGTTGATATGAATATTTTAACCATGTAAATAATGAATACGTTAACCGTTGAGCTATACTAGTAGGTAGATACAAAGTTGGATCTCCCCTTTTAATTTTTTGCTTGGATTTTTTATAACTTTATGGATTGTGTCGAAAATTTGACTTGTACGTATGGTAAATTTTAATGGTATTTTTTTAACCGAAAGCAGTACGTTTATCCTTGAGCTTCAAGGTTTTTCTCAAAAGCCATTCAGTGTTTCAAATTGAAATTTCATATCCATAATTTTCAGCTTAAGGTTAAGTAACATAATAAATTTGCTCCATAGATCCATCAAATTGAAGTGGCAGTTCATCTTTTTCACCAATATGTACATACATATAAAGTTCTACCCGCAAAAATTTATAACAAACTATATATTTTTATATAATAATTTTTATTTTAAACGGCACATAGACAATATTTGTTTGCGAGCCACAAAAATTCTGGGATTCTTACTACGAGTTTAGTAAACATTTCCAGAGTGCGTTAGTGCTTAAAATTCTTTATGAATCTCTGGTACGTAGGATTCTAGAATTTTCTTACATTATATGGAGTCCTACCCATATGATCCATTCATTGAAGATTGAGAGAATCCAAAAACGGTTTCTTAGATATATTTATATGAAATTGTATGGTTATTATCCTTGGCTATATCCTAGCGCATTCCTATTAGGGGCATTAGGCTTCAACTCATTGGAGTTATGTTTCTGGGAAACCACTTTTGTAAGCTATTAAGTGGAATAATACACAATCCTCAGGTTCTTAATGAATTTAAGTTTTATGCACCCAGTAGGTTCAGGGACCTGAGGAATCATGATTTGTTTTCTCCTCCGGTGGCTCGCACAAATATGTTGGCAACGTATCCAATATCTAGAGCGATATATCTGCCCAACCGGGCTGCTGGTGAAATTGACCTCTTCATTGTAAACTGTGCTAAGCCAGTTGAGTGGTTGTTGAGAAACGCTAGTGGTTGATTTTATCAATTATAAATGTCAATGATTTTTCCATCAAGATATAACAGGTTGTTATTATTATGATTAAGGTTCTTATTATTATAATGTTATGTTTGTATGACTGGCCACAGAGATGCGTTACAGCTCTCTGTAATGTCACTGTGGCTAATAATAAAAATAAAATATACACATGTTTCCAATGCATGCATACCAGTACACCAATATTAAAAATATACTTGTCCATTTTAATATTCGTTATTGTATTAGGAAATGTACATGTACACGTGCGTGGATCCGGTAAATAAAAAAAGGCAAATATGGAATACGGTTAGAGGGAAGTCGTTTGTTTTTATTTGCCACTGGCCGGATTTCGTGCACTACACGTGTAGTACGCGTTCCGGAAATAATGCAATACCCGGGTGGAATGTCTTCGGCGTAAGCACACGTGCAAATATTTAAGGGCAGGCTGGATTACATCCAGTAATGTAATGTAAATATTCTCGCGGGGATTCGCCGGGGATGTTTCGATTTTTCCTACCGCAGTAATATTCACGTCGTTTCAATAATGCACCCTCGATTTTATATTAATCGCAAAATTACATCGATAATTGGATACGAGAAACGCGTTCAGGTTCTCATTTATTTAATGACAAATTTAATCTCGATTTTTATTTATTATCTGCAGATTTAATTTAGAACGAAAATAATGATATAATACTATGATTACTAAAAAAAATAATTTAAAATTGTGAAATAGAAAATGATCAGTAGATCAGTAGCCATTAAAATAGATATAATATGTATTGTGAACATAATTTAGTAATAATAAAAAGCATTTAAAAATCAAAATCAAATTTAGAATGAATATGACAAATTTTGTATTAATTAATAGTAATAATTGGTGTTATACATATGTACATATGTACATCCTCATCATTTACACCTTCACCATCCCATTTTTTTTCTAGTATTATTTATGAGCGGCTTATAAATAACTGAAAAAATGGCTTATAATTAAGTTTTGATCAATTTTTAATTTAAATAAATTGTGAAATGCTAGTTTTCAATTGCTGCTAAAATATGTTGGCTCATTTTGTATAATTTAAAATTTCAGCATTGTTCGGTTAAAATTATTATAATATCAAATATGTACATATGTATGTATTAACTTTATTAAGTTTATGAACTGAAATTTACAGTAAAACATGTAATTAAAATTACAATGAAAAGAAAATTTAAATTTATACGGTTGGAATGTGCAATTCGAAATGCTTTCAATATATGAAATTTATATATGAAATAGATTTCAATTTGCATGAATAAATTATAAAATTATTTCGTATACAAGTAATAAATAGTACAATCAGTATTCTACATACTTGAAAATAAATAAATTAGCAACAGCGATCGCTTAATTTAACGACTGTTTATTAACAGAAACAAAGATTTGTATGGTAGAGAAATTTTTTCAAAGACTTTAAATGGCATCGAGATCACTATTTTCCAGTCAGATCCAGCGTGTTGTATTCAAGTTTACTGTCGAGACGGTTCTATAAACAAATAGTACATGTCTTGAAATGTACTCTAAAGATCTGAAAAAGAAGCAAATACTAATACTAATTACGGGACGACAAATAACAAAGCCTTTTAAAAACAACACAATCATACAAGCAGAGTAATATAGTACATGGATTATACTTTAAATGTTATTTCAGTGAGTAAGTAGCGTTGTCAGCGCTAGAGATTCAAAACTCAAATTCAGATTTCGCGCACGTTAATCAAATATTAAACTAGCCGGGAATTTCCCGAGGAGTTTTTCATTTGGTAATTTGTGATCGATCCAAGTTCCAATTTCAGTTTCGACACTATCACTGGGACGCAACATGACTAAGTACACCGCGTACCATAATTATCGATACCGAACACCGGATCGGAAGCTGCGCCGTAATGGATACGTGTCTTCGGCACGTAAACAATGGCGCAACACCCAAATGTAATATATGTACGTAATAATATAACTAAATTCGAAACGAGGCACCTAACTTACCATAGACTACATTCTAGCGACGTTTCATTATTGGCAATTAATCCGCGATGTATGTAGATCGAATTACCTCAACACCCAAGAACTCATCTTATAAGTAATTAAACTGCATTACGTCTTTTAATTATACATATGCATATGTACATATTCATATGAATATACATATGTACGTATGAACTTATGTAGATTTGTGATTATACATATTTACGATGTAGTCGAATGGGTATTTCGTTATTTCAATTTATAATATGATTTGTAAGATTGTACTTAATTATGATGATTCTTTTTTCATTCGGTTAAGTTAATCATATACTAGTTAATCTAAGTTATATTTAAATAATATAATTTTTGTGTTTTATTTTAATTGTGTATTCAAAAAATATAATATGTGTTTTCTGACTTAATATCTGAAGTACTTACCCATTTTTATTTGAAATAATTCTATAATAATGCTTTTAAGTAGTTTACGAGGCTTACAAAGGTCAGAAACGTTATGTATGTATGTATGTATGTATGTATTATAACTTGTTGTTTTTAATGTTAGATTCTATATAATATATGTACATATTTAACCTATAATTGAAATTCCTATTAAAAGCATGATTAATGAGCATAGAGATTTTCATTTTGTCGGATATAAAATTTAAATTGTTTTTATAATTCTATTTATGTATATTTATATTTGAACATATGTACATACATTCAAATTGCGGAAAATATAATTCCTTTTGCTTTCAAATAATTTTCAATTTATTTCTTGTATTTTATGGATATGAAAATCATTGCAATTTGTTTTCAAATCAAAATTATAATCTTGTATCATCAATACGCACAGATAATTTAGGAGATTTAATGACTATAGATTTACTCTATCAACCACAGCAATTTATACCAAGGCTATCAGTGGAGTCGAATCAACATTTATCGACTCCGACTCCGACTCCAAACTCCGACTCCAATTTGAATGATTTTGGTGAGATCAAATTTTCTTGCCGATGCATAAAATTATTACTAAATATATGTATAATATAAAATTAAAGGAATTAAAAAAACCACAAAAATTTACACGTTACCCAATTGATTGAATAATTGGTATTGAAATAGGTATAAGGGTGTATGAATTTCATTTATGTACAAAAAAATCAAGCAAGAAAATCAAGTAACACCAAATATTAAAAAAAGTATATAAACACAAGAAACACACCATAATACGTACAATTCAACTGTTTTATTTATAAAATAATTTAAATTCATGATTTTGGATTATCTTTAATATAATTGGTGACTTTAGTTTACACATACTGTAATGAAGACATAAAAAAAAGAGTCGGAGTTGGTTGATTTTTTACGACTCCTACTCAACTTGAAATGCTCTGACTTATACACAAGTAAACAAATTGACATTTAAAGAATCAAGTGGAGATAAGAACCGTACATAAAATACTCAAATGATATTAAAAAAATGTAATGGAATACTTCATGTAAAAACCGTATTCCAACAAACGTAAAACAAAAAACGTAAAGGAGGTATGTAAAAAGACGATATAATAACCCTTCGTTTCCAACATTTCGCTTAATGTCATATACAAAGAAATAAGTTTTGACAAGAAATTAGCTGTACTTTGCATATATGTATGCTCAAGTGTTCAACATCTTGGTTAGTACTAATGTTCATTCAATTTTGTTTAAACCTCGAATTATATATTTCACATATGTACATACATACATTGATATCTTCTAATACGTTTAACGTCGCATTAGGAGATGTTCACGATTCGGATGACACCTCTGGAGTACACGTCCATAAGTCGGTCTCTTGGTGATTCCAATCATGCCGCTTTTCCTACAACCTTCTCCCCCACCTCCCCCAATCGGCTCGTTTGAGCACATTACAATATAATAATACACGGCAAATCCCTGCCAAATCCCAACTACTGTGAGCGTCTCCGTCCTCCTCCCATTCCCGTTTCTTTCCCGCTCGATTCTCCTCCCATCCGGTCTGCGAGGCGAATAATCCGAATCAGTTGATATACTGCAAATAAAAATAAACGATCTCTTTACCCGCGCGACTGGGTGTTTCATCGGAAAAAATACGAAATTCCCAATGTATCGTTAATATATACGTTGGGAGGGTAATCTTACGCATCGATATATTGGTACTGTGTGCAGAAATCAATCAAATTACATTGTTGACAAGGTTTTTCCATACAAATGGTCTATTCGTAAATTTCTTTGTGATTTTAAATAATATGGAATAATAATTTTTAATTCGCCGATTATGTGTCACATTTTTCATACCAACATACATAGTATATATATATGTATCACATTTTTCAAAAATTTCCACTGATGCATATGAATTCTGATATAACTGATAATCATTTCATCATCACGGTTTTATGAATTTTTATAATAATTGTATCTACATATGTACATATGCTTGTGTCCGAATTTTTCCAAATCCCCACTTTGATACGGTTTTATTGACCTTGATTTTTCTGTTTTTCCGGAATCAATATTATAATAAACTAGTGTTGTGCCCAATGAAATATGATCGCACGGGTTATTAAGCTATTAATTAAAAAAAAATATGTCGGTCCTGTGATAGATACATACATAGATCCGCACGCGGTTGTATATTTTCAAATACCTTTTAAATATATTTAATTTAATATTTATATTTAATTGTTTAATATGAAATAAAATGGTAAAAACTACCTTACTACCTACATATAAACAATATAAAACACCAATAGAAAAAATAATTAATTATATAAATTTTCAATAGAGAGACTTTTTCCCTAGAGGAAGCCATTGGTAGCAAACAGTATATATATAGAAGTTTTTCGTTCATCTGTTAATATGTTTTGGTAACAAAAATTAAATTTTATAGAACCGTATAACTTGGATAGCTTTTACACGATTTTATTTTTTAGTAAAAACTTTTGAATGGATAGGATCTCCATAATATCAAAAGTTGAATAGTTTAATTGCCTACTATTTTATATGGATCATAGAGTGTGAAGATGCTCGTTGTTTAATTATATACACATGTGCATAAACTGTAATAGTACTCGCCTATAATTTTAGACATTTTTGTTTTTCCCAAAATGAATAGAGTAAAAAAATATTTCACATGACGAAAAATAAAAATGTATCTAACCACGTTGGTTAGAGCTACCCACTAGTACTAATTTGAATCGCCGAGCTCTAAAGCCACTCGGTAATTTCAACATCGAGCTAAATTTCATATACAATTCGAGAGACGCAGATTTGCATAGTGCCTTCGAATCGCTTGAATAGAGGATGTTAAATTTTGAATTTTCAGTAAAGCTCGTTGCACACGTGCGTCTCGTTTTCCGACTTTATCGTAGAGGCGCAGCGCAGCGTTCACGTTATTATTAAAACACATGTAGCGTAACATTACGCTCGAGGATACGCTCCATCGTCGGCTTCTAATCCACATCATCGTGTCCGGACACGCAGACTTCCGGATTTAAAGCGTCATTTGCATTCTGATTCAAATAGCACTATGTAGAATGAGATTTGTGGAAAATTTTCACTTAAGCTTATATTCAAAAATTTATTAAAACGTTTATTTAGATATCTTTTAGTATAAGCCAGTGTTTTAGAAATTCAGAAGCGCGCCTCCCTGGGGAGTTAGTTTATAACATGACATAATAAAATAAAATAATATATACTCATCAATAAACTTTCAAAACATAATAATAAAATTTATTCCCGAAACGCACGTAATAATTGACTGGTTGAAAGAGAACATGTACTAATAATGAAGATATTGACGGTAATACATAAAAAAATATATAGTAGGGATATAAGGCAGCAAGGAAGTGGAAATATCAAAACAAGAAAAGATGATTCATCCTATGTATACATATATAGGTGGCTTGGAAACACCAATGTACTTGTACTCTGTACAAAAATTTTGGCTGTAGGTAGTATCAGATAAGTAAATTGACACTGTGCATTCTGAATATGTTGGTAAACACAAAGAATTTTTTCAAAGAAAATTGGATCAGTTTAATAAACAGAAGCAAATGTTCAAGAAAATCGTTTCTGTTTCATCAAATGCATTGCTAGTATCGTACATATGTACATATTTTATTACAGCATCAAAAAATGAAAAAAAAAAAAAAAGTGAACAATAAGAGAGTTTTGCCAGCAGCTATTGATATGGTTAAAATAAAGATCGGCGGATTATATGCGAAATATCGCTTGCTGATAATATTTAAAATAATTTTATTGTTCCGTCAATTATATTTATATTTTTATATATACATTTTTATCGTTTAAAAATGTGTTTGTATTATTTTATGAAATCGGTAGAGGGAGGCGCGGGGAGGAAATAAGACTAGATTTATTTCAAAAGGAAGGCCTAGTAGCAATATGTTTAGAAACAACTGATATTAGCCTTGGTACTATGTTATAATTACATTTTTTAATAATAAATTAATTTCGCTGAAAGGCTTTCTGAGTCCCTTATAAAGTCGGCAATCATATTTGCAATGATAATTTTGTTGGTCAATGCTTTTGCCATTTCCTCAGATTTTTCACCCAAGACGTTCTTCTACTTCCGCGGCCTCTCCTTGTGCAGATTTTCTTTTGGATAAGTGCATATGTAGATGCTAGTGTTGATATATTTTGGGGTATCACTTTACGTGACCAAAGTATTCAAATGTTCGTTTCTTGATGGTCTTGACGGTTTCTTTAGTTTTATTCATTCTGAATTTTTTATATTTATGACGATAAACATGACATTTAACATTTTTCTGTAGATCCACATTTCAAATGTGTTTATTTTTTCATTGTCGTTTTTGAGAGGGGCCACGCTTCCAACCCGTATTAGAGAACTGAGAACACCGATCATCTTACTATCATCATTCGGATTTTTAGGAATAATTCACGGTTGCATATTACTTTTTTAGCCGAATAAAAGCCGTCCTACACTTCTCTACTCGAAATTTGATCTCAGTCGCATGATCCCACAAGTCAATGGTTATTAAACTAGGCAAGCAATAATAACACTCTTGAACAAGTTCGCAAGTATGAGAGTAATTTTTGAAGTGGAAATTGCTTTCATGTAACTGAATGCGTCATGAAACTTTACAACGCTGAAACATTGCACAAAACTATAGTGAAACTATGGGAAAGGCACCCCATTGCCCAATCTTCCTTTCCACTCCTCTACCTTTCTCCTTGAAAATTATCTCACGGAAATAGCCTGTTTGAAATCAGATTTCAGCTTGTCTATGACGCTGTAAAATAATTCTGAACTCTTGAATACTTCAGAAGCTATTTTTCAGTAGCGTTTCATTAAACTCATGTATCGTTATTAATAATCTGCTAAGAACACGAAAAAAATATTTGAAAAAAAGCCATTCGACCATATTCAATAAAATCTGATATCTCTCCCTAAAATTAAGAAATTTTCAAGCGGAAAATACTCGAGACTAAACTCATCAACTGGTTAAAAGAACTGTGGCAGAGTACATACTTCAACAAGAACTCATCTCATGCTTTCAAAAATGCTTGGATTATTTTTTTAAATAATTTGTATATAAAGATTTATTATTCTCATATTCTCATAATAATTAGTATGTATCAGTTTATGAAAAGCCATTAATTTTTAATCTGGCGACATTCTTATAGAGGATAAGTAGTGGATATAATCAGTATTTGAAGTTTTCAAAATAATGCGTCATATGAAAAGCCAACTGGCATAAAATATGTAAACTAGTTATATAGTACACACATGATATAATAGTTTAAAATATGTGTTGTCCAGCGCAGAAACCTTTAAAGGTGGTTCTCTACCTAGTGCGCTTTTGGTCGTAAAATATACAACGACTCGACAAGATAACAGTCATTATTACAGGTGCATATTAACAGTGCACTATCGTCGGGTTGCACCGTTGCATGGCGAGGTAGAAATTGGTATCCTAGATACATACATATGTACATACATGTACCCAAATCTCGGTCAACATAAAAAAACACGCAATACAAGTTAACTCATTTCAATGCAGCCAGTTGAAAAACAAAGCCTTTGAAGCAACTACATAAATACATACATACATATCTCTCATTTACTCATGATCGGACTGAATTTTGCTTTTAAAATTATCTCGACGATGAATAATTGCGCATTTTTGCGGAAAGATCAATACTCATGTTTAAGAGCATATTCGATTAAATAGACCATATTAACATGAGCGCTTTAAATATATGTACATACATTAATTTATATTTCTTAGAAATTTATATCGTTTCAAAATTTTCTGGAGACTGAATCTCTAAAGCAATGCTTCATCAAATCGAAACTCGGAAAATAATTAGATTTGCTGAATTGTCTATCGTTACTCGAGATGATTCTTCTTTTCGGTCGCTTTCTTCATGTGTGAGGGTCGTGACTTTCGTATCTTCTATTTTTTATAATGCGACCTGTCATGGTCCTGCAGCCCTCGCGACACCCCGCAGCTCGCAATGATTCGATGATTGTTTTTCCAGTGGCAGCTCTGACATGGTCACTCCATCTTGTTGGGGATCGTCCTATACCTCTGCTCGTCAACGCTTCCTAAAACTACCAATTTTTCCAGGCTCTCCTCGTCTCGCGATGTGTCCAAATAACTGGAGGATACGCCCAAGGTATATGGAAGCAAGCCTATTACCAGCCCTCAGCTCTTGCAGAATGGAGGCATTGATCATTTTCGCTGCCCAGGGGATTTGAGATGAAAGTTGGAAGAAAATAAACGTTTTAGAAAATTTTGATAGATCAAGATTAACTTGGAGTAGGTATTGATATTTTGCTATCCAACTTCTCAATGAAATCGTTGTTGCTGAGCTTGAATGTGATATTTTCAACCTCAGTGAGCATAGGTTATCGGAGATTATTTTAACTTGCTTGTCTGGTAGCCTGCGCTCATCAATATTTTCATAATAAAATGTGATGTATGAGTGGAATTTTGATCTTCTCTCTTATATTTGAGCCTTGCAGGGAAGTATTGTATTCGATGTAAGATCAGATGCAAGACATTCCCTACTTTGTATTTTATTATTTAATATTTTTACTTTATCTGCTATTAATGCTATTGATTTTATGCTTACGTATAAATGTATTTTTTGTCTGTGTATACAATGGTCCAAGATTTTTGTTTTTATTTTATTTTTATTCAGTACACTCGTCATTAAAGATCGCTCCAATGCGACGAGTATATACATATGTACATGTATTTAAAACATAATCATTACATAATTCGAAACCATACATGACATCTATGGTACGTATCGTATACAATACGATCAATAAATATCGTATACAATACGTTCAATAAACAACGAATACAATACGTTCAATAAACATTTTTATACAGCAATACGAATTTATACAATAAACATCCACAGAGACATATATGGAGAGAAACCCGGTGAATCCTGATATATAACAATAACTTAAACTTAAATCAATAAATATAAATCCGGCTAAAATTACTTACAAGCAAAATATATGTAAGAGTTTTCTTCAACAAAACTGAATATTAAAATGAACATTTTTGAACAGTGGTAAGCAAATGATTCAAAAGTGTCACTTGAACTAAAATAAAGTAAACCTACTAAAATAAAATAAAATAAAGTAAACTTTTTAAAATCTTAATCGTATAAGCTTTACAAATATTGCTTATATAGTTTGTTAACAAATAACTATCAAGTTCATCAGCCAAGTTTGTTAATAGGTCACGAAGGCATGAAAAATAGCTAAATTTGTCAATTAAACGAAACAAATATCTTGTGAAGTGTTTTTTTGATTATTTTAATTCGAGTGAGTACACAGTTTAGAAATTACTGTTATAAATACGAAAGTAAAACGATACATAGGTGTATGTATGTAGATACAATACATAAGTCTTCGATTGCATTCCCAACACAAGTACATGTACGAAGTTCGAAACGTATTTGCTCTTCCGGCAAAGACGTTAAAGTTTTCGGGAGTACAGTTTGTCTAGCACTAATTGAGAGAAAACATTTGAATTTCGCTCGTACCTAGAGCTAGGTACTACACTTCGACACCACGCCACGGGCTCGTGCCTTTATTGCGGCTGTAAACGCACCGTAACCGCTACTCACTTACAACACACTCACGAAGAACCAACCATAAATTTTCCCCCAACCGGAAGAGCGGATGAGAGCAGGGGGGTGAGGAAGGGTGCGGGAAAGGGTGGGGAATTGATTCGAAAATTTCCAATCGTCCGTGAACGAGGGAAAGGAAGAATCTCGCGGCAAAGGTCTGCACAGATTCACGCAAAGCAGACGAAAATACCTTTAGTATACACATGTATGTAGTGTGAGGGAATCGAAAGCGTCAAAGTCTAATTATGTATTATCTTCGACCGCAACATGTCTGTACCGGGGATCTTGATTTCGACACTCGCCGATTTTATTCGTTTTGTTTCGAATGAATTACACTGTTCGACAAATGACGACTTTTTTTTGGTTCAGAGACGAGATATGACTTTTATTATAGATAATTTGTCTTTATCCAGTGAACACGAATCTCATAATAAAAAATGTTGATTGGCTTGAGATTCGGAGATATTTAAATCGCGCGATTTTTCTATATCTTGATGTTGTTCGGTCGATGTCTCAAAATCTGTCAATTTTCTGTTCAAAATGAATATTGGAATATATAGTCAGGTATTTTATCTTTCATTTGTAGTACTTTTCAGCTTTCATATATCTCGAAGTAGTCGTCCAGTTTAAATCAAAAGTCAAAAGTACGCATTGAGATTTTTTCCCACTCTTAATACTATTTTCTATTGAAACATGTTTATTGGGATAGTGTTCTGGCCACACTATTTTTTTTTTTCGTTTAAAAGGGTTAATTGGAAGTGTGCTGAATTTTAAATCGGTAGAATTGCGAGCTAAAAGCTCGTACTAGTATTTACACAAATCTTAATTGAATTAGGGATAATATATTAAATTGTCTTTATATGATAATTAAATAAAATTCCACTTAAAAAAATCATATTTCGACTATTCTTGTGGATTAATAAAAAAAATCGTTTATTTTATCGAGGTAAGCCAGTTATCAATAGAATTTTTGAACCCGTGACCATTATGCTTGAAAGCATAATATTCTAACAACTAGTCCACGTAGCTGGTAAACAGTAATCTATAACGTTTCGAAAAAATATCGTTTTAGTAGTTGTTATGATCTATTTCGGTGGCCGAGTTGTATCGTATCACACACATACATATGTATGTATGTACATATGTACATATATAAGATTTGAAAGACCAAAGATTTAACTTATCTAATTATTTTGTATATACATACATGTGTATAGAGAAAAAAAAAATTTAGTATATTATTTCATAGTTGATAAGATTTTATGAAATTGGAATTACTTTTTTATTTATTTTAGTCACCTGATCCACGCATTCATGCACTTAACTATCCGTACGCGGACTTTTGGCCGAATGAACACTTGGCCGACGAACGTAGGCCGACAGACGCTTGGCCAAACGGTAATTAGGCCGACGAACTTTTTGCCGAACGGGCATTAGGCAAACAGGAATTTGACCGATTGTGTACTGAAATTACTCAAAACTCACTGAAAAAAGATATATTCAGAAATCGCATTGATCTAATTAAAATTTGTTATTTTTGATAAATTTAAACAATCAAACATTTCATTCGACCAACTGCCCGTTCGGCTAAGTCTCCGTCCGGCCAAATGTCCGCTCAACCAAGCATCCATCAGCCTAGTGTCTGTCAACCAAAAGTTAAAAGTCAAGTCAAAAATCAAAAATTGTATGTTACTGAATTTTTCGAAAAAATTAAAAAAATGATTTATCTCAGAAAAATATGCGTCTCTTGCAGAAGCAGAAATGCACCGAAGCATGCATGCGCTTGAAAAAGTGAAATAGCCCAGCTAGCTTACTGGAGTTTAGTGGTGTTGGACTATGCTAATATTTCTACATTTTTTCAATACAATTTTACCGAGCACGGTCGCGTTTCAATCGGTTTACAAATATGTACATACTCGTATATCTTCAGTTCTTTCCAGCAGAATGGAACTCACTCACCATCCTCTCATCTTTCTCTTTCCCTACACACCTCCCTGGCCTCGTTCTGTCGTTG
The DNA here is from genome assembly GCF_051622035.1 of Arctopsyche grandis. Lineage (NCBI taxonomy): Eukaryota > Metazoa > Arthropoda > Insecta > Trichoptera > Hydropsychidae > Arctopsyche > Arctopsyche grandis. The sequence goes on from NC_135356.1 coordinate 15,723,061, forward strand.
CAGTTGACTTGACAAGGATTTCATTAGGCGCTGTCCGGCTAAAAGGGGACGTGGGAGGGAGCGGGAGGATGGGGGCATTCTCTCGAGAGAGAGCCCTACGGCCAGAAGGGCACCACATAATTTGACCATTTATCAACATCATAGTTGTCGGGTTGAGTGCGGCGCACAGTCCCTCTAACTGTTCTGGCCCTCTCTCCCTTCCGCGGTTTTAAAACGTCGTCCCGTGATTGGACGAAAACAAGCAATTTAGAGTAATGGTCCGGGCGGGGCTTCCCCGTGAAAGCGCCTGTCTTGTGCCGTTGCCGTAAAAAAGGGTTTAAAGCTTGGTCCGTGGACGGAACTTGCCCTTACCCTCCCTTCGGAAAATTCCCTAAAACGTCCACTTTAGCCTAATTTTAAACTCGAAACTTCTACTTATTCCTGTGTCAGAATCACATATGCAAAATGTATGCCATGCACATTCTGTATCACTGTCGATAACTTTGAGAAGAAACTTTGGATTAATATTTAAACTTTCTGGATAAAATCAAATTATCGAATGAATTAAAGATACCCTTGAAAGTGTATTTGGCATACCATTCGTTAAATTTGATTTAATATTAGCATACTAAAATGCCCGTCTATTGGTACAACATGCGACAAAAGTCCTTTTATTGTGTATTATATACAATTCTATTTGATGTTAAAATAATTCCAATTTTCATTCACAAAGAAGATTTTTTGGCAATTGAAACTTTCTCATCAGTACTGATAATTTATAGAACAAGTTTGAACAACATGATCAGTTCATGAACAGGATCAGTTGGAAATCAGAATCTGTACAAGAAGACCTCAAAGGTCATGGAAAACTCAACGAAAAACAGCACACAAAAATAATGACTAACATTTACCTGGTATAATTCACTATTTCTCAATTATTATTTTTCATTTATTGCATAGATTGCGTTTCATCATAGTGCACCATGAAAATAGCTTTTTTATGTATTCAAAATAAATAAAGACAATCGAAGGAGTTTACGAAATCATTCAAAAGCAAAATATTTTAGAAAAAAAAATGTATTTGAGGAATAAAATAAGTATAACACGTTCACACACACCGGCTATGAGAGCATTTTCAATACAAATTGAGCGCAAATGTAGGGAAACTTACGCAAGACAAAATTTCAGATTTTGTTCAAAATTTTTTTATTACTTTAAATTACTATAAATATTATAAAATTTTTTAAGAGGAAAAAATCCCACGAACGGTTTATTAAATTTAATTATTTATTTTCATCACATTGATATGAGGATTATACTTGAATTTTTTCGTGAAGAGCACACATATTTAAAGGGTCGAAAAAAAAAAAGTGGAAGAAAAATCGAACAAGAGTAAACTGCCACTTCCGGTTGACGGATGCTCACTCATCCGTCAACCGTTGAGGTAAAAATATAAATACAATATACACAGACACATATACTAACACACACACTTTTTGATCAGTGATCGATTCTCAGTTAGAACCAGTCAAAATCTCGAGTTTGAATTTTCGCATGATCACAAAACTTCTAACTATGTAGATGAAGTAAATATTTAAACGAAAACGTTTTAACTCATATAAAAAAGCTCATCTAGTCGTCTAAATTTGACGGTAAAAATATGATATTAAAATATACGAGCCGGGTTTCGGAGGGTAAGGGCACAAAAATTAAACTTTGCACAGGGCACACGCATCGCTAGTTAGGGCCGCAGTTGGAATGTGAAATTGATCTGAAAACACGCTTGAAATACTAACCATAGCTCTATCAGATTAACTCAACCTCGAGTAATGCAAACGTCCGTTCGCAAATGAGCGCAACCCAATTTTACATAATTTAAACTGCTTTCACGGCGGGACCGATTGGGGGCGTGGGAAGGGGGGGGGGTGGTGGGAGGAGGATAACGGCAAGGGATGGGGTCACATTCACACAAGGAAACATAAATTAGGGGATATTATTGAACAAGGCGAATATGAATTTGCAAGCATACCGTCCGCGAAATAATTCAGGCACTTACAAGTTGGCCGCGACCCATTAGTCAGCGTGATTTACCGCGACCGCGAGAGCGCTCTCTCCGCTAACAATGAGAACGACCTTTTGTAAATAGTTCGCGGGGGTGGAAAGGGCCAACGGGATGCAGGCGAGAGAATTTATTGAATTGTAGCCCTTCGTACGCCGTTCGGGCTACCTGGCCGTTTACCTCGCCAATTTTTTCGAACTTATGTTTTTAAGCTTAATTTTTCAACGCATTGTAATTTCATTTCACGAGACTAAAATATGAGGGTCATTATTTTTATTGTAAGAATCGTTTCGTCATAGGCTGATAACAACGTGGCCCAGACTAGAGCAATAATTTAGTTTGGCGACTCGAGAAAAACTAAATATTATATAATACGAGCTGAAGCCGGCATGCATTGCAATGCCACAATATCGCATGTAATTCCCATTCCTGTTCCCGTTCCCGTTCCCGTTCCCGTTATTACAGCAATGATAGTTTGTGGGAAAAACGCAGGCAGCGAACACATTTTAAATTATTCAAGTGTTTGTTTATTTCACCCTAACAACGCAGGTCGCGACGCGAAAATATTTGTAATTATTGCTTCGCAATGCCACTCATTCCCGTTTTTCCTGTTTCCGTTCCCGTTTTTGTGCGATTTTTTTTACAGTAAGCTTTCCGGACTTGCATGCAACAAATCCTGAAAATTCCTTCGAAATCGGTTGAGTGGTTTACGAGCCTATACGAAACAGACAGACAAAGAGACATTCATTTTTATATATATAGAAGATAACTTGTTGTTTTACCCGGCTTCGCTCAGTCTTTATAATATAAACAGCGTAAACATTGTATTCGTATATATTGAAAAAGTACCTATTATAGTAGGCTATTTGGATATAATTCGTATATAATAAATTCACATCGACAGAATATTAAATTAATCGAGATGTTAATGAAATCCAAATTTCGTATTATTGAGGTTTAATCGTACAATCACGGAAATGATGGGATGATATCTCTGACGGTGGCGTGACCATAACTTTCTGACAGATACGGGTTCATTTTGTTTAACATCGAGATGATTTTAATATTAAATTATTATAAATGAAATATCAAAATCATCTCGATGTGCACATCAAATTTTCTGTTAATTTTTATTTATTTGCCATATAATGATATTGTCTGGTGAAAGACAATATTATTATATGGAAATTTTTATCTCTAGTGGCTTTCGATTTGCGAAACGGTTATGCGAAAATAATTAAAAATAAGAATGGATACATTCAGAATTTACCCGAAATAAATTGTTAAAAAAAAAGAGTATATTGAAAAAGTTTGAATAGTTAATAAAATGTTTACGCAGTTAGTATTTAGTGAAGCTATCACGAGAAAAGTTTTTATCTTCAACGGTTTACCGTTTTCTTCTAGAGGGGAAAGATTGAAAAGTGGAAATGGATTATGATTTTTTCGAGTACTTAAGGGTAATTTAACTGTCAATTAAGAATGGGACCATCTCAGTTATTGTCAAATGAAATCTACACATCGACATATCTCTGGCCGAAAAAAACATTGAAAAAGATATCGACTTCCGGAAAAAAACTTAAGGAAGTTAAATTATCAAGTGAACCGTCCATGAACTTGCATTTATATTATATGTACATACTTCCAAAACAAAATACTGAAAACCTGATACATATCTAACATATTTTGAAGATGAAAATAAATAAATTATATAAATATGTACGTGATTTAAGATTTATGCTTAACCAAGTGACGCTGTAGTGTTTGATGAGTTAGTATGACATATGTACATATGTATGTATGATACATATGAACATGCATATTACATAATCAAAAAATGAAAACTATTTAAAAATCGTCATAAACTTCCGATATCGATCTTTTAAGGTTCTGTCGAACGGACCAACGGCGCTCATACATTCAGGGTTAAAGGTTGTAGAATAAGAATTTTTGTATACGTGTTGGAGATGTATACGGTGTCCCTAAATTCTAAACGTTGTCACATTTATTGGGCCCGAACGAATATTTTATATTTGATGGGGGCGTTTACGTTGACGTAACGCCGATAAAACGCTGAGTCAGACCCGTCTCGGGATCCCTGCCACCTCCCCTCCCCCCCCATCCTCCCTCTGATTTCTCCCTTTGGGCCTCCCCTGCTCTGGGGATGATCCCTTCTCCTCGTTGTCAAACTTGTCACACACTCCTTTAATGGCATCCCCGAGAACATTCGTCACCGGGCCCGTTCGATAATTCTTACCACCTCAAATGACCCACGACAAATAAATAAATTGACCGTTATTTTGAACAACACGTGTCTGTCATATCACATAAAAACTGCACGTAGCTTTTTCACTAATTTCCTTGACATTACAAGCTTTTCATTAGCTTTACTCTGTTAGTTCCATGAAATCCCTACCCGTTAAAAAATTGTGATCTGTTTTTGAACCACTTCCGCTCTTTAGATCGCTTTCATATTTTACTGAAATAAGGAAGCTAGAGTAGTTTTACCATTAACGAACTTATTAAAATTTACATCCGGATCTTATGTAAGTCAGATCAAAGTGATGACATAGAGCTATCTAAACGCGGCTTTATACCGCCCCTTTGCAACTCAAAGGTTAAAAACGTCATAAACGTAAAACATACTTTTTTTACTCTCATTTACTTTTTATCTTAAAACTTAATATCACATAACGGCGTTCGGCGTTCGCTCGAGTCGCACGTCGCACTGTGCTGTGTTTTGAACAAAATTACTACTACTTCTACCATGGAGGATATTATATCTTTGAGCCGGACGATACTTGCTGACCTTTCAAAGAAGGGTTCTGGTGCCAATGTCCTTACCAGGGACAGGGTGTAATTTATCAGCGCCTTCATTAACAGTATAGTATCTATCGCACGCGTCGCTTTTGACAGTCTGGCCTCGCTGAAACAGTCTGTGGAGTTCCTCCAGACTGTCCACTCAGATATCGGCGAAATTAGGAGGATGATGTGTCGTCCTTCTCTGGCAGCAATCCTGGCTCCAGCTGTTTCTGGCGTACCTACGACTCTGCAATCGGGTGAGGTAACATAACATGTACTCTCCACTTCGACAACACACACGGAATGCAACAATACCACTGTGTGTAAACAAACACCTGTCAGTGGCCAGTATGACGTTTCAGCGGTATTCTCTGCACAATCAGGAGTAAATGCTTCAGCTTCAGCATTTACTCCTGATTGTGCTACTGTTTCTGCTTCTCCTGTTTCTGTTTCTGCTTCTCCTTCTTCTCCTATAAAACTCGCGAAATCTTACAGTCAAGTCGCAGCGCTATCTTCTTCTTCTTCACATCTGCCATCTTCAGCTTCAGCTACACTTACATCAGCTTCTGCTCCAGTATCTGCTTGTGTTCCTGTTTCTTGTGCTCCTGCTTCTGCTTCTACACCTGATAATATTCTACAGAACACCGCACTATCTTCGTCTCCAGGAACATCATCTCGTCCTTCTCGACAATTCTTTACTGGTACCGGTTCTACTAGCAACCTATTATTGCCAGCACAACATAGGAAGTTTGTTCATGTTCTTTATCTTCACAATGACACCACCATTGACTCATTAACGAATTACGTTAACATGAAATTGCCATCCAGTGATGCTACAGCTGTAAAATTAAAATCGAAGGGTCCTAAAGCTTACTCTTCTTTCAAATTATCTGTCATCGAAGCTGTCTATACTAGTGTCTTGAATCCGAACTTTTGGCCCGCTGGTATAGCTTTCAACCCATGGAAATTTCGTCGGAGCCCGGCACCCTATAACAAATAGGGTGCGCAAGATTCGCAAGATGACAATGCTGTACCAGAATGTTAGGGGTCTTAACTCCAAAACTGTTGATTGCCTTTCTTCTGTTCTGGTACAGCATCATGACTTCATTGCACTTACGGAGACTTGGCTAAATGAATCTGTTTGCGACTTCGAGATATTCGATGATAGATACTTAGTTTTTAGAAGAGATAGAGGCAGCAGAGGAGGCGGTGTTTTACTGGCTGTTTGTGCCGATCGTGTGCGGTCTGCTCAACAAATTCACCGTCTTCAATCAGTTGGTGAACATCTTTGGGTTCGAGTTGATCTTCCGCGGTGTTACATCTATATTTGTGTAGTATATTTTCCTCCAAATCAAAACGATAAGATCTCTGAAATTTTTTTTTAATAAATTACAAGAGGAATTTAACTTTTTAAAGAGTAAAAATATTTTGATTGTAGGGGACTTAAACACTGTTTCTTTGAAGAATGTAAGCATGGAACTGTCGCATATGTGCAAGCTTTTTAATTTACTTTTAATTCAATTTAAACTATTTATATATTTATATATATATGTGATTTTTGTTTATTATTTTCAATTTGTAATTTTTAATTTTTGATTTTTCAATTTTTTTTTAATTTTTCAATTTTTAATTTTTATGTACAATTTTTTTTAATGTTTTATTTTATTTGTTTTTCTATTATTGTTGCTTTATTTTTTCTTATGTTTTTGATCTTTTATGTATTGTCTGGCCACAGTATCATATTGGGGTGACATATAAAGACACTGTGGTATACTTGTATATTAAAATAAAAATAAAAATAAAAATAAAATAAACTTTAATACTTTCAATGTAATTTACGTTTTAAATTCACTAATAGATTAAATAAAATAATATATTGGTGAAACTCGTGGCCCAACCATTGAATTGTTTTGGGCAAATCTCTACGTTTGTATCTGTCCCTTTTACATAGCTATAAAAACTCGTCTGGTGTCTGATGTTTCGAACCGAATCTCATCGTGCTAAGATGGATTGCGATTAATGACAATATATTATTAATAAATCATCTATTCTAGTATTTAATTTTATTTAATTATGGATAAAAACTGTTTGTAACAAGATAGCAAAGATGGAAGAATGCGATATTTTAATTGAATTTAATCATCTATTCTAGTTAGTTTAATGTGATTTAACACTGAACATCGTAAAATAAAAAAAATAGTTTTTTGAAAACAAGCTTTTTATTAGTATCAATTTATACACAGTTACATTTAGGTATGTATAATATTGTTACGTACACCGCCAATTAAGTGCAATTGGATTAGGCCCAGTAGCATCCCAGAGACTGTGTGACCATTATAATTGGTTTCAAGGATTATCTCTAGACTAAGTGCAAGTAGGCTAAACAATGGCCACCGAATTGGCCGCTATTGGTCCCTTCTCAGACGTTACCGATACCGTGGGTCTGAGTGTCGTAGGAATACATATCCGGGTACATGCCTAAACAATAGGGAAGTAACCGGACGTCGAAGATGCCCTGAGCGACCAATCCGTTATAAGGCGGTACTTAGGCGATATCAAGACATTCTGGACGGAGCACTACCAGTGGGTGTATCTCCTTAATCACCAATAAATGCTGTGAAACGACTTTGGCCTTTTACTTGGATCTCCACCCACCCCTACGCAACAATATATACTCAAAAATAATCCATAGATTAGTTTACCGATTAAAATTTTATATAACAGCAGATGGTCATAGGTTCAAATGGAATTGGTCTTTGATAATTCTGAGTAAATCTGGATGGTTATGAAATACAGATAGTCCGACTCCTGTTAGAGTTTTTGAATTATAACTTAAATTTAGTTATTGTCCCAAACTAAAATAAGCTACCTTATCATTACTTTAACAAATTCAACTTGTCCCAATTTGTTGATGTTGTCAAGCATTATAAGCTAATGGAACGATTACAATTATTTGTAACTTATCTGATGCCTATAAATCATTATATTACGTGAAAATAAATCCAAAATTATCTTCTACATAGTAACAATTCTGACACCGTGGAAGCAAAAATGATGCTTTGTAACAATAATAATTAGTTGTGTCGTTGACATTCAGTCAGTTCGTAGAGTTTATTAGAGTTCGTAGAGCAAATTATGAAGCTCTGTAAATTACCGTAATAAGTGAAATGTTGTTATTAATGTTCACAGAACGAATGAAAACAGTGGCATAAATGCTTCTTTTTAAAGCAACAACTCTGGTATTTTAATTTCTGCAAGAAATTCTAAGGCATGTACATAGTTACAACTTTCAAAATTCATTTGAAAGAATGATATATAAAGTTTTCAGTAATAAAAATGAGAGTGAAAAAAGTAACTGTTGTAACTGTATAGCCTATGAGTTGTGAAGGGGTGGTAGAAATACGTGTTTGGTTGACTAGCTGTCATTAAATCTGACACAGGATTCTGGTGTAATTTTTATTGAGTTCGTTAATGATTCAACTTCTCTATATAAATTTGCTTTAATGTTAGCTAATACCCATATGTCGGTAAGATATCAAAGCGACTTGAAGAGTGAAAGTAATTCAAAATCAGACCAACATTTGTTGATGGGCTGGAATGTCACTGGACTAACAAAGTGAAACTAATAAATAGCTTGTAAAAATGGAAATATTATAAACATTTTAAATTTTAATATTTTTATGATATATTTATGGCCGATCTACGTGACGGGCCGGAATGTGAAATTACCGAAAACGCAAATATCGGAAGGCAAAGATCGAAAATCGAAAGATCTCAAGTCGAAAGATCAAAAAAAAACGTGCATGGTACATACTCACTTAATTTGCGCGAGCAGGATACAACAGGAACAAGAGGAACAGGCACATTCCGGCCCGTGAGGTAGACCCAAAACCACTAGTTACAAATAAATAAGTTTTTTGAATTTTGGAAGCAAAAAAAAAATACATTCTGACATTTTTTAAATTAAAATTGACACTGAGGTAAGAAAACTAATTTCATGTCGGTGCGAAAAATGGATTCGTTTCGCTTCCTTTCGTATCAAACAATTCTATTGTTAAAATTGTACATAGCACGAATAGAACAAGTTTAACTGGAAAAGTATGAAATATATGTATATAGATATATAACTATACCAAAAAAAATCCGAGAACAATATAAAGTTTAACGCGAAATACGCTGCAGCGTCCACGACAACAGCTGGACTATAGATTGTTTGCTTGTCGAACTTCAAAGGCAGTTCTTATCGTAACCATACACCGAAAAACTTTTCAGCTCATACGTCTGTCTGAAAGTGTTCCGTGCCAACTTTTTCCTTATTTATATTTCTCATTTGGACGCGTTCGTGACGTCTGAATGCATATATAGTTGCTCTCTGGAGAGGCAAATTTCCCCTTTTCCATTATTCGCGCTCAGTTACCATTGTGAAATATCGATGAAAGAGGTTTTAACGCCACCGTTACTTAATACCTTTTGTAGGTCACAAGAAATTATATGAAGGGGAAAAATCGTATTCTTTTATTTATATTGGAATGAGATTTTGGCTGAGAGTAGTACTTATCAGATGTCATTACACCACAAAGTCATTAACTCAAATAAAATTAGCTTTTTGTTAGTTTCAGTTTGAGATTAGTTAATATAATTATTTGTATATATGAGCCATTATATTTTGAAGTGGCATAAGTCCATCTTTTTCATTTAAAAAAAAAAAAACGCAAAATATGAAATATACATAGGTATAATATTTTGCGTGTAACAATATTTAAAAATACTGGTGGCCTGTAATACGTTTATTCTGCTTTTCCGAGATATTGGACATATCGAATTAAAATAAGTTATGGCAATTTATGAATTAAGTTAAACAGAAATAGTTTTTTTGTAACTGCGAATTGAACTTCCGCCACTTTCAAATATAACGGCTCATATATGTGATAAAAACAAATATTGTTAGTACAATAAAAACACGACAAAAACGCAAATAAAATACAATTTAAGAGGAAAGCTTATCATAATTAAAAAAAAATCAATCAGAACATAATTGGTAGTAATAAAGAAGTGAGGATACGAATATTTTACGGGCTTTTACTTCATTCTGGAACCCAGAAATTGAGCGCCTCTACAATAGAAGGATTGTAGATTTCATTGTTTGATATAAAATATCCACATAAAAATTGCAGCTGTCACTTCTATCACTTCTTTTAATTCGATATATCCAGAATCTCGGAAATGCA